>NC_084578.2:15037500-15147500 GCF_033978685.3 Nerophis lumbriciformis
GTAGATATTATGTGATTGGGCTGGCACGCGAAGGCAGTGCCTTTAAGGTTTATTGGCGTTCTGTACTACTCCCTACGTCCGTGTACCACTCGTTTTAAAAAGTCATACATTTTACTTTTTGAACCCGATACAGATAATTTCCGATATTACAATTTAAATAATTTATCGGCCGATAATATCGGACTGCCGATATTATCGGACATCTCTACAAAATTACAAAAAAAAGTGCAGTTCCCCTTTAAGTTTCTCTTTTCACATAGCACCTAATTGTGGTGCGTTCAAGGAACCTTAATTAATGTTTCAAACCGAGGCATCACACGTTTTTAAAGACAGGAGAAGCTTAAGCCCCATTAAACTCACTAATAATAATGACAACAAAGTATAATTAGCATTATCCACCAATGATAATCCCATCTTTAAAAAGTCAAAAAACATATTAAAGTTTTTCAATACAAAATCTAGGAGACTTTATTACCATGTTTTTACATGTGGTTAGTATCAAACAAATCAAGTCTATATTTATTTTTTTAGTGCATATAAACACATTGAGTGTGTGTTTTTAGAGCTGTGACATTAGGTAGTTGGAGAGATAGCAGATAAAATGGGTTCACAAACAAAGTCTTCTTTAGGGCCACACAAAATGTGCCCGTCTGGCTCTTTTTCTGTGGTATGCTGCATCATTGAGGCCTGGGGGCCCGGGGCACCAATAGGACACCCCCTGTCGTAAAAAGCGACTAAAGAGGACTGCAGGCACAACGGGGTGGACCGTATGCTGTCAGGTAACATTAACAGGGTCATTAAACGGCATATCTCAACAAACAACAAGAGAGGACAAACACGACCTTAGGGAAAATTACATTGAAAATATTTGTACTGTCGCAGAATACTAACAACCTTTCAGCCGAGTGCAACTAAAATTTGGAAGAGATTGAGACAAAGTGGACCTATTATGCAGAACATTTCTTAGCTATTGGTACCTGCTGATGTGTATTAGGGATCTGCATAAGTCGCGAACATTTTAACTCAAACCATGGAGGGATTGCAGAGATATTTATAAAACAATCTCGCCTTCCTTCATACTTCTGGGAAAGAAGCCGATTGGAATTTGCCCATTTGCTGGCGTCGGCAGTTTTTCCAGTTTGGAGTAGGGCGTGGTCTGCGGGCCTGCCGCGGAGCGGGTTGTGTAAGGACCGGCCTCGACGCCATTGGCAGGTGAGTAGATTGCCCAGCTGGGGCTGGTTATCTAATCACCTGTCGCCCTTATTAGCAGCAGCCGGTACGAGACACGTTGTTGGGAGTTGGAGAGAGAGCGAGACACACGTACAGAGCCAGGATAGAGACACGCGGGACTGGAAAGTCCAAGAGACATTGCCGGAAAGCAATCCAGAGTTGTGTGGACATAAATAAAACTTGCTCATCCCTGTACACCGGGCTCAGACAGATCTATCGGCCTCAGAAGAACCCAACACAAGAGGGAAACCTCTTCATCCAGGTATAGTAGATATTTACCCAAAGAGTCCGCCATTGTAGCCCAAAGCTGGAGTCATTTACCTCCTTCTTTTTTGGCTGTCCTCTTGTTGTGGGGCGGACTGGCTCGTACATGGACATGCATTCTCCGTTTTTGCCGTTTCTAATACAAAGTAGCGTACAGTTCGAGCTTAAAGGGGAACATTATGACAATTTCAGAAGGGTTAAAACCATTAAAAATCAGTTCCCAGTGGCTTATTTTATTTTTCGAAGTTTTTTTCAAAATTTTACCCATCACGCAATATCCCTAAAAAAAAGCTTCAAAGTGCCTGATTTTAACCATCGTTATAAACACCCGTCCGTTTTTCTGTGACGTCACATAGTGATGCCAATACAAACAAACATGGCGGAAAGAACAGCAAGATATAGCGACATTAGCTCGGATTCAGACTCGGATTTCAGGGGCTTAAGCGATTCAACAGATTACGAATGTATTGAAACGGATGGTTGTAGTGTGGAGGCAGGTAGCGAAAACGAAATTGAAGAAGAAACTGAAGCTATTGAGCCATATCGGTTTGAACCGTATGCAAGCGAAACCGACGAAAACGACACGACAGCCAGCGACACGGGAGAAAGCGAGGACGAATTCGGCGATCGCCTTCTAACCAACGATTGGTATGTGTTTGTTTGGCATTAAAGGAAACTAACAACTATGAACTAGGTTTACAGCATATGAAATACATTTGGCAACAACATGCACTTTGAGAGTGCAGACAGCCCATTTCAGGCGCGCTAAGAACATATATTTTTCCACGATTTCAGCACTCAGGTTAACCATCCCTAAATAGACACAACATACTGCATTACACAAGACTACCCGAATGTACTCGAATGATTGAAAAAAATAAATGTTTTTAAGCTAAATTATTGGTAAACACAGTTTATGTCTAATAATTTACGTAAAACCGCGAGTAATGAATAAAGTTTTCATCAATTAATATATTCTGTAGACATACCCTCATCCGCTCTCTTTTCCTGAAAGCTGATCTGTCCAGTTTTGGAGTTGATGTCAGCATCTGCTTTGAGTGTCGCAGGATATCCACACATTCTTGCCATCTCTGTCGTAGCATAGCTTTCGTCGGTAAAGTGTGTGGAACAAACGACTGACTATTTCGTCGGCTTTCCCCACAGCCTCGTATTTTGAACAAATTTCGTCCAATTTCTTGCCACTTTCGCATCTTTGGGACACTGTTCGTGTTGTTACACCCTCCGACAACACACCGACGAAAGTGAAAAAATGGCGGATTGCTTCCCGATGTGCTCCAAGAGTGAATAATAGAAAGGCGTTTAATTCGCCAAAATTCACCCATTTAGAGTTTGTAAATCGGTTAAAAAAATATATGGTCTTTTTTCTGCAACATTAAGGTATATATTGATGCTTACATAGGTCTGGTGATAATGTTCCCCTGTAATCTGTTAGTAGATTCGCTATGGAAGTACTAAAAGATAGCGGGAAGAAGAGGTTTTCAAAATAGAGGCACATAAATAAAACCGCCTACGAAAGAGATTGTCTGTAAAACATAATCTACGCAAAATGATGACCAAAAAGCCATTTTTACTCACCTGCTTTTAACCCAGCATGAGACTTTGAAAACTGTTTTTAACTTTTTAACTGCCTTTTATCTAAACAAATTGCTTTTAGGATATTTTTTTAATCTGCCCTTTTTATATGCATGTATATGTATTTTAAATTACATATTTTAGTCTGTCCTTTGCTTGTATTTCTCTGCTTTTTGTGTGTTTACTTGTCTGTGGTGTACAGGCCTTTGTTTTTCAACTGTGGTTGTGTGGTGGAATGTCCGAATCTTAAACAGCAACAAAAGTGAATTTAGTACAAAAGTTGTATTTACCCATAATCAAATGGTACTAGGTTGGATTGAATTGCCATGCAAACAGACAACGTCTCCAGAGATGTTGGATGAATCGAGAATCATGCATAGACTTGGTCTACTTGGTTTTTTATGTGTTTCCCTCGTGTGTCAAGGTCCAATTGTTTTGGACCTGTTTGTTCTGCAACATCCTTGAATCCCTTAGCCATAACAAACAATCAAAACATTTTGTGCAATGGTCAGTCCGACCATACGTTCAACTCTAACCCACATATGCTCTTCCAATGGTACAGAATAGAAAAAAGAGAAACGAGTAGACATTCTACTACTGTCGTGTCCTCCTTAATGCTTTTCGACCTCACTCTCTTTCCGGACTTTGACGGACACAAAATATGGTACAAAGGTCAGAAATTCCAGAAATTTTGAAGGGCTTTATAAATAAAGTTGATATGGTATGGTTATGTAGACCATAGCCCTGTGATGAGGTGGCGACTTGTCCAGGGTGTACCCCGCCTTCCGCCCGATTGTAGCTGAGATAGGCTCCAGCGCCCCCCGCGACCCCAAAGGGAATAAGCGGTAGAAAATGGATGGATGGATGGATGGATGTAGACCATAAGGAATTGTTTTAAATATGTAAAAAAAAAAATCATAAATATGACCCCTATAAGTCTCTGGATACAGGAAACCATTAGAAACGCTATGGACGAATAGTATACGAAACAGGATATACTTACAGTCCAAGGCACGAAACAGGAAGTCCATTTTTGAATAACAAACAATAACACACCTTTTCAGTGTCTCTGTGGATGTTGTAAACCATTTAAAAAAACAAAAAAAAAAAACATTATGGCTGTTAAATTAGCCACAGGTTCAAAGCCGAGGAAAAAAGTAGCAGTTTATAGTCAGAAATATATATATATCCTCTAAGTAGGATGAGGTCAACCTGATTTGAATCATATTGTTTCAAATCAGCAATGTTCATGTAAATATAGACTATAAATTGATGCAATTATATATATATATATATATATATATATATATATATATATATATATACAGTATATTATAATAATAATAATAATAATAATAACTGGGATTTATATAGCGCTTTTCTAAGTACCCATCCATCCATCCATCCATTTTCTACCGCTTATTCCCTTTGGGGTCGCGGGGGGCGCTGGAGCCTATCTCAGCTACAATCGGGCGGAAGGCGGGGTACACCCTGGACAAGTCGCCACCTCATCGCAGGGCCAACACAGATAGACAGACAACATTCACACTCACATCCACACACTAGGGCCAATTTAGTGTTGCCAATCAACTTATCCCCAGGTGCATGTCTTTGGAGGTGGGAGGAAGCCGGAGTGCCCGGAGGGAACCCACGCAGTCACGGGGAGGACATGCAAACTCCACACAGAAAGATCCCGAGCCCGGGATTGAACCCAAGACTACTCAGGACCTTCGTATTGTGAGGCAGATGCACTAACCCCTCTGCCACCGTTATAATAATAATAATAATAATAATAATAATAATAACTGGGATTTATATAGCGCTTTTCTAAGTACCCAAAGTCGCTTTACATGTAGAACCCATCAATCATTCACACCTGGTGGTGGTAAGCTACTTTCATAGCCACAGCTGCCCTGGGGTAGACTGACGGAAGCGTGGCTGCAATTTGCGCCAACGGCCCCTCCAACCACCACCTATCATTCATCATTCAATTCACCGGTGTGAGTGGCACCGGGGGCAAAGGGTGAAGTGTCCCGCCCAAGGACACAACGGCAGCGATTTTTGGATGGTAAGAGGCGGGGAGCGAACCTGCAACCCTCAGGTTTCTGGCACGGTTGCTCTACCCACTATGCCATGCCGTCCCAATGATATGTATGGAATAATTCTGGTTTTGCTTATCGACAACCTCGAAGCAATTTTATTTGGTACATGGTGTAATGATAAGTGTGACTGGTAGATGGCAATCATACATAAGAGATACGTGTAAGTTAAGCTAAAGTTAAAGTACCAATGATTGTCACACACACACACTAGGTGTGGTGAAATGTGTCCTCTGCATTTGACCCATCACCCTTGTTCACCCCCTGGGAGGTAAGGGGAGCAGTGAGCAGCAGCGGTGGCTGTGCTCGGGAATCATTTCTGGTGATTTAACCCCCAATGGGTCCGTTTTTATAGTCTTTGTTATGACTCGGCCGGGGTTTGAACTCACAACCTACCGATCTCAGGGCGGACACTCTAACCACTAGGCAAGTACACTGCACTATGATGGCAATATGACTCAAGTAAACAACACCAACATTTTACATGCTCATTGAAAATATAGAACAGGGGTCCCCAAACTACGGCCCGCGGGCGTCCAAAATCCGGCCCGCCGGAAGTCCCAAGTAAAAAAAAAAAAATGTTTTGTTTTTTTTAATTATTGTTTTGTTTTCTGTCCTTTCTAATCCATTTTCTACCGCTTGTTACTCTCTGTGTCTCCTAGCCGCTCAGGCAAATCATATTGTCTAAAAATGCAATTTTTCATCACGCTCGGAATATACATATATATGTATATATATATATATATATATATATATATATATATATATATATATATATATATATATATATATATATATATATATATATATATGTATATATATATATATATATATACATATATATATATATATATATATATATATATATATATATATATATGAATTTCAGTGTTCATTTATTTACACATATACACACATAGATATATATATATATATATATATATATATATATACATATATATATATATATATATATATAGACATATATATATATATATATATATATATATACATATATATATATATATACACACATACATGTGTGTATATATTATATATATATATATATACAGCCCGGCCCGCGGCCAAATTTTTTTAACCCAATGCGGCCCCCGAGTCAAAAAGTTTGGGGACCCCTGATATGGAACATTACACACGGCGCTCAAAAGTCTATCAAAATGTTTTAGTACGACTTTGGTAAGCTATGAAGCCACACCGCTTAATGGATCGTCGGCGCATTAAACATACGAGTACCTTATGTATAAGGTAAGACATATTATCTGGCGTTTAGTTTCGCAATATTATGCAAAATAAACTTTTCTTACCTTTTGGTACCTGCTGATCTGTATTTGGGATCTGCATAAATCCTGAAAACATTGCGCGCGTCCGCCTTTGTATTCCATGCCGACACCGTAGTCGATAAGCTTCTTCTTTGTCTCTATCTTCTTGTTATGGGACAATCATCCTTCTAAAGTAGTGTAAAGTTCCTACTTATATCTGTCAATAAACTCGCCATAAAAGCGCTAAAACATACCGGTATAGTCACTTTATATTAATCACCCAAGGAACTTTAGTTATCAGAGAGTTCCGGTCGGACGGTTTTTCACGGGACACTTTTCCGGCCTTGTTGTTGTTTCCGGATGAGAAGATGCTGCTCCTTTATTGATTTAAGTAAAGTCTGAATGTCATTAAAACAGTTAGCTCCATCTTTTGACACTTCTTCCACTCCCGTCCTTGCACGCTACACCGCTACAACAAAGATGACGGCGAGAAGAAGGTGAACCACGTAAATAAGACCGCCCACAAAACGGCGCATCATGAAGTGACTGTCAGAAAGCGGCTTGAAGATGATCTGTAAACCACCTACTCAGTGGCCTAGTGGTTAGAGTGTCCGCCCTGAGATCGGTAGGTTGTGAGTTCAAACCCCGGCCGAGTCATACCAAAGACTATAAAAATGGGACCCATTACCTCCCTGCTTGGCACTCAGCATCAAGGGTTGGAATTGGGGGTTAAATCACCAAAATGATTCCCGGGCGCGGCCACCGCTGCTGCCCACTGCTCCCCTCACCTCCCAGGGGGTGATCAAGGGTGATGGGTCAAATGTAGAGAATAATCTCGCCACACCTAGTGTGTGTGTGAAAATCATTGGTACTTTAACTTTAACTTTAACTTTAAAACATAATCTATGCAACATTTTGATCAAAGAACCACCATTACATGTTATGTAGACCACAAGGAAGTGTTTTACATTTAGAAAAAAATATATAATAATATGACTCCTTTAATGCGCCCTATACATGGAAAAAGATCAAAACTAGACCATTTATCGGCAGTGCACCTTATAATCCGGTGTGCCCTATGGTCCGGAAAATACGGTAAATACAAACCCGTTTCCATATGAGTTGGGAAATTGTGCTAGATGTAAATATAAACGGAATACAATGATTTGCAAATCCTTTTCAACCCATATTTGATTGAATGTACTACAAAGACAAGATATTTGATGTTCAAACTCATAAACTTTATTTTTTTTTGCAAATAATAATTAACTTGTTTCATGGCTGCAACACGTGCCAAAGTAGTTGGGAAAGGGCATGTTCACCACTGTGTTACATCACCTTTTCTTTTAACAACACTCAATAAACGATTGGGAACTGAGGAAAGTAATTGTTGAAGCTTTGAAAGTGGAATTCTTTCCCATTCTTGTTTTATGTAGAGCTTCAGTCGTTCAACAGTCCGGGGTCTCCGCTGTCGTATTTTACGCTTCATAATGCGCCACACATTTTTGATGGGAGACAGGTCTGGACTGCAGGCGGTCCAGGAAAATACCCGCACTCTTTTTTTACGAAGCCATGCTGTTGTAACACGTGCTGAATGTGGCTTGGCATTGTCTTGCTGAAATAAGCAGGGGCGTCCATAAAAAGGACGGCGCTTGGATGGCGGCATATGTTGTTCCAAAACCTGCATGTACCTTTCAGCATTAATGGTGCCTTCACAGATGTGTAAGTGACCCATGCCTTGGGCACTAATGCACCCCCATACCATCACAGATGCTGGCTTTTGAACTTTGCGTCGATAACAGTCTGGATGGTTTGCTTCCCCTTTGGTCCGGATGACACGATGTCGAATATTTCCAAAAACAATTTGAAATGTAGACTCGTCAGACCACAGAACACTTTTCCACTTTGCATGAGTCCATCTTCGATGATCTCGGGCCCAGAGAAGCTGGAAGCATTTCTGGATGTTGTTGATAAATGGCTTTCGCTTTGCATAGTAGAGCTTTAACTTGCACTTACAGATGTAGAGACGAACTGTATTTAGTGACAGTGGTTTTCTGAAGTGTTCCTGAGCCCATGTGGTGATATCCTTTAGAGATTGATGTCGGTTTTTGATACAGTGCCGTCTGAGGGATCGAAGGTCACGGTCATTCAATGTTGGTTTCCGGCCATGCCGCTTACGTGGAGTGATTTCTCCAGATTCTCTGAACCTTTTGATGATATTATGGACCATAGATGTTAAAATCCCTAAATTTCTTGCAATTGCACTTTGAGTAACGTTTTTCTTAAACTGTTTGACTATTTGCTTACACAGTTGTGGACAAAGGGGTGTACCTCGCCCCATCCTTTCTTGTGAAAGACCGAGCATTTTTTGGGAAGCTGTTTTCATACCCAATCATGGCACCCACCTGTTCCCAATTAGCCTGCACACCTGTGGGATGTTCCAAATAAGTGTTTAATGAGCATTCCTCAACTTTATCAGTATTTATTGCCACCTTTCCCAACTTCTTTGTCACGTGTTGCTGGCATCAAATTCTAAAGTTAATGATTATTTGCAAAAAAAAAAAATGTTTATCAGTTTGAACATCAAATATGTTGTCTTTGTAGCATATTCAACTGAATATGGGTCGAAAATGATTTGCAAATCATTGTATTCCGTTTATATTTACATCTAACACAATTTCCCAACTCATATGGAAACGGGGTATATATATACATACATATAAATATATGTATGATTATTTTTCTCCTTTAAATACACCCACTGTAAAATCCAGGGATCCCCTGTATAAATAACAGGAGCAGGTGATGATCGCAATTATAAATAAAATAATGCAAGCCCAGTTAACTATCCTAAAAAAGCTTTCTTATTCTTGAAGCATATTGTCTGAGTTCTACTGCAATTTTGTCCACAAAAGTTGAGTCAGCTCGCAGGTATTTTTTTACATGTCACAGTGAAGGCCACATCCAAACCGCAGAGGTCCGCTGACTTCCTTCACCAATCCCTTGCTGTCTGATTATTTCCTTTGGATGTGGATCTTTTTTTTTTCCTCCACTGCTGACATAAGGTGACGCTCCCTACGGTGCACTGCTGCTTGTGGAGTCTGGATAGAAATGTTCCATTGTAGCGCCGTGAAATAATGGTCAAGTTTGTGAATAGAGAATACCTTCATAAAACCCCACAAACTTTCCTTTAGTTCACAAACTCACTTCTTTTTTTTTTCCAAAGTGTGGTCAGTGATGCTCCCCACAGTGCTATGAAACTAGTTTGTTTTACTTTCATAATGAACAGAAATGTTCTAACAGTGCCCTGGGGAGGAAGTTTTTGCTCTTCTATTACAATGACATTGGTGGAAAACTGACCTTAAGGCTGCGTTGAATGTCGCAGTGACCGTGGCAAAGTCACGAAAAGACAGCAGTTTTTGTGGGGATGGGTTAAAGTCCAGCCTACCAACGAACCTGAAAAGGATTTGGATTGACAATGGATTATTGGGTGCACGGTTAAGGGCTGGACTTAATGGTGGTCAATCCATGTGTGAAACTACTGTTTCATGCTCCCTTAACCACTCATTTAGCCTGATGAATCCTCGCATTGATCTTCTTGATGAACATCTTGAAATGTGTCACTGGGACCAGAGAAGGAAAATAGTAGCTGGAAAAGTCTATCGCAGTTTGTAGTGATGTGCGATACCACTGATTTTTTTTTTGTCGATCGGATACCGAGTAAAATTCAGGCTGATTTAACCGATACGATATTTTGTGTAAATATACCGTACATTTAATTTTTCCTACACTTTGAACCCAGGGGCTTATAAGATGGTGAGGCTAATTTATGGATTTTTCTTCACTGACGGCCGTAAAAAAAAGTTTTCCAAAAAAAAACAAGCAAATACACTGAGAATGTTTCATTGTTTGTGCTATGGCGCCATCTTTTAGACCAGGGGTCTCAAACTCAATTTACCTGGGGGCCACTGGATGCAGAAACTGGGTGAGGCTGGGCCGCAAGAAAAGATTTCTTAAAAAAATCTAACATGCACTTTTTAATGAATTCACCTTCTTTGGAATGGCTATCCTGCCCTAGCAACATACTTGCCGAGACTCCCGAACTTCAGTGCCCCTCCCGACAATCTCCCGGGGCAACCATTCCCCTGTATTTGTCCTGATTTTCACCCGGACAATAATATTAAGGGCGTGCCGTGATAGCACTGCCTTTAACATCCTCTACAACCTGTCGTCGCGTCCTTTCTTTCACCATACAAACAGCGTGCTGGCCCAGTCACATGTTGTATGAGGCTTCTGCAGACACATGTATGTGACTGCAAGCCATACTTGATCAACAGCCATACATGTCACACTGAGGGTGGCCGTATAAACAACTTTATCACTGTTACAAATATGCGCCACACTGTGAACCCACACCAAACAAGAATGACAAACACATTTTGGGAGAACATCCGCACTGTAAGACAACATAAACACAACAGAACAAATACCCAGAACACCTTGCAGCCCTAACTCTTCTGGGCTGCAATTTACACCCCGCTACCACCAAACTCGCCCCCCCAACCCCGCCCACCTCAACCAACGCACGGGGGGGGGGGGGGGGGGGGGTAGCGGGGGTGTATATTGCAGCCCGGAAAAGTTAGGGCTGCATGGGATTCTGGGTATTTGTTCTGTTGTGTTACGGTGCAGATGTTCTCCCGAAATGTGTTTGTCATTCTTGTTTGGTGTGGGTTCACAGTGTGGCGCATATTTGTAACAGTGTTAAACTTGTTTATACGGCCACCCTCAGTGTGACCTGTGTGGCTGTTGACCAAGTATGTCTTGCAGTCACTTACGTTTGTGTACAGAAGCCAAATACAACATGTGACTGGGCTGGCACGCTGTTTGTACAGGTTGTAGAGGGCGCTAAAGGCAGTGACATCACGGCACACCCTTAATATTGTTGTTTGGGTGAAGACATTCAAGAGAATGGTTGCCCTGAAATCCGGGAGTCTCCCGGAAAAATCGTGAGGGTTGGCAAGTATGACGCTGTCAAACACCATTCATATAAAACTCGCACTAACATTACATTTTCATATTAAGGTGCTGACCGCAAAATAACGTCTCGCGGGCCGCGTGTCTGAGACCCCTGTTTTAGACGGTTTCGCTCATTGCAGGTGCTGCAGTGTCCTTCCGTTTACCAGTAGTGCTTTCAACAGAAAGTAGAGTGCCGTTCAGTCTTGTAGCCGTCCATAGCGTTTCTACTCGTATGGATTCTTCATTCATCACTCCAAGCAAGGTTTCTTTTATAACTAAGTGTCATAACAGTGTTATGTGTGATGTTTTGATAGCGCTGGCATGTTTACATTTCAAAGATTGCAAACCAAATCAAATATTACATAATTTTCACTTGAAACTATAATCTGGCTGTGAGCAGGCTAAAATTACACAAATGCTATTTATATTGGGAATAAACAGTCACTAACTTTTCAAATGGGTTGCAGTACTAATTTATGTACTTTGTTTAGGCCACGCACATGTACAAAACCCAAAGCCAGGGAAGTTGGCACGTTGTGTATTTCGTAAATAAAAACAGAATACAATGATTTGCAAATCCTTTTCAACTTATATTCAATTGAATAGACTGCAAAGACAAGATATTTAATGTCCGAACTGAGAAACTTTTTTTTTTTTGCAAATAATCATTAACTTAGAATTTAATGGCAGCAACACATTGCAAAAAAGTTGGCACAGGGGCATTTTTACCACTGTGTTACATGGCCTTTCCTTTTAACAATACTCAGTAAACGTTTGGTAACTGAAGAGACACATTTTTTAAGCTTCTCAGGTGGAATTCTTTCCCATTCTTGCTTGATGTACAGCTTAAGTTGTTCAACAGTCCGGGGTCTTCGTTGTGGTATTTTAGGCTTCATATTGCACCACACATTTTCAATGGGAGACAGGTCTGGACTACAGGCAGGCCAGTCTAGTACCCATACTCTTTTACTATAAAGCCACACTGTTGTAACTTGTGGCTTGGCATTGTCTTGCTGAAATAAGCAGGGGCGTCCATGATAACGTTGCTTGGATGGCAACATATTGCTACATGTGGCCCCAGCTGTACTTAAAAAAATATATCATCGGAAAACGCTCTGTTCTAACTATTTAAGTCATTATTTGAGCAAGTATGTGTTTTATTTATATCTATTCAGGCAATTAGGCTAACAGTTACTAACAAACGAGGCAAGTCCAGGAGACTTTAGTGCCACACAGTTCTGAATTGCAGATCAAAGAAAAGCATCAGTCCAACTTTAAGAATGACTTACAAAAGCTGAGTAACTAGAACAAGTTGTACATTTTCATGCAAATGCACTGTCGGCTCGCATTTGAAGGAAAGACGACATGAGAAATACGTTGACGTCTCGCTTCTGCAACTTCCGTCACAGCAATAACAACTGTATCTAATAGTGCCGTGTAATAACATTTGTTTTCCTGACATCCCAGTCATTACAGTGAGTGGAGGACCACTCTTTGCTCGCCCAGTAACGACCGGGATGCTTCACAAAATGACATTACAGTCATATTGATGCTAGCCATTACCCATTAATCCAGACATAGCTTATGTGTCCTTATTGTGACCCGAGAGGGGCAACACCAATCCAATAGAGATCACTTTAAAAGATCTATCATCATAATTTCCACAGACGGTACTTTCAACCAGCTTTGGTGCTTGAGGGCATAAACGTGATTACTTCATCCATCCATCCATCCATTTTCTACCGCTTATTCCCTTCGGGGTCGCGGGGGGGCGCTGGGGTACACCCTGGACAAGTCGCCACCTCATCGCAGATTACTTCATCCAGAAGGAATATATATATATACATACGTTAGGTCAGAAAAAACTCAGAGGCTATATCATCCCTACAAGCCTGTTTCGCAGGTTTATATTTTAATATTTGAATACACTTTTTATTTAAAAAAAAAAATAATTTATGTATATATATATATATATATATATATATATATATTTATTTATTTTTTCTATTTTTTTTATAAAAAGTTTATATATATATATATATATATATATATATATATATATATATATATATATATATATATATATATATATATATATATATATATATACATTCCTTCTGGATGAAGTAATCACGTTTATGCCCTCAAGCACCAAAGCTGGTTGAAAGTACAGACTGTGGTCAGAAAAAACTCAGAGGCTAGATCATCCCTACAAGCCTGTTTCGCAGGTTTATCCTTTTATATTTTTAAAAAAAAATTATAAAAAAAACCTGATATATGTATGTATATATATATATATATATATATATACATATATATATATATATATATATATATATATATATATACACATATATATATATATATATATATATATATATATATATATATATATATATATATATATATATATATATCGGGTGTGTGTGTGTGTGTGTGTGTGTGTGTGTGTGTGTGTGTGTGTGTGTGTGCACTGCCCTCATATGGCAGTTGTTTACCAACCACCGGGCCGTGGTCCGGTACCGGTCCATGGATCGATTGGTACCGGGCCGCACAAGAAAGAAAATAAATATATATATTTTTTTATTTTTTATTTTTTTATTTTTTTTTTATTAAATCAACATAAAAAACACAAGATACACTTACAATTACTTCACCAACCCAAAAAACCTCCCTCCCCCATTTACACTCTTTCACACAAAAGGGTTGTTTCTTTCTGTTACTAATATTTCTGGTTAATAAATATGATAAATGGGTTGTACTTGTATAGCGCTTTTCTACCTTCAAGGTACTCAAAGCGCTTTGACACTACTTCCACATTTACCCATTCACACACACATTCACACACTGATGGAGGGAGCTGCCGTGCAAGGCGCTAACCAGCACCCATCAGGAGCAAGGGTGAAGTGTCTTGCTCAGGACACAACGGACATGACGAGGTTGGTACTAGGTGGGGATTGAACCAGGGACCCTCAGGTCGCGCACGGCCATTCTTCCACTGCGCCACGCCGTCCCAACATTATATATCAATATATATCAATACAGTCTGCATGGATACAGTCCGTAAGCACACATGATTGTATTATTTTATGACAAAAAAAAAACAAAAACAATATAAAACAGAGAAAATGAATAACATTATAGGGGTGGGCCAAAGAAAAGGCAAACTAAATAAGTACATACAGTGGGATTTGGGGAACCCGAGACGTAGTTGTAGGTTGTCCCCAGCTAAATGACAGATAGTTAAATGATAAATGATAAATGGGTTGTACTTGTATAGCACTTTTCTACCTTCAAGGTACTCAAAGCGCTTTGACACTACTTCCACATTTACCCATTCACACACACATTCACACACTGATGGCGGGAGCTGCCATGCAAGGCGCTAACCAGCACCCATCAGGAGCAAAGGTGAAGTGTCTTGCTCAGGACACAACGGACATGACGAGGTTGGTACTAGGTGGGGATTGAACCAGGGACCCTCGGGTCGCGCACGGCCACTCTTCCACTGCGCCACGCCGTCCCGAAGTTAATAGTAATGGACCCTTATTGGTTCCATTTGTACATTCTCAGTCACATTTACATTGATATTGTACATGTGGGCCCGTAGATAAAAATGCTGTTAAATGTAGCTTTGATGGAGCAAGCTACTTTTGCCGTGTAGCTTGCTACAATTCTCCAGGAATAGCTTCCCTGGAGCTTCGCCAAATTTAATCGAGAGTAACTTGTAGCCGAGCTTACTACATTTTCTAAGTAGCTTGCCCATCACTGCCAAGCGCTACACAAAAAGTGTGAGTGAAAACAAGTGCGACAAAGTGTCTTTTCCAGATTATTCTACACTCAATGAGATTTGACTCCATCAGAGCGGGTGATTAATGACCACGGCAAAACTGTTAATGGCCCCATTAGTACCTCGGTCAGCTGGGAGGCGTCGCAAAAAGCTATGTGGGCACAGAGAAGGCTTGCGGGGATTGAAGCCTCAAGTCTCAAAACCGTGGCCTGCAATGCATTGTGGGATTGCTGGTTACCATTCACTGCAAGGCAGAACATTAATCAAAGCCATGCCGGAGTCTTGGAAAGCGCTCTCAGTCCTGCACCTTTCTCACAAGAGATTCATTGGCATTCATTATCCATTGATTGTAGCTTTTTCTCTGTAATCGCCTGTCTGCAGTCATATCTCGCTCTCCGAGGACATCATTATTTGGAGACATGAACAGAAATCCGAACAGTAAAAGATGGCAAGGCCAGGAAAAGGGAATGACGGACAGTATCAACAGGAGCTAATTAGCACAAATGAATCATTTACCTTTGCCGTTTTATGGTAAATCACCAAAAATGTTTCCCACTGCCCCCCTCACCTCCCAGGGGGTCGTCAAGGGTGATGGGTCAAATGCTGAGAATAATTTCGCCACACCTAGTTTGTGTGTGACAATCATTGGTACTTTAACTTTTAACTTAAAGTGTTGGGTTTGTCTTTCATTGGTGCTCTGCTCTGCAGCTGTCCTGTTCGCGATTTCTGGTGAAATCACTACCGGGAAATGGAAGGACACTGCAGCAACTGCAGTGATCAAACTTGTCCAGAAGATGGCGCCACAGCACAAACAATAAAACACATTCTCAGTGTTTATGTTACGGCGCACGCGCAGTCTGCTTCTCCCTCCTCTGCGGGAGCACCGAGAAGCTCCGCTGTGAACTCCGCAAGACACGCCCCCACGCGCAGCCGGAGGCGATCAGCAATCAGCGCACCTGGACCTGATGAGAGTGCGCTGAAAAAAGGACCAGTGGACCCAAGGATCCTGGCGGGAACTTAGTTTCTCAATGGTGTACCGTAAGCCTACTCTAGCTTGATGCTCTCTATTTTCCCTCTGCGTTTTCCCTCCGTCCCTCCTGACTTCCTTGTTTGTCCTCCCTCAGTTTTGCCCTTGGTAATTCTTCCGTTGTTTTCCCCTGTGGACTTTGGACTGCCTTCCTTGATCCTTGATCCTCGCCCGGACACGGACCTTGTCACTTCTCTCCTGCCCTGGACCACCTGCCTGCTCCGACGGACTGCCTCGTTCCTTCGCTCTCAACACTTGGTAACGCACACTTCAGCTAACTACACACATAGCCTCACACACACACACACACACACACACACACTCTTGGGTTTTGACACTCTCCATTTCCTTAGTTGAGTTTATTAGTTAGTATTGTTTATTATTATTATATATATTGACTATATACAGGTATATAATAAATTATTGAACATTACTGCCCCCTGGTGTCTGAGCCGTCATCTCCCCTCTGTAAACATAACAGTTTATGCTTGTTTTTGGGAATTTTTAAAACTATTTGTATTATTGCCGTCAGCGAAGAAAAATCCATAAATCAACAGCTCCGTCCTATAAAGTGCAGGGTTCAAAGTGTAGGGAAAAACAGCCTGGAATTGACGGTAGTGTCAACATGTCCGCTTTTTCTCACTACATTAAGCCGTTTTAATCTTTTTTTTCGTATTTTATGTTTTTTTTGTTTATTTTATTTCTCCACTGTGCTGTGTGTCTTAAGAAAAGAGACACAGATGCCCTTACTTTATCAAGGAGCCAATGTGTTGCAAATAGGGATGTCCGATTATATCGGACTGCCGATATTATCGGCCGATAAATGCTTTATAATGTAATATCGGACATTATGGGTATCTGTTTCAAAAAGTAAAATTTATGACTTTTTAAAACGCCGCTGTACGGAGTGGTACATGGACGTAGGGAGAAGTACAGAGCGCCAATAAACCTTAAAGGCACTGCCTTTGCGTGCCGGCCCAATCACATAATATCTACGGCTTTTCACACACACACAAGTGAATGCCATGCATACTTGGTCAACAGCCATACAGGTCACACTGAGGGTGGCCGTATAAACAACTTTAACACTGTTACAAATATGCGCCACACTGTGAACCCACACGAAACAAGAATGACAAACACATTTCGGGAGAACATTCGCACCGTAACACAACATAAAAACAGAACAAATACCCAGAACCCCTTGCAGCACTAACTCTTCCGGGACGCTACAATATACACCCCCCCTAACCCCCCTACCTCAACACCGCCCTCGTCCCTCAACCCCGCCCACCTCAACCTCTTCATGCTCTCTCAGGGAGAGCATGTCCCAAATTCCAAGCTGCTGTTTTGAGGCATGTTAAAAAAAAATAATGCACTTTGTGACTTCAATAATAAATATGGCAGTGCCACGTTGGCATTTTTTTTCCATAACTTGAGTTGATTTATTTTGGAAAACCTTGTTACATTGTTTAATGCATCCAGCGGGGCATCACAACAAAATTAGGCATAATAATGTGTTAATTCCACGACTGTATATATCGTATTGTTTGATATCGGAATTAAGAGTTGGACAATATCGGAATATCGGATATCGGCAAAAAAGCCATTATCGGAAATCTCTAGTTGCAAACAATGAAAGTGTTTTTTTTAAGCTTGTTCCAAGCAAGGTTTCACACTTTTGGAGGTTTTGTGGACGCAATGCAACAACTGTGATAGCAGTGGGCTTGTGGAGGCGGATCCCCCTGCTCACTCGCGCGGCAAATACTATGTCTTTCGTGACCGTGTGTATCTTTTTTTTTCGTTTTTAATTAATCAGTCCAACAAAATACTACACAATAATACAATAATAATACGATTCCAATTCCGAAACCAAACCCGGCCCAGCAACATTCACAGTGACGTGCAGTCAAAAATGTAAAAATAAAAAAATTAAAATAAATTGTTATATGTATCCAGTGATTATACTATAAAGTTATTTTCCATTTAACTTCACCAGTTTTAGATTATTTTTATTCAAAATCGCTGAATTTTCACATTTGCCATTCAAATATTGAGAAGAGACGGTGCGGTGAACAGCAGCCAGTTGAGGCACGTCACTCAGTGCCGCAACATGGATTGCGCAATGACTCGGCTAACTGCTGGCCTGCTGTGCAGTGAGACTGTATTGCTATATGAACTAGATTATACATTTCCATAGTTTAGTTAGCTGAGGTATATAATGTACAGTGTATTTTGTCAACAATTGTATGTGTGTAAAGTATTTCTTGTGCTGAGCGATCATAAAACGGCTGCAAAAGACGCACTGGCTGAGGCTCCTGCACCCCCGCCGTAGAATTGTTATATTAACTAAAGCCCACACTTAAACTTTCCACGTGCAAGATTGAATCTATTTAAAAAAAATTATTTCATAAGAAGCCAAAAAGTGCAAAAACAATAATGTTGGTGTTGGAGGAGTTGTGAATGACTGCAGGGACACAACATTAGATACACCTGCAGACTGCAGGTGTACCTAATTCACAACTCCTCCAACACGAACATTATTGTTTTTGCACTTTTTGGCTTCTTATTAAATAACTTTTGTAACCTATTTTCATGGGATTTCCTCTTTGTGATGTTAAGTTCCTGTTATGCGCTGTTATACAGTATATGCCTTGAGCTCTTATTTTGAAGGCGCTAAGAGCGGAAGTGATGTCACGTTGCGGAGGTTTTTGAAAGAAGGTAAATAAAGTGGTCCTCGTGTAAACTGGAGCCTCCGTGTTTGTTATTTTGTAGTTTCATACAGTATAGGCGACATTTATAAACCCTCGGTTACACTTTTTTAAATAGATTCAATCTTGCACGTGGAAAGTTGAAGTGAGGGCTTTAGTTGCGGCGCATGGACTTAATTTCTAAGTAAAGGTAAGACCATAATAACGTTTTTTTTATTAAATGTGCTTTTTTGTGTGCTACAGTTTGTATGTGTAAAGTTAAAGTTAAGTTAAAGTACCAATGATTGTCACACACACACTAGGTGTAATGAAATTTGTCCTCTGCATTTGACCCATCCCCTTGATCACCCCCTGGGAGGTGAGGGGAGCAGTGGGCAGCAGCCTGGGAATCATTTTTGGTGATTTAACCCCCAATTCCAACCCTTGATGCTGAGTGCCAAGCAGGGAAGAATGCTGGTATGAGCTTTTAAACATAACCCGTTAACTGCTGCCAATCAAATGGTGAATAAGATACTCTTTAGGGTTCATATGTTTGTAAATCTGAATGTAATGAAGTCAGTGCCTCACCAGCCATCAACCTCACCGCACGTCACTGAACATTCAGAATAGCAATCAACAGAGTAATTGAGAGGACACACAAACATGACACGAAACAATCCAAAAGTAGTCAAACAAAAATGAATAATATCAACAACAGTATAAATATTAAGAAGAATTCCAACCTAACAGTGATTAAAAATCCCTCATTTGCTTGTGTTTGATTCAAATGAATGCACGACGCAAAACACACTCCCCGCTTTACCTGTACTCGCTAAATATAGTGACAACGTCGCTAACTTTAAAACACAGATTCCTTGTGCTAAGTTTTTTGGCAAAGCAGGTGTGTATGAGGTGTGTTGTAAAAGCGGAGTTACGATACATGCCGCCACACTCTCATTATAATTTGTCTTTGACTCAGGGCGAACCGTAAGTGGCAAATACTCATTTGTGGAAGGGCAAATATCATTTGTTTATAAATGTCAGCCTCAAATAAATTAATCAATTGGAAACACTGATCTCTTTTTTTCCGCGTGGGTGACGTAGGCACGTTGGACCACATTAAAGGTCGTCATGCTTTTAGCTTTACCGATAAATAAACGATTCTTTGAGGCAGAAACGAAAAGTTCAATCACGTTTTGTAAATGAGTTACTCAAAATATGAGAGGAATGGTTTCAACCTTACATATAATCAGAATCAGAATCAGAAATACTTTATGAATAAAGATGTTCCTAATTCAACTGATATAAGCCATCTCTACAACGTGGAAAAACACTGACTCTAAATAATATTAGCATCAAAAGGTATACAGAGAAGATTGTCAATGATAGTTAATTCTCTTCAAACAATATTGTCACTACTTGTTAGAATAATTGTTTCTAAATTATCACAAACATTTTTGTGTTACATTGAGTTCTGTCAAGTACGAAGACAAAAGCTGTCTTTGAAACCTACCAAGAAGAATGCTCGTAAAACTCCACTGTGTAAGGGGGAGAGCCACATGAAGGGTTTTCTGTTTTCTCTCATGTATGGTAATCAACAGAAGGATGTTGTTCTGGCCCAAGGACTTCAAAGCGGAGAGATGGCAGGATCTACCCAATTTCCAGACGAACTCTTTTTGAACTATTTTACGAACTCTTTTTGAACTGACCTTTTCTGTGAATTGTTTACGACCTTTTCTGTGAACTTTTTGCGACCTTTGTCCTTTGGAAACAGCTGTGGCCATGTGGTCGGGGAGGGTCCAAAATAAAAGAAGGAGACATACAATCTTTTGGCAGAGCGTGCTGAGATACTGTACTAGGGCACAGTGTAAAGGCGACTCTCCTCAATATATTGAGTCCAAATTGAATTCTGACACTGTTTAATTATTTGCCTCTTGTCTTGTTTAATAGATGTCATCAGTGTTTGAACCCGACACTACTATTGCTTGTTTTACACTAGCGGTCCCAAAAACCGAAAGTCTTTGCTAGTTGTGTCCCGATACAACTTTTTTACTTCCGATAATATACCAATATCGGAACTTTGAATGTTGGCTGATACCAGTTTCAATCTTAGACAATATTAAAAGGGAACTGCACTTTTTTAGAATGTTGCCTGTCATTCACAATTATTATGAAAGACATGACGACAAATGTATTTTTTTTAAATGCATTTGAACTCGTTAATAAACGTTTGCTTAAAGTTTGCTTAAAACTGAGTCATTATGACATCCTCTATTCCGCCCATAAAACCCAATAAATAACAATCCAAAAACCACTAAAAATATCCTGTTTACATTTCGTGACTTGAATATTAACCAAGTATAAGTGATATCGTTATTATAAACGCTAACGCAGACTAACTATTTATGGCGGCGCTGTGATCACAAGCTTGCGTGCCGATGTTTACATCATTGAGTGGAAAGCTGCTTCCTTGCTGCCCTGCTCATGGAAGTTTATTGTAGATCATAAATCATGCCTTTCCCCTGGATAGTATAAGGATGAGTACGTATTCTGACTTTGGCATCCAATTCAGACTTAGAAATGACGAGAACGACACGAAAAAATGCTTGGTTTATGGGTCATTCTTCATCCAAATGAGACTATAACAAGATTCTATCAGTCGGCATCCTAATGACAGCAGACCTTGTACAGTAAGTGATGTTGTATTATGTTTTTTGTCTCTCATGAAGTCTGTACTGAGTAGATACGTAAATATTAAATGTTATTATAAATGTGCTTGTTACTACATATATACTTACATCATGTATATAAAACCTTAATGTTGTTTGGATATTTTTAAGAGCTTTTATAGGCAGAATTTGAAAAAAAGTTCCCCTTTACACGAGCCATAGTACTTTTTTTTTTTTTTTGTGGAATGTTAGAAAAGGGTTAATCTAGTGCAGTGTTGGTACGCCAAACAATCACATAAATAAAGCAAAGACTTGTATTTTTTTATATTCAAACACAATGTTGCTGTTCAAACTGTGTATAATGTTACAGCGGTCAAACATATTAAATATACTTGTTTAATAAAACCTATGCCTTGTTTTTAATGAATTTTTAGGCCTACTACGCTACTATATTTGAATGTTGGTCATTAGGGTTGATCATTAAGTTTTTTCTAAGGTGGTACTTGGTGAAAAAAGGTTTGCGAGCCACTGATCTAGTGAATTTAGTCGAACAGAAAACAGTGGTAGCGACATTCCACTATTTTGGCATTGAATAGGCTGCCTGCCGTCTCTACATCCCGAGGTCACACCAACAGCGGCAAATATCATGACAGAGAGAGCCAGATCGCAGGGTTTCAAGTATCTAAAATAGGCATTGTTTTAGCCTTTTATGCATCAATTATTTGCAGTTTTTCCCCATTCGGTGGATGTTTTGGCAGGTAACCTTAGCAAAAACCCAGATCGTTCAAACCTTACTAACTGAAAGCTAAAGGAATGCTACACTGCAGAAGAACAGTTTGAAATAAAACTTCTGTGCCAAAAAGGCAAGACTTAATTAACAAAATGTATTAGCATTCATTAAGGTAAACAATACTGACTTTTTTGCATGGCGTAAGATCTATAATGATCTCATCTTTTTCAGCATATTTACCTGCAGTGTGTCAGTGGCACCCCTCCTCTTCATTTGCTAATGACACAATTAAACTGTGTTTCATCCTGCCTCTTTTACACAAAGCCACTATAAAAGTGGCTCCGGCATTGTGTTGCGCCGTTATGTCACGCTAATTTGGACTGCAGCTGGCTGTGGGTGTCTCAAACCTCTAATTCCACGCAATTAAATTATGCACCAGATACACTGATCATTAATTGGATTCCGTGTTGTGTGTCCTGCAAAATGTAAAAAAAAAAGAGTGAAGCTAGTTAATGTTGGCAGAGGAATTTTAATCACGGTGCTTGGGGGAAGTTTTAATATCGGTTTCACATCTGCCTCTGTTTTTATCATTACAAGAATCATCTTTCGGAAAGGGTACTTTATAACCATCACCTGTTTTGCACGTTATTATTGGTGAAGAAATGTGACCATTTACTTTTAAATATGTCCCTTAGCGGAGGTAGTCTAGGTCCAATAATGACATACCACGTCTACCCTTGATCATGAAATTTAAAAAAGGTGAACTTTACAATGTTGGATACTGGTGTTAAACAATGTCATAGCTGTTACATTCCTGTACTTTCTGCTTGCTTTGCTCTCTGTCTCCCTCTAGTGGCCATGACGCGAGAGGAACGCTGGAGCTCAGGGCACACCTGCTGGCAATCACTAGCTGATTGCACTCACCTGCTGGTTCTTTCCGTCTCTGCACATCAGACCAGACCAAACAGTTCTTCACTACTTTTCTGATTCGGACCTGGTAAGTATTTATATTGTTTCTTTATATTTAGTTGCGTTCCCTCCACCTTCCTTTTAGCTAATATTTGATAGTCTGTTCCCGCCATACTTGCCAACCTTGAGTCCTCCGATTTCGGGAGGTGGGGTGGGGGCGTGGTTGGGGGCGGGGCTAAGAGGGGAGAAATACTTGACTTTCAGTGAATTCTAGCTATATATATATATTTATTTTATTATATATATATATATATATATATATATATATATATATATATATATATATATATATATATGTCTTAATAAGGTTATCCAAAAAATAGTGCTCGATACCGTAGTAGAGCGCAATATATGTATGTGTGGGAAAAAAATCACAAGACTATTTCATCTCTACAGGCCTGTTGAATACTTTTCTTAGGTTGTTGTCTTTGGGAAAGTGTTTGTCAATCAGATTGAGGAATTTGTGTCCAATGTTAGTTGAGACGTTTTTGCTGTATGGGGGGTTGTACCAGATGATGTCGTTTCGTTTTCTGTTCTTTTTCGGTTGGTTTCCTGGCGAGGGTTCATAGGTGAGGGTGAAATTGTATCCGCTTTCATCAAGGGCTTTTTGGTACGGGGGGGTTGCTTGGTCAAATTCAGCTTTGCTAGATGACAGCATCGATAGCCTTTTATTAATTCCGGTAGGTATTCTTTTCGTGGTGGTGGGTGGGTGGTTGCTGTCTAAGAAAAGTATTCAACAAGAACAACATTAAATTGAGCTACAGCTGTATTAACAATATAGGACAAATCATCTCAAACCACAACAAAACAACTGCAAATGAGCCGTCGGCCCCCGGACAGAGCAACTCCAAAACCAACAAAGGTTGCAACTGTCGAAAGAAACCTGATTGCCCTCTCAACGGGGGGTGCTTACAAACATCAGTTGTCTACCAATCTAAGGTAACACGCAAGGACATTAACACATCCGACACATATGTAGGATTAACTGAGGGAGAGTTCAAAACCAGATGGAACAATCACAAGGCTTCTTTCAGGAACCAAAACCTGCGGAATACCACAGAACTCAGCAAACACATTTGGGACCTCAAAGACAATAATGTTGAATATTCAATAACATGGCAAATTCTTGCATCCAGCACACCTTACAATAGTGGTAATAAAAGATGCAACCTATGCTTGAAAGAAAAACTGTTTATTATTTACCGTCCAGACCTGTCATCCCTCAACAAGCGCAGCGAAATTGTAACAGCATGCCGCCACAGACGGAAACACCTCCTAGGTAACACATGAGCCAATCACCACGCCCCTACACCAGCCTGTACCCACCCACTCTGTGCCCTATATAATCCATGGTATGTGAATGCTCCCATTAAAATCTCCTGATGATTGAGGGAACCCCCCCCTCATGAAACAGGCCTGTAGAGATGAAATAGTCTTGTGATTTTTTTCCCACACATACATATATATATATATATATATATATATATATATATATATATAATTTTTTTTAAATAAAATAAATACTTGAATTTCAGTGTTCATTTATTTACACATATACACACACATAACTCACCTACTCATTGTTGAGTTAAGGGTTGAATTGTCCATCCTTGTTCTATTCTCTGTCACTATATTTCTAACCATGCTGAACACCCTTTCGCAGGTACCCAGAAAGGTTTCGAGTACCACCAAAAAAACTGAATCTCTGAAGACAGTATAAAAATCTGTGTTAAAGGTGTACAAATACTGTTTGTATAATAAGCATGTTTTTTACAAATGAGGGTTAAGAGTTTAGTACTAAAAAAAATAAAATAATGTGGCTTAAGTACAGTTTTTTAATTGAGCTGCTGCATTTTTTGGTTGGGTTGTTTATTTATTTTGAGTAACTTCTATACATTTCTAAAAGGGGAATAATGTAATAGAGTGATCTATGTTTGTTTGTTGCCATCTCCTGGTGAATGTTGGCTATAGCGTACTGGGGTTACTTTTTGGTTGGCCAATGATTTACGTGGTGTTGCGCACCTGACGTCACTCAGGTCCGCATGGAGCTGGAGGGGGCGTGGCTTCCAGCGCCGCCTGAATTTCGGGAGATTTTCGGGAGAAAATTTGTCCCGGGAGGTTTTCGGGAGAGGCGCTGAATTTCGGGAGTCTCCCGGAAAATCTGGGAAGGTTGGCAAGTATGGTTCCCGCCATACTTACCAACCTTGAGACCTCCGAATTTGGGAGATTGTGGGGGTTAAAGGGGGAGGAGTATATGTATAGCTAGAATTCACTGAAATTAAAGTATTTCTTTTATTTATATATATATATATATATATATATATATATATATATATGTATATATATATATATATATATATATATACCGTATTTTTCTGACTATAAATCGCAGTTTTTTTCATAGTTTGGCCGGGCTCCAGTGCGACTTATATATGTTTTTTTCCTTCTTTATCATGCATTTTCGGCAGGTGCGACTTATATTCCGGTGCGACTTATACTCCGAAAAATACGGTATATATATATATATATATATATATATATATATATATATATATATATATATATATATATATATATATATATATATATATATATATATATATATATATAGTACAGTACACAGTAATGAAAACACAGTTGTTCTACTAACTGTACTGTACTTGCTGCTTACTTTAAAAAAAAAAATAACACTTACCTTTCACTATTTGAGTAGCCTTTGTTCTGCCATTTAGGTACTGGCGAGCGATCGCTGAATCCGGGAACATATCCGTCACGGATTTGTTGAAAACATCCGCAAATCAGAACAGGATGTTGCTTGCAAGGCGGCCCATAATACTGCGTTGCCGCCGCCTTGTGCTTCTCTGACCGTTCACGAGTGACTATATCCATTCGGCCTCCGTGTTATGGGTTATAGATAAACCTATGGATAATGGAGACATATATAATAGTCTCCTTTTCAGGTGAGAGGACGCTAAAGGCGCGCCCGCAATATTGTTTGTCCGGCTGGAAATTTGGGACATTACTACTTGCCGTGGTTTTGAAGCAATGCATTATTTATTTTTTTTCATTTATTTATTTATTTCAGGCAATGGCATAAAGAAGTACAAAGTTGACAACACATAATAAAATCAATTAATATAATTCAAAAGGTAATGTATAGTATGTAATGCATGATTGTCCAGCTTTGCCTGAAATGGAGTGGGAAGAAGATAACTTATTTAATCCCACCCCCAGTTCTCCATTCAGTGATTAATCACATGAGTTTCACTCTTACTTTGTTGTATCATAGTGGCATTACCACAGGTAACAATAATTATTACACTGTATCAATAATTTGTATCAACAATGTAGGAATAATGAATATACCAACAATGGTAATAGACAACATAGCAATAATGGTAAGGAAGCATTGAGCACATGTTAACACTTTGAGACAGAGTATAGCAGCAGGTCAAATTAAAGACCCTCATCTCTATATTTGAACCAGACCCCATGTTTGTAAAATAGTTTAAATCGATTAATAGTTTGGCATTGCTTGTGTTGTAAGTCCAGTTTGTTCCATAGTTTTACTCCGCATACAGACACACAAAAACGTTTACGAGTAGTTTGAGCTCTCGGCAATAAGAAATATCCAAAGCATGATGGGAATCCGGATGTTGTGTGTCAGTGTATTAACGTGCCGGCTGGTATAAACACACGCTGCGAAATAGCTCCGTGCCTGCCTACTTTATGGGTTATAGATAAACCTATGGATAACGGAGACATATATAATAGTCTCCGTTGCAGGTGAGAGACGACACTAAAGGCATTGCCTTTAAGGCACGTCCCCAATATAGTTGTTCGGCTGGAAATCAGGAGAAATTCGGGAGAATGGTTGTCCCGGGAGATTTTCGGGAGAGGCACTGAAATTCGGGAGTCTCCCGGCAAGTATGGTTCCCGCAATGGCCATTGTTTTGTGTTTTGTCTTCCTGTGCTTACTATGAAGACTTTGTTAAACGTTCATCTCAGCCTCTCTGCTTCTGGGGTCCCTTCTGCTCCAAGAGCGTAACAGAAAGAACCTGCCAGACAGATGGACCCACCAGAAACTGACTCTATGAGGGTTTGCTTGGAGCAAGTCTCTATAGCCTGAGCTCCCACCAAAATGCCCGGATGGAGGCTCTGGAAGCCCGGCTTTCGGCGGTACTTGCCATGGTCCAACCTTGCTCAACACCAGACGCTCCGCCACTAACCTGAACCATCTCACCACTAGCAAACACAAACGTTCCTGTTTTCTCCCTTTGCTGTCTCGCCCCAAACGCTTTTCTGGAGACTTCTGCGATGTCCGCCAATTCCTTATCCAGTGCCAGCTGTGCTTTGCACTTCAGCCAGAGGACATGTCCTCTTTCACCATCTCCCACATGTTGGGAAAAGCAGAGCAGCAGCATGGGTAACGGCAGAATGGAGTTGACAGTCAATGGTCTGTGGCTCCAAAGGCCATGGAAAATACCTTACACCGGACTCTGCCAGGAAGAGAAGCTCGGCTGCTCGGGTTCTCCCCCAGCTACAAAAGGGGCACCCAAGTGTCTCCGTAAAATTACAATAAACCATAAATTCCGGGTGCTGGCAGCCGAGAGAGACTGGAACTCTGCCACCCCCTTGGATTCTTTCTACTTGGGTCATTACAACAGCGTTAAGGGCCATCTTGTGCAGACCTCCACAACCAGTTCTCTCTGGCTGTCCGCATGGACAAGTTGCTCAATGAACAAAGAAAGGATTGTGACTAACAGTAAGGTCATGCAGGGCACAACGTGGTATTTCAGACTTTATATTTAAATCGATACAAGCCCTATCTGTTACTCAGTTTTTCAGATGACCAAAATGACCCACAGGTTAGTGAAAGTGCAAAACCTCTCGTTTCAGAAACCATTTCTATCCAGTTCAGGACTTATGGTAATTTAAAAATAACATTGCAAATCCTGTTGCCAGGGACCGCCTTGTTAACAGGTTTTTAAAGGCCTACTGAAACCCACTACTACCGACCACGCAGTCTGATAGTTTATATATCAATGATGAAATCTTAACATTGCAACACATGCCAATACGGCCGGGTTAGTTTACTAAAGTGCAATTTTAAATTTCGCGCGACATATCCTACTGAAAACATCTCGGTATGATGACGTCAGCGCGTGACGTCGCGGATTGTAGAGGACATTTTGAGACAGCATGGCGGCCAGCTATTAAGTCGTCTGTTTCATCGCAAAATTCCACAGTATTCTGGACATCCGTGTTGGTGAATCTTTTGTAATTTGTTCAATGAACAATGGAGACAACAAAGAAGAAAGCTGTAGGAGGGAAGCGGTGTATTGCAGCCGACTTCAGCAACACAAACACGGCCGGTGTTTCATTGTTTACATTCCCGAAAGATGACAGTCAATCTTTACCATTGGCCTGTGGAGAACTGGGACAACAGAGACTCTTACCAGGAGGACTTTGAGTTGGATACGCAGACACGGTACCGTGAGTACGCTTCCAAACATTTGATCGCTTGCCCGTACGTGCGTGCCGCTATGTGCATGTCATGTACGTAACTTTGGGGACTTTGGGGAAATATATGTGCTGTATGAACTTTGGGGAGGTGAACGGTACTTTGGGCTGTGGGATTGAGTGTGTTGTGCAGGTGTTTGAGTTGTATTGGCGGGTTATATGAACGGGAAGGGGGAGGTGTTTGTTATGCAGGATTCATTTGTGGCATATTAAATATAAGCCTGGTTGTGTTGTGGCTAATAGAGTATATATATGTCTTGTGTTTATTTACTGTTTTAGTCATTCCCAGCTGAATATCAGGTCCCACCCGCCTCTCACAGCATCTTCCCTATCTGAATCGCTCCCACTGCCCTCTAGTCCTTCACTCTCACTTTCCTCATCCACAAATCTTTCATCCTCGCTCAAATTAATGGGGAAATCGTCGCTTTCTCGGTCCGAATCACTCTCGCTGCTGGTGGCCATGATTGTAAACAATGTGCAGATGTGAGGAGCTCCACAACCTGTGACGTCACGCTACTCGTCTGCTACTTCCGGTACAGGCAAGGCTTTTTTATCAGCGACCAAAAGTTGCGAACTTTATCGTCGATGTTCTCTACTAAATCCTTTTATGGCAATATCGCGAAATGATCAAGTATGACACATAGAATGGACCTGCTATCCCCGTTTAAATAAGAAAATTGCATTTCAGTAGGCCTTTAAGAATATAATTCAGAAAAAATTGGGTTGTCCGGATTAAAACGTTTAACAACCCAGATGTTTTGAGAAGGCTCCAACTTCCCAATGAGCCTCAACAAGTGAGTGAATTGACAAATTGAAAAAATGGATAGGTATATATGGTGAAATATTATTACTATTATTGTTAGGCGATTTGCACATTTTTCTAGTATTAATTGTCAATCAATTATAATTAATATAATGTTATTTATATAGCCCTAAATCACAAGCTTTACAAACTCACAACGACATCCCCTGACCTAAACCCACATTTGGGCAAGGAAAAACTCAAACAACCCTAGATCGGGAAATAGAAAGAAGGGATCGCAGATGTAGGGGGCCACCCTTCCATGGTCACCAGTTACAATAAATGTTGTCAATTTAATAAATTGTTGAATTAATAGATGAAGTGGGAGTTCAGTCCATCGGGAAACCAACAGATAGTTATGGCGGGGAGTGATATTCCTCCAGGCTCATACAGTCAGCTATGCAGATAAGTGTATCGCTGTGCATGGAACTGTGGTCCAATGAGTGGTCCATCTCGGGTCTCAATTTGCGTCAGCTCACCCCTCCTCGAGACTGCTACCTCTCCAGAAATTAACCGTGGCCACCTGGTACCCTCTCCCGGCAGGAGAGCGGGGACAGTGCAGAAAAATGGCAGATCAACTGGTCTACAAAGGGGTCTATTGAAAGGCTAGAGTATATAAAATAGTTTTAAAATGGCACTTGAATGCGTCTACTGAGGTAGCATCTCTAACTGTTGCTGGTAAGGCATTCCAGAGTTCTGGAGCCTGAGTCTGCAGAGTTTTTTTGCGCTCTGGCGGTCATAAATTGGTCTGCGTCTTTGAAACGTAGATTTTTGGGACGGGACGTGGGGTACAATTCAATCAGCAAGATAAGATGTAATTTGCACGTTAGTAATGAAACCTGAGAAACGCATCTTAGGTGAACCGGGGGCATACTTGCCAACCCTCCCGATTTTCCCGGGAGACTCCCGAATTTCAGTGCCCCTCCCGAAAATCTCCCTGGGCAACCATTCTCCCGAATTTCTCCCAATTTCCACCCAAACAACAATATTGGGGGCGTGCCTTAAAGACACTGCTTTTAACGTTCTCTCTCACCTGAAACCTTCACCCCTTAACAGCCGCATGCTGTCCAGGCGTCCGCTTTTCCTCCATATAAACAGCGTACCGGCCCAGTCACATAATAATGTAGCGTTGGACGGATTTAACAATGGTCTTTACTCGAAGATGTCAATAAATGCTGACACGTTGTATGATCTTTTAACTGGTTTAATGATAACGCAAGGCATACTTGGTCAACAGCCATACATGTCACACTGACGGTGACCGTATAAACAACTTTAACACTGTTACAAATATGCGCCACACTGTGAACCCACACCAAACAAGAATGACAAACACATTTCGGGAACATCCGCACCGTAACACAACTTAAACACAACAGAACAAATACCCAGAATCCCTTGCAGCACTAACTCTTCCGGGACGCTACAATAACATCTACGGCTTTTGGAGCTCAGTGCACAACTGCACACACAACAAGAAGGAGACGAAGCAGAAGAACGAAGAAGAGACATGGCGACGACGAGTAAGAAGAAGAAATACGCTTGCAAGTTCCAAAATGATTGGAAAAAAGAATTTCATTTCATCCAGAAAAGCTCGAAGGGGAAGGGGTATGCTGCCTGCACCTCAACCCCGCCCCCCCAAACCTGCCCCCGCAACTACGCCCCCCAATTCGGAGGTCTCAATGTTGGCAAGTATGACCGGGAGCCAGTGCAGGAGGGCCAGTATAGGCGTATTATGATCAAACTTTTTTTGTCCCAGTCAAAAGTGTAATAGTTGCGTTTTCTACCAACCACAGTCTTTTAATGCTGGACATGGGGAGACCCGAAAAAGAAACGTAAGGGTAATCAAGGCGAGACGTAACAAACGCGTGTATAATGATAATAGCGTCACTGATGGACAAATTGGGACACATTTTAGCGATATTATGGAGATGAAAGAAGGCTGTTTTTAATTTGTAACTCGTACGAGAGAGTTGGGTTAAAAATAAGGACTTTTCGCCGAGTGGGTATGAACAATTGTTTTAATTTTGGAATTTCCAAGTGCTATCCTTAAGCAAATGCCTGTGTGAAAGTCTCTCTCCCTAGTGGGTTCTCCTGACGCTGACAAAGCTTCACGCTAGTTCGGATGTCTGGTGTTCACAATGTCCTTTATTGGCAGTGCACACACGCTATGATAGCACACAACTTTTCAGTTCTTGCTCCGTGACTTTTCAGTCTTTCTGGTCGTCTTCTTTTCGGACTCTTGTGCGCGTGTCTGTCCATTAGCAACTTCCAGGCCGGTCCTTACACACCCCGTTCCGCGGCAGGCCCGCCGACCACGCCCCCCTCCACAGCCTGTTTCTAGCAGGGCCGACTGTCAACATCTCCGCTTTCTTAGCGTTAAGATGCAAAAAAAATGCTGGATTTACATTGTTTAGTTTCATTCAAGACATGCCTCCAGATGACTACAATCTGACATGTTTTGACAGTACCACGTAAGACATACTTGCCAACCTTGAGACCTCCGATTTCGGGAGGTGGGGGGGGGCGTGGTCGGGGGCGTGGTTAAGAGGGGAGGAGTATATTTACAGCTAGAATTCACCAAGTCAAGTATTTCATATATATATACTGTATATATATATATATATATATATATATATATATATATATATATATATATATATATATATATATAAGAAATACTTGACTTTCAGTGCATTCTAGCTATAAATATATATATATATATATTTTATTTTATATACATATATATATATATATATATGTGTGTGTATATATATATATATTTATATATATATATATAATATATACATTTATATATATATATATATATATATATAAATAAAAGAAATACTTGAATTTCAGTGTTCATTTATTTACACATATACACACACATAACACTCATCTACTCATTGTTGAGTTAAGGGTTGAATTGTCTATCCTTGTTCTATTCTCTGAACACCCTCTCTGATGATGCATTCTGCTTCGTCTCCTTGTGTGCGCAGTTGTGCACTGCACTCTATAAAAGCCGTAGATGTTATTGTGACATATGCATGTACAGAAGATGGCAGTATTGTCCTGTTTAAGAGTGTCACAACATTGCTGTTTACGGCAGACAAAAACGTGACTGCTGTTGTTGTGTGTTGTTGCCGCGCTGGGAGGACGTTAATGAAACTGCCTAACAATAAACCCACATAAGAAACCAAGAACTTGCCCTCCATCATTCTACGGTTATAACGTGATTGGGCAGGCACGCTGTTTATATTGTGGGAAAGTGGACGTGAAAACAGGCTGTCGACACGTCACTCAGGTCCTCATGGAGCTGGAGGGGGCGTGGCCTCCAGCTCCGCCTGAATTTCGGGAGATTTTCGGGAGAAAAATTTGTCCCGGGAGGTTTTCGGGAGTCTCCCGGAAAATCCGGGAGGGTTGGCAAGTATGTTTTAATTGCTGATGCGTTTTACTAGATTTTTAAATGCGCCAGAAAATAACCCGTTTTGTACGCTGTTGTCTGTTGATATAGATCCAGTAGGGCGTAAAAGTGTTCCTGTATAGTATTTCTCCAGCAATGGTCACGTGGTGACATCAATTATGGTATTTTGAGAGGTAATCTTTGAAATAGGACATCGCTGAAGGCCGCATTTATGCGGGCTTCAAAGTGGCGGTGAATTCGGAGCTAAATGCTAGCTCGCTCGTTAAATGTGGTGTCATACCACGCGTGCCAGGGGTTAGAACTCTAGAGTCTTGAGAGACTTTAAAAATAAACAAAACTCTCATTGAATTCAGAATTGGACAAAGTACTTGACATGTGACATTTGTGGCATGCTGTAATAAATTACAATATACAAATGTCAACGTGAATGTTTTATTGAAAGAAAGCTACATTTTCCTGCCCGGTATAAGGGATTTGGAATTGATTTAGTCCGATTCTCGGCTTTATAGCACTCTTTCATTTACCGTAAGACTTGAAGAAAGCTTGTCTTTTGAGGCGGTTGTTTGGCTTTTGACTCCGTCTCACAGTTATTTGCACAACGTGGCTCCTGTCTCCCAAGTCATTATCATTTTTATTGCCACCAACTCTGTGGTCACAAACTCACATAAACGGGGCGAGTGGAACTCATGAATTAAACATTATGTCAACACACAGAGCCACTTGCAAGTCGTGTAACTTGGCTGGATGGTTGACCGTTATTCATAGAGACCAGAATATACAAGTATCACTGGTTCAGGTTGACTTTTTGGAAAACTTTGGTTTTTAAAATGCATTTAAAATGACTGGTAGAGACGGGCGATACGGCAAAAAATGTATACCGCGATATATATTGCAGCCTCCTGCCATTATGATATCACACTATACTATTTGGTATGTAAATAACACTGCAACCATTTTAAAACGAGTTATGAATGTAGCCTGCGATGAGGTGGCGACTTGTCCAGGGTGTACACCGCCTTCCGCCCGATTGTAGCTGAGATAGGCTCCAGCGCCCCTGCGACCCCAAAGGGAATAAGCGGTAGCAAATGGATGGATGGTTATGAATGTAGCTGCTGAAGTATGCGGTAACAAATTGCGTCATTTCTGGTTGCATTATTTCCCCAAAACTATTATTTACTATTAGCTATAAAGCGCCCAGGTATTTAAGCCACACCCACCAAATTTTAGACAAAATAAATATTTTTACATATATTAGCCACAGCTATATACAAACCCCGTTTCCATATGAACTGGGGAATTGTGTTAGATGTAAATATAAACGGAATACAATGATTTGTAAATCCTTTTCAACCCATATTCAACTGAGTGCACTACAAAGACAAGATATTTGATGTTCAAACTCATAAACTTAATTTTTATTTTGCAAATAATAATTAACTTAGAATTTCATGGCTGCAACACGTGCCAAAGTAGTTGGGAAAGGGCATGTTCACCACTGTGTTACATGGCCTTTCCTTTTAACAATGCTCAGTAAACGTTTGGGAACTGAAGTGACAAATTTTTTAAGCTTCTCAGGTGGAATTCTTTCCCATTCTTGCTTGATGTACAGCTTAAGTTGTTCAACAGTCCGGGGGTCTCCGTTGTGGTATTTTAGGCTTCATAATGCACCACACATTTTCAATGGGAGACAGGTCTGGACTACAGGCAGGCCAGTCTAGTACCCGCACTCTTTTACTATGAAGCCACGTTGATCTAACATGTGGCTTGGCATTGTCTTGCTGAAATAAGCAGGGGCGTCCATGGTAACGTTGCTTGGATGGCAACATATGTTGCTCCAAAACCTGTATGTACCTTTCAGCATTAATGGCGCATTCACAGATGTGTAAGTTACCCATGCCTTGGGCACTAATGCACCCCCATACCATCGCAGATGCTGGCTTTTCAACTTTGCGCCTATAACAATCCGGATGGTTCTTTTCTTCTTTGGTCCGGAGGACACGACGCGCACAGTTTCCAAAAACATTTTGAAATGTGGACTCGTCAGACCACAGAACACTTTTCAACTTTGTATCAGTCCATCTTAGATGAGCTCAAGCCCAGCGAAGCCGGCAGCGTTTCTGGGTGTTGTTGATAAACGGTTTTCGCCTTGCATAGGAGAGTTTTAACTTGCACTTACAGATGTAGCGACCAACTGTAGTTACTGACAGTGGGTTTCTGAAGTGTTCCTGAGCCCATGTGGTGATATCCTTTACACACTGGCTTGTTGATGCAGTACAGCCTGAGGGATCGAAGGTCACGGGCTTTGCTTATGTGCAGGGATTTCTCCAGATTCTCTGAACCTTTTGATGATATTACGGACCGTAGATGGTGAAATCCCTAAATTCCTTGCAATAGCTGGTTGAGAAAGGTTTTTCTTAAACTCTCTAAATTTGCTCACGCATTTGTTGACAAAGTGGCGACCCTCGCCCCATCCTTGTTTGTGAATGGCTGAGCATTTCATGGAAGCTGCTTTTATACCCAATCATGGCACCCACCTGTTCCCAATTTGCCTGTTCACCTGTGAGATGTTCCAAATAAGTGTTTGATGAGCATTCCTCAACTTTATCAGTATTTATTGCCACCTTTCCCAACTTCTTTGTCACGTGTTGCTGGCATCAAATTCTAAAGTTAATGATTATTTGCAAAAAAAAAAAAAAAAAAGTTTATCAGTTTGAACATCAAATATGTTGTCTTTGTAGCATATTCAACTGAATATGGGTTGAAAATGATTTGCAAATCATTGTATTCCGTTTATATTTACATCTTACACAATTTCCCAACTCCTATGGAAACGGGGTTTGTACCAGTACAAAATATTTTGTAAATGTTAATTAGTAAATAAATACCTAAGTTGTTTCCAAACACGGCAGTAAAACGGCTGATCAAACAAAACGGAAGCCATCGTCATGGACCCACAAGCTGCTGAAGCTAGTTCTCCAATCAGCTAAACAGACTCAATAACTCCACGGTGACGTTTTGGTGAATTTACGAAACTGAAACAACACAAAAACCTGTGTTAGCATATTCGCTCATGCTAATGATGCTAGCTTGAGGACGTTAAGATAGCATTTACAAATATGTATATATATTAAAACACTCCTACAGACATCACAAATGGGACGGTTTAGTAAGTATGAATTGTTTTAGTTATATTGTAACTCAAACATTGACTTGAGTGATGAATGATGGTTGGTTGAAATTTATTTCGAACTTTATACAGTATCAACATGATATATCACATATTTTCTTTACAATGTGTCCAAAAAGGAGTAGGGAGAACCAATTACTAACACATACTTCCCGTTCTCAATTTGTACTCAGTTTTTCATCATTTCTAGAATCCTTTCGAGTAGAAACGCTACGGACGAATAGTAGACGAAACGAGACCAATACTTTAAGTTCAAGGCCCTGAAAAAGGAAGTACATGTTCAACCTGCAGTGAGCGAACTCCTCCAAACAAAGACACATTTTCAGTGTTTCTGTCGGTGTTACATGAAAACTATATTTTGAATACAAAAAATCCATAAATTAGCCGTATCGTTTTATAAGCCGCGGCTTCAAAGCTTGGTAAAAAAGTAGCGGCTTATTGTTGGGAAATAACAGTAATCTATTTGCTAATTTACTGTTAATATCTGGTTACTTTCTGTTGTAACATGGTTATATATACACTTATTTTTAAATGTACTAAGCACGTATTCATCTGCTGTTTAGATGCCTTAGATTAGTTTTGGGCGACAGTACAAATTTCTGTATTTACTAGAGATGTCCGATAATGGCTTTTTTGCCGATATCCGATATTCCGATATTGTCCAACTCTTTATTACCGATTCCGATATCAACCGATACCGATATATACAGTCGTGGAATTAACACATTATTATGCCTAATTTTGTTGTGATGCCCCGCTGGATGCATTAAACAATGTAACAAGACTCAAGTTATGGAAAAAAATGCCAACATGGCACTGCCATATTTATTATTGAAGTCACAAAGTGCCTTTTTGTTTTTTAACATGCCTCAAAACAGCAGCTTGGAATTTGGGACATGCTCTCCCTGAGAGAGCATGAGGAGGTTGAGGTGGGCGGGGTTGAGGTGGGGGGTAGGGGGTAGCGGGTGTGTATATTGTAGCGTCCTGGAAGAGTTAGTGCTGCAAGGGTTTCTGGGTATTTGTTCTGTTGTGTTTATGTTGTGTTACGGTGCGGATGTTCTCCCGAAATGTGTTTGTCATTCTTGTTTGGTGTGGGTTCACAATGTGGCGCATATTTGTAACAGTGTTAAAGTTGTTCATACGGCCACCCTCAGTGTGACCTGTATGGCTGTTGACCAAGTATGCTTTGCATTCACTTGTGTGTGTGAAAAGTCGTAGATATCATATGACTGGGCCGGCACGCGAAGGCAGTGCCTTTAAGGTTTATCGGCACTCTGTACTTCTCCCTACTTCCGTGTACCACTCCGTACAGCGGCGTTTTAAAAAGTCATACATTTTACTTTTTGAAACCGATACCGATCATTTCCGATATCACATTTTAAAGCATTTATCGGCCGATATTATCGGACATCTCTAGTAGTTACAAGTAGTTACCGGGGCAATAAAGGTGATACCAATACTGATACTTCACATTTTCAAGATCATTGAAAAATTCTATTTTGGATTACAAGTATAATCAGACACAAACACAGGATGGTGGTGTAACGTTATTTATTAAATATTTGAATTGTTTCCCTACTCCCTTTTATTACATACAATATTCTGAGCAAAATAATATATTGTCAATATTCTTAAATATTTTCATAAAAGGTAGCCAGTTAAAACGGCAGTAGTTACAATATTTATTAAGTCATGTCATGATCTCTGTATTGTTCCTGTTCTGCGCTCTTACTTTTGTTAGCCTACTTCCTGTTTGCCTCCACCATTTCTCTTTACTAAGCGCTGGCTCCCTCACCTGTCCCTGGTTGCCAATCACGATTCTTTTTAAGACACCCCTCTCCCTCTGTGCTGGGCTAAATCATTGTGCTCTATCCATCCATGTTGCATAGTTTTTCCTATGCTTCCTGTGACTCTTCTTTTTGGGGTGGTAAAGCTCGGTTGGTAGAGTGGTCGTGCCAGCAACTTGAGGGTTCCAGGTTCGATCCCCGCTTCCGCCATCCTAGTCCCTACCGTTGTGTCCTTGGGCAAGACACTTTACCCACCTGCTCCCAGTGCCACCCACACCAGTTTAAATGTAACTTAGATATTGGGTTTCACTATGTAAAAGCGCTTTGAGTCACTAGAGAAAAGCGCTATATAAATATAATTCACTTCACTTCACTTTTTTTCCCCACTTCCTCACTGCACTAATTTTCTTAATAAATTCATTTGACCTGGACATAAAACATGACAGATTTACACATTGAAACATAATTGTGCTTAACAAATTATCATCCAAACCAGAACATACTATTTATACAGTTTTAATTTTTTGTATTTATAAAACTCAAAACCAGTGAAGTTGGCACGTTGTGTAAATGGTAAATAAAAACAGAATACAATGATTTGCAAATCCTTTTCAACTTATATTAAGTTAAATAGACTGCAAAGACAAGATATTTAACATTCGAACTGGAAAACCTTGTTATTTTTTACAAGTATTAGCTCATTTGGAATTTGATGCCTGCAACATGTTTCAAAAAAGCTGGCACAAGTGGCAAAAAAGACGGAGAAAGTTGAGGAATGCTCATCAAACACTTATTTGGAACATCCCACAGGTGAACAGGCTAATTGGGAACAGGTGGGTGCCATGATTGGGTATAAAAACAGCTTCCATGAAATGCTCAGTCATTCACAAACAAGGACGGGGCGAGGGTCACCACTTTGTGAACAAATGCGTGAGCAAATTGTCAAACAGTTTAAGAACAACATTTCTCAATGAGCTAATGTAAGGAATTTAGGGATTTCACCATCTACGGAATATCATCAAAAGGTTCAAAGAATCTGGGGAAATCACTGCACGTAAGCGGTGATATCACAGATCCCTCACTGATGCATCAAAAAGAGGCATCAGTGTGTAAAGGATATCACCACATGGGCTCAGGAACAATTCAGAAAACCACTGTCAGTAACTACAGTTCGTTGCTACATCTGTAAGTGCAAGTTAAAACTCTACTATGCAAAGCATAAGCCATTTATCAACAACACCCAGAAATGCCACTGGCTTTGCCGGGCCCGAGCTCATCTAAGATGGACTGATTCAAAGTGGAAAAGTTTTCTGTGGTCTGACGAGTCCACATTTCAAATTGTTTTTGGAAGCTGTAGACGTTGTGTCCTCCGGAACAAAGAGGAAAAGAACCACCCGGATTGTTATAGGCGCAAAGTTCAAAAGCCAGCATCTGTGATGGAATGGGGGTGTATTAGTGCGCAAGGCATGGGTAACCTACACATCTGTGAAGGCACCATTAATGCTGAAAGGTACATACAGGTTTTGGAGCAACATATGTTGCCATCCGACGTTATCATGGACGCCCCTGCTTATTTCAGCAAGACAATGCCAAGCCACGTGTTACAACAGCGTGGCTTCGTAGTAAAAGAGTGCGGGTACTAGACTGGCCTGCCTGTAGTCCAGACCATTGAAAATGTGTGGCGCATTATGAAGCCACAACGGAGACCCCCGGACTGTTGAACAACTTAAGCTGTCCATCAAGGAAGAATGGGAAATAATTCCATCTGAAAAGCTTCAAAAATTGGTCTCCTCAGTTCCCAAACCTTTACTGAGTGTTGTTAAAAGGAAAGGCCATGTAACACAGTGGTAAAAATGCCCCTGTGCTGCAATCAACTTCTAAGTTAATGATTATTTGCAAAAATAAATAAAGTTTCTCAGTTCGAACATTAAGTATCTTGTCTTTGCAGTCTATTCAATTGAAAAGGATTTGCAAATCATTGTATTCTGTTTTTATTTTAGGAATTACACAACATGCCAACTTCACCGGTTTTGGATTTTGCCCTTTTTCCCCAAGATTGATCTAAAACCCCAAAAGAATGCAAACATTCATACACGTTTAGTTTGTCAGATCAAAGTTTAACAATTGACTGTGGAAGAAATAAAGCTTTACCTCAAAGCTCTCTGCACATCAAATCAATAATTGCAAAAAAAATCAATACTAGCGCTCCTCCCTGCTTTCACCAATACATGTACTGTACTGGCATGCCGCCCACAGGGTGTTAATTTATTGGCACGGACTCAGCTGTTGTTATAAATTGTTGCACACAGCAGCAATCTGCAATAAAAGCATTCTGTGTTGCCGAGGGATAATCTAGTTTACTGTTATTTAATACATTCATAGGCGGCAAATGATGAAATATAGTCAATGCAGGACAGGGAAAGCACATTACACAGGCCCTGGGTGGCGATTTGTTGCCTAATGAAGCCATTAACCTCACACTACCAAATCTGATACAAAATAATGGGTTCATTAGTGAAAGAAATTGGATTGAACTGCATTTGTGTGGGAGGACCGTAATGCGTGTAATATGTTTATGGCACGGATATTCTCCCAAAAAACCTGACAAGTCATTCCTTGTTTTGTTAATTATAAGATGCACATGTTATTGGTTTGTTTTGTTTTCGTTTGGGCGGTGCGGTTGATTTATATGGTGTTTGCGTAGAATCAATGAGAAACAATAGCATCATTCAGAATGATTCATTGTTCTTCCTGTTTGGATATTATCTTGCTTGTAATCTAAGTTTGTTTATCAGGGGAAATAGTGCATATTCTCAATTCACACATACTAATATGTCATTAATGTCATGGCTTGGTTCAAAAAAGTGTCCAAATTTGGGGTCCATAGGTTGAGCACTGCACATTTATTGATTTGTTCATTGCTTTTAGGGTTGTACCGATACTAATATTTTGGTACGAGTACTAAAATGTATTTCGATACTTTTCAAAATAAAGGGGACCACAAACAAAATGTCCTTATTGGCTTTATTTTAACTACAAATCTTGTGATATATTAAACATATATTTCTTATTCAGTAAGCAAACAAAGACTCCTAATTGGCTGCTGACATATGCAGTAACATATTGTGTTATTTCCCATTCTATTATTTTGTCAAAATGATGAGGTACAAACTGTAGAACATGGATTATTAATCTACTTGTTCATTTACTGTTAATATCTGCTTACTTTTTGTTTTAACTTGTTGTACCTACACTTCTGTTCAAATATAATGATCACTTATTCTTCTGTTGTTTAAAACTTGACTTTAGTTTTGGGTGATACTACAAATGGCGGTATCATTCCAATACCGAGTAGTTACAAGATTATACAAAACCCAAAACAAGTGAAGTTGGCACGTTGTGTAAATTACCCATACCATCAAAGATGCTGGCTTTTGAATTTTGCGCCTATAACAATCCGGATGGCTCTTTTCGTCTTTGTTACGGAGGACACGACGTCCACAGTTTCCATAAACAATTTGAAATGTGGACTCGTCAGACCACAGAACACTTTTCCACTTTGCATCAGTCTATCTTAGATGAGCTCGGGCCCAGCGAAGCCTGCAGCGTTTCTGGGTGTTGTTGATAAATGGCTTTCGTTTTGCATAGTAGAGTTTTAACTTGCACTTACAGATGTAGCGACCAACTGTAGTTACTGACAGTGGTTTTCTGAAGTGTTCCTGAGCCCATGTGGTGATATCCTTTACACACTGATGTCGCTTTTTGATGCAGTACCGCCTGAGGGATCCAAGGTCCGTAAAATCATCGCTTACGTGCAGTGATTTCTCCAGATTCACGGAACCTTTTTGATGATATCACGGACCGTAGATGGTGAAATCCCTAAATTCCTTGCAATAGCTCGTTGAGAAATGTTGTTCTTAAACTGTTCGACAAATTGCTCATGCATTTGTTCAAAAAATGGTCACCCTCGCCCCATCCTTGTTTGTGAATGACTGAGCATTTCATGGAAGCTGCTTTTATACTCAATCATGGCACCCACCTGTTCCCAATTAGCCTGTTCCAAATAAGTGTTTGATGAACATTACTCAACTTCCTCAGTCTTTTTTGCCACTTGTGCCAGCTTTTTTTAAACATGTTGCAGGCATCAAGTTCCAAATGAGCTAATACTTGCAAAAAAATAACAAAGTTTTCCAGTTCAAACGTTAAGTATCTTGTCTTTGCAGTCTATTCAATTGAATATAAGTTGAACATGATTAGCAAATCATTGTATTCTGTTTTTATTTACCATTTACACAACGTGCCAACTTCACTGGTTTTGGGTTTTGTACATTGGTCATACCTAAAGTTCTCCTATGTCCAGGGGCGTATTTCCTGAGTTTATAAACAGTAAAACATCCATCCATCCATCCATTTTCTACCGCTTATTCCCTTTGGGGTCGCGGGGGGCGCTGGAGCCTATCTCAGCTACAATCGGGCGGAAGGCGGGGTACACCCTGGACAAGTCGCCACCTCATCGCAGGGCCAACACAGATAGACAGACAACATTCACACTCACATCCACACACTAGGGCCAATTTAGTGTTGCCAATCAACTTATCCCCAGGTGCATGTCTTTGAAGGTGGGAGGAAGCCGGAGTACCTGGAGGGAACCCACGCAGTCACGGGGAGAACATGCAAACTCCACACAGAAAGATCCCGAGCCCGGGATTGAACCCAAGACTACTCAGGACCTTCGTATTGTGAGGCAGATGCACTAACCTCTCTGCCACCGTGAAGCCCACAGTAAAACATGACAAATACAAAACAATATTGATGTAATCATTGTAGTATCGACTATATACACCTCTTGTACTGGGTATCATTACAGTTGATGTCTGTGTAGATCCACTCCTGGCATTTGTTTACACTAAGGAGCGCTAGTTTGCTGTTAGCGACTAGCTATTGTATCCTCCTACAGTGTGTAGTGAAGCATGTTCAGCTATTCCTCATCCTGCAGGGATGATACTTGTACGAAACATATTTTATTTGTCGCCATGGAGGCGAGGATTAGGGATTTAGAAGTAGCTAAAACACTGCAGACTGCGAATGTATATTAGCTGCTAGCTGGCTAGCCATGTTTAAAAACACCTTTTACAGAACAGTCCTTTAGTGTGAAAAGCTTCACATTTATCGGGTTTTTTTTAGCCAAAATTGTGACTACCAGGGCGCATCGTGATGCGGGGCTCACTCTCCCAGGAATGCAGATCGGGCTTCGGACACAGCGTGCAGGTAAGAAATGATTTATTAAGAATTAAATCAAAAGGGAACAAACAAAAACGTGCTCATAGCACTTAAGGCAAAAAAATAAATGGGCTAGCGTGGGAGCTAGCAAGTAACAATAGCAGGAAACAAAAGTGTCATGTCTGTATTATCATGTTTTGTTTTAAGTCATGTTTTGTTTAGTTTCTGTCTTTTCACTCCCTTGTCTGGTCACCATAGCAACCATTAGTTTTCACCTGTCACGTCACGCACCTGTTTCACGTTTTGAATCACGCACCTGCTTTCACTAATCATGTCCATAGTATTTAAGTTCATTCATTTTCTGTTGTTCGGCCTGACGACCTCGCACCACATTTATGCTCTGTCCATTCCTCTATGATCCTGCTTCATGTCCCTTGTCACAGTAAGTTTTGGTTTCATGTTTATAGTGTTTTTTGTTTTTTCATAGTTTATTCTCCGCCACTGTGCGCGCTTTGGTTTGATCCTTTTTTGTAGTTCTAGTGTTTCAATAAAAAAATGTACCTTCATTCCCGTCTCGCCCGTGCCAACTTTCCGTTGCATCCCGGAAAAGCAAACTCCCAAGATCAAGTCGTGACAAAAAGTCGTCATCTGTTGTATGGAAACTGTCATGTCTGTATTATCATGTTTTGTTTTAAGTCATGTTTTGTTTAGTTTCTGTCTTTTCACTCCCTTGTCTGGTCACCATAGCAACCATTAGTTTTCACCTGTCACGTCACGCACCTGTTTCACGTTTTGACTCACACACACCTGTCACCAATCATGTCACTGTTATTTAAGCATACCTTGTTCATCACTCGTCCTGCCTGCATTGTCGTCATGTCACTCCGGTTTATGTCTCGTTTTGACAAAGTAAGTTTCCATGTCCATGTCCTAGTTTTTGTTAATTAGCAGCTTCATATGTTTTAGGCACACTTGCCTTTTTTGGTTGTATCTTTGTGTTTTGTGGTAGTGACTGTTTAATGTCAATAAATCCAAGCCTACCTTCACGCTGTCGTCCGGAGCCGTCTATTTTGCGTTGGAAGAACAACTCCGCAGCTAGCTGCGACCCCCACGTGACAGAAACAAACTAGGAAGCAAGACAGAATGACAGGGAAGGCAGGCTTAAATAATAATGTCAGTGATGGCCAACAGGTGCGCGTCGGGAACACACGCGGCAGGTGAAAACAATAAGCAGCCGTGGCAACAAACTCAGGTGTACAAAACAGGCACTCAAGGAGTCCAAAACTAACAAAAAACACAAGTACCTTGAAAACGTAAACAAAAATATGATCCGGGCAGCGGATCATAACAAAAATACGTCCATTTTCCCTCTTATGGCTCCACAATTTGTCAGCTTGTAAGTACACCGTGCGTATGCGTTGTTAAACATGCGCCTCTGCTCGTTTTACAAGCAATGTCACAACGTGACGACCGCTTAATGTCCGGTAAAAAAACAAAAAAGGATTTTTCAGAAAGGGTATAGTACCATTTGTAATTCATTAGTATCGTGACTTTATTAGTACCGGTATATCGTACACCCTTTGATTTGATGTGCAGAGTGTCAAAATAAAGCATTTATTTAAATACAGAACCATTCATATTACTTATTACAAATGGAACACGGTTAAGTTATTTGTGTTTATGCACATCACGTGTACATGTTTTATCTAACTTTTATGAATGTTTGCACCCCTGTTGTGACTGTAATCTTGTGTTTTGTCTTGCTTCTTTCTTTAGATCAGTGGTTCTTAACCTTGTTGGAGGTACTGAACCCCACCGGTTTCATATGCGTATTCACCGAACCCTTCTTTAGTGAAAAATAAAATGTTTTTTTTCAAATTCAAGACAAGGTTATATGTTATTGCCGGTAACACTTTAGTATGGGTAACATATTTTAAGTAACAAAGACCTATTTAGAATTATTTGGTTAGGGTTAGGGTTAGAGGGTTAGGGTTATAATAAGGCCATGCCGAATAAGGCATTAATAAGTACTTTAATGACTAGTTAAGAGCCAATATGTTACTAATTTGCATGTTAATAAGCAACTAATTAATGGTGAATATGTTCCCCATACTAAAGTGTTACCATGTAGTTTTACTGGTGCACAAAATGAACCGTGCATGAACATCACCTTGTTCAAAGAAAAAAAACAACACAGTGCATAAACTCACAACAAATTACACACCTGCAAATCAGTCTGACTTCTGCTGTTGCCGTATCCGTAATACGTTGATAGGGAGAAGTTTGTATTTACACGATGAGTCTGGTGTGTTTTGACCTCCGCCGAACCCCTAAAGCCGACTCACCGAACCCCTAGGGTTCAATCGAACCCAGGTTAAGAACCACTGCTTTAGACAATCTGGAAGGAAACAGGCTCACAAGCACATACACAATTTAAAAGTAGTAGGTTCTGGTTCCGATGATAGTTTGTTAGGCAAAATGACGATTTTAAACAGGTGAATCTGTCACGGTAGTGTTTGTCGTGACCCCAATATGCAGAGATGGCAGGTGAAGTGCAGGTAAATTGAATTTTTAAAGAAAATTAGTGCAGCAGGCAAGGGCACAAAAATGAAAAACAGTGAAAAAAAAAAGTTTAAATTTAGACATGTCTGATAATGGCTTTTTTGCCGATATCCAATATTCCGATATTGTCCAATTCTTAATTACCGATACCGATATCAACCGATACCGATATATACAGTCGTGTAATTAACACATTTTTATGCCTAATTTTGTTGTGATGCCCCGCTGGATGCATTAAACAATGTAACAAGGTTTTCCAAAATAAATCAACGCAAGTTATGGAAAAAAAATGCCAACATGGCACTGCCATATTTATTATTGACGTCACAAAGTGCATTATTTTTATTAACATGCCTCAAAACAGCAGCTTGGAATTTGGGACATGCTCTCCCTGAGACAGCATGAGGAGGTTGAGGTGGGCGGGGTTGAGTTGGGGGGCATAGGGGTCAACGGGGGGTGTATATTGTAGCGTCCCGGAAGAGTTAGTGTTGCAAGGGGTTCTGGGTATTTGTTCTGTTGTGTTTATGTTGTGTTACGGTGCGGATGTTCTCCCGAAATGCGTTTGTCATTCTTGTTTGGTGTGGGTTCACAGTGTGGCGCATATTTGTAACAGTGTTAAAGTTGTTTATACAGCCACCCTCAGTGTGACCTGTATGGCTGTTGACCAAGTATGCATTGCATTCACTTGTGTGTGTGAAAAGCCGTAGATATTATGTGACTGGGCCGGCACGCAAAGGCAGTGCCTTTAAGGTTTTTTGGCGCTCTGTACTTCTCCCTACGTCCGTGTACACAGTGGCGTTTTAAAAAGTCATACATTTTACGTTTTGAAATCGATACCGATAATTTTGAAACCGATACCGATAATTACCGATATTACATTTTAAAGCATTTTTCTATTTAAATTGTATGTTTAGGTTTGGATGATAGTTTAAGAAAAAACATGTTTTTAACAAATTAATATCGTAACTGCTTCTGTTGATGCATTTTTTTCGCTCATCTATTACCTTTTATGCAAGTATTTAGGAATGTTGAGAATATGCTTCATTGAAATTGATTTATTCCACCTAATATTTAAAATATATATTTTTTTTTTCATTAAATAGTCGTCAATATTACTATTGTTTAATATAGCAGGTTTACTTTTTTTTTGTTCACTTTTTTGAAGGTCAGACCGGTCAAATCATGCCTGGCCATTTGCTTAGTATAAAAGCACCACACCAGCTGCTTATTCCTGCTTTTGACAGCTCCTGTTAAAGTTGATGGATAGGCTTTGTGATTTTCTGCTTTCCACTGTTAACTAGGGCTGCGAATAAAATCCAACACTGCTCTCGGGGACTCTTGAGGCGTCTCAGAAAAAGGTGACATAACTACTGTATTAATTCACAAGACTTCATCTATCCATCCATCTTCTTCTTCTTATCCGAGGGCGGGTCGCGGGGGCATCAGCCTAAGCAGAGAAGCCAAGATTTAGTAATCTAATCATATGAATGTCTTCTAATCTGTAGTATTGTTAAAACAAACTATTATTAGTAAAGTCTACTATCAATAAAGCAATTTTGCGTCCCTTTAAAATCTAGTTTCGAACATTAACCTATGGTCCTTGAATGCACCGCAATCATGTACTATGAGATGCAAAAGTGAAACTTAAGCGTAACTTTGTCCGATGCTGGCACAAATATATTTATAATATTGTTGCCTTTCTTCTAACAAAGTGTGTGAATGCATAAAAGTGAGCTTCGATGATGTTACACATTCCTAATTTAATTCAAACAACCTTATTATTGAACTTTAACAACAAAACTGATTTTATCTTAAGTTTAAAACTGACAGATTTAAATGAAAGATAAAAAAACCCATTAAAATAATTACAAAAGCCAAACGCTACAATAATTTACAGCGTCTACACTACTGAAGTATAATATGTTGATAACACCATCCAAGGGCATTAACATAATTCCCAAACAGGACATTTATCCATGAAAATGTGGAAAAGCTGCTGATGGTGTGTTTGACAGAGAAGCAATCCACCCGTAGATATCCACTCTCCAAGGTAAAATGCTGTACATTGTTCACATTACTTCATAAAACTACTGTAGTTGTTTGTAGTGCGTTCTACTCAGTAGCCTAGTGGTTAGAGTGTCCGTCCTGAGATTGGTAGGTCGTAGTTCAAACCCCAAAGTCATACCAAAGATGATAAAAATGGGACCCATTACCTCCCTGCTTGTCACTCAGCATCAAGGGTTGGAATTGGGGGTTAAATCACCAAAATGATTCCCGGGCGCGGCCACCGCTGCTGCTCACTGCTCCCCTCACCTCCCAGGGGGTGAACAAGGGGATGGGTCAAATGCAGAGGACACATTTCACCACACCTAGTGTGTGTGTGACAATCATTGGTACTTTAACTTTAACTATTGAATGGTTTTCTGATACAATACTCATTATTTATAAGGTGGGTATTGGTAGCAGACCCCCCCTAACTGCTCCTCTAGCCACTGATTTTATTTGTCCTCAACTTTGTTGAATTTTTGTTGACAATTTTATATTTACATTTGTGTTACAAAAACTGGGTCGATATAGCTCGGTTGGCAGAGTGGCTGTGCCAGCAACTTGAGGGTTCCAGGTTCGATCCCCACTTCCGCCATCCTAGTCACTGCCGTTGTGTCCTTGGGCAAGACACTTTACCCACCTGCTCTCAGTGCCACCCACACTGGTTTAACATGTAACTTAGATATTGGGTTTCACTATGTAAAAGCGCTTTGAGTCACTAGAGAAAAGCACTATATAAATATAATTCACTTCACTTCAAGTAAAACTGTCCATAGAGTTTCTGCTTGAAATGATCCTTCATTCATCACTCCAAACAACATTGCTTTTAAATGTAACTAAAACAATTCACACTTACTAAACCGTCACATGTGTAATGTCTGTAAGAGTATTTTAATGCATACTGTGGTATGGTAATTGGGATTTGTTATATATTGTATATATTATATAACAATATAATATAATATAATAATATAATATATCGGTATATATTATATACTGTAATATGTGAATATTATATATATGTTATATTTTATGTTGCTACTATGGTACATTTTTAGTGTACTTTATACCTGCATTAACCTTTCCATCCTTACCCTTTCCATCATTTGTAACTGAGCTACTGTGTGGAACAATTTCCCCTGTGGATCAATAAAGTTTAAGTCTAAGTTGTACGTGCTATCGTAATGTAATGAAGCTAGCATAGTTAGCTAATATGCTAACTGTCAGGTTCAAACACTGATGACATCTATTAAACAGACAAAGAAGCAAGGAATCAAACAGAGACAGAATTAAATTTGGCTCAATGAGGAGAAACGTGTAGACACTGTACCCTTCTACAGTGTCGTCCCACGCTCTGACGAAAGATTGTACGCCTCCTCTTTTATTTGGACTTTCCCTGATTACATGGCAACAGCTGTTTCTAAGGGAGGGGGGTCATAAACAGCCATCGCCTTTGGTTACAAAACAGTTAAAAAAAAAGGTGCCTGGAGGGGAGTCAGGCCCTGCTTCCACTCCGCTTTGTAGATCTCGGGTCAAGACAAAATCTTCCTGTGGATTACAATAGAAGAAAGAAACCGACGCCTTCATGTCGCTCCCCATCATACACAGTGGAGTTTTACAAGCCTTTTGCTTGGTAGGATCAAAGACAGCTTTTGTCCTCTCGCAGGGCGAGCTGAACGCAATGTAACACAAAGTTTTGTGGTAACTTAGATACAATTATTCTGACACTAACACATTTACGAGTGTCTGTGTTAGTATTATTAACTTGCAATGGCGTTCTTTTTGGATTGTTTCAGTTTCGTAAAAATTACTAAAACGTCACCGTGGAGTTATTGAGTCTGTTTAGCTGATTGGAGAGCTGGCTCCCGCAGCTAGTGGGTTCATGACGATGACTTCTGTTTTGTTTGATCAGCCGTTTTACTACCTTGTCACAGGCACCGTTTGGAAACATTTAGGTTTGTAAATTAGCATTTACTAAATATTTCTGCATAACTAACTCACTTCACAATATATATATCTGTGGCTTATAGTCCAGTGCGGCTAATATATGGAAAAATATTTTTTTCTCTTCTACAATTTGTCGGGTGAGGCTTATATACCGGAAATTCCCAAAGATGTAGGAGTAATGTTTGTGGCGTTTTACAACTATCCCACGCTATAGGGCGAAATGTAATTAACTTAATGACCTTGTAGAATAGCCACTTTTGTTGCAGTCACGAGTTAAGGTTGCAACATTGAAGTGTATAAATGAAATATTTACATGTAGCCAGTTTGCTCTTCTTTTATTCTGTTACATTATTTATTCATTCTGGCCTGAAATGGTTCTATGACTTACAATCTGCACAGAAGGCAGCTTCCCCCCGAAGGCCTAAAACAAGTGGGTTAGAGAAGTCCTATCTCTCCGCTTTCTTAGTCACCAGAGACCCGCCGAAGCTATTCTTTACCAAACTTTGTTTATACATAATAAATTAAGTGCATCCCCATCAGGAATGTTCATTCATCAAACTCAAGCCGCTCGTTTCCAATCCTTCCGCATAAATTACAAAACAAGGCAGGGTTCCATAGGACTTTAATCCACCATCAGGTTTAAGTAGTTAAGCGTTGGAACACTACTTTCCATATATTTCTGTTTAGCATCTAAACACCGTTCACATGTTATGTTATCTATTCAGCTGTCAAGCACACACTTTGTCCCCATATTTTTTATAACTGTGAGAATAAAAAAAATATAGGTTATCCATACATTCCATCAAATAAGCTTCATAACAGCTTTTCCACAGGCTAAGCCAGGGGTCGGCAACCCAAAATGTTGAAAGAGCCATATTGGACCAAAAATACATAAACAAATCTGTCTGGAGCCGCAAAAAATTAAAAGCCATATTACATACAGATAGCGTGTCATGAGATATAAATTGAATTAAGAGGACTTAAAGGAAACTAAATGACCTCAAATATAGCTACAAATAAGGCATAATGATGCAATATGTACATATAGCTAGCCTAAATAGCACGTTAGCATCGATTAGCTTGCAGTGACCAAATATGCCCGATTAGCACTCCACACAAGTCAATAACATCAACAAAACTCACCTTTGTGCATTCATGCACAACCTTAAAAGTTTGGTGGACAAAATGAGACAGAAAAAGAAGTGGCATAAAACGTCCTAGAACGTAGGAGAAAGTTATACATGTAAACAAACTATGGTGAGTTCAAGGACCGCCAAAATTAGTAGGACAAAACGGCGCTCGCCAAATACTCGAATCAGTGAAGCTGACAGTGTGCTTTATAACAATTAGGGAGGTTTGTGTCATGTTTGTCCTCCTACAGAAACCATATTAAAATTAAAAAAATATTTTTTTCCTCTCATCTTTTTCCATTTTTCATAAATTTTTTAAAAAGCTCCAGAGAGCCACTAGGGCAGCGCTAAAGAGCTGCGGGTTGCCGACCCCTGGGCTAAGCCAATCGATGCCAGAGTGGCTCACCAGATCGCTCACCTATCAATCTCAATAAAGAAATAAATAAATTTAAAAAAAAAAATAATTAAAAAAAAATATATATATATATATATATATAGCAACAATGGGTTATTTCAGAGACCCCTCAGCACAAGAGCCCCCCCTTAGGTTAAGGCGGCCTTGTCCATTAGGGAACTTAGTAGCAATGCTCGCTCACTCTTTTTAGCGTCTTTGGACAACTTTGCTCTCTAAATTCTGTCTTGCCCTCAAAACACTAATTGTGGACCTAAGTTGTCAAATAAGCATAGTGTGCCCAGCTTTATGATAGTGACACTACACCTTATGATAGTGACGTTACACCTTATGACAGTGACACTACACTTTATGATTGTGACACTACACTTTATGATCGTGACACGACACTTTATGATAGTGACACTAGACTTTATTATAGTGACACTACATTTTATGATAGTGACACTACACCTTATGATAGTGACACTACACCTTATGATAGTGACACTATACTTTATGATAGTGACACTACACTTTATGATAGTGCCACTACACCCTATGGTAGTGACACTAGACGTTATGATAGTGACACTACACTTTATGATAGTGACACTACACCGTATGGTAGTGACATTACACCTTATGACAGTGACACTACACTTTATGATTGTAACGCTACACTTTATGATAGTGACACTAGACTTTATAATAGTGACACTACATTTTATGATAGTGACCGACACCTTATGATAGTGACACTACACTTTATGATCGTGACACGACACTTTATGATCGTGACACGACACTTTATGATAGTGACACTACACTTTATGATTGTAACACTACACGTTATGATAGTGACACTACACTTTATGATAGTGACACTACTCCTTATTATAGTGACACTACACTTTATGATAGTGACACTACACCTTATGGTAGTGACACTAGACGTTATGATAGTGACACTACACTTTATGATAGTGACATTACACCTTATGATAGTGACACTACACTTTATGATAGTGACATTACACCTTATGATAGTGACACTACACTTTATGACAGTGACACTACACCGTATGATTATGACACTACACTTTATGATATTGACACTACACCTTATGATAGTGACAATACACCGTATGATAGTGACACTACACCTTATGATAGTGACACTACATTTTATGATAGTGATACGACACCTTATGATAGTGACATTACACTTTACACAGTGACACTACACCTTATGATAGTGACACTACATTTTATGATAGTGACACTACACCTTATTATAGTGACACTACACTTTATGATAGTGACACTACACATTATGATAGTGACACTACACTCTTTGATAGCGACAATACACCTTATGATAGTGACACTACACTTTATGATAGTGACACTACACTTTATTATAGTGACACTACACCTTATGATAGTGACACTACACTTTAGGATAGTGACACTGCACTTTATTATAGTGACACTACACCTTATGATAGTGACACTACACCTTATGACAAAGACAATACACTTCATGATAGTGACAGTACACGTTACGATTGTGACACTACACTATATGATAGTGACAGTACATGTTACGATAGTACCACTACACTTTATGATAGTGACAGTACAAGTTACGATAGTGACACTACACTTTATGATAGTGACACTACACTTTATGATAATGACACTACACTTCGCGATAGTGACACTACGATAGTGACACTACACCTAATGATAGTGACACTACACCTTATGACAAAGACAATACACTTCATGATAGTGACAGTACACGTTACGATAGTGACACTACACTATATGATAGTGACAGTACATGTTACGATAGTACCACTACACTTTATGATAGTGACAGTACAAGTTACAATAGTGACACTACACTTTATGATAGTGACACTACACTTTATGATAATGACACTACACTTCGCGATAGTGACACTACGATAGTGACACTACACTTTATGATAGTGACAATACATGTTACGATAGTGACACTACACTTTATGATAATGACAGTACATGTTACGATAGTGACACTACACTTTATGATAATGACACTACACTTTATGATAATGACAGTACATGTTACGATAGTGACACTACACTTTACGATAGTAAAATTACACGTTATGATAGTGACACTACACTTTGATAGTGACAGTACATGTTACGATAGTGACACTACACTTTACGATAGTAAAATTACAAGGTGAGCCTTGTTGATGTTATTGACTTGTTGGAGTGCTAATCAGGCATACTTGGTCAGTGCACGACTGCAAGCTAATCAATGCTAACTTGCTATTTAGACTAGCTGTATGTACATATTGCATCACTATCCCTCGTTTGTATGTATACTCGAGCTCATTTAATTTCCTTTTACTTATGTCCTCTGAGCATTTAATTTATATTTGCATGTCTCATAACGCATTATCTTTATGTATTATTGGCTGCATTTCTGATAGTTGTTTGTGGGACATGTTGTTCCAGACCACAGCAAACGTTACCCAGCTTGCAAAGATTGCAATAAATCTATTAGAAGAAGACAGCCTGCCGTTTCCTTTAACTTGGACCCACACGTCTATACCAGTAATTTCCAGGAGTTATCTCACCCTCTGAGAAGCCTCCATTTCTGTCAACGAAGATATGTGTCAGCCTGCGACACAAAGTCATTTTGATAGTAGGCTATTATAGCTAATATAGACACTTACATCATGTGTTGCCTTCATTATAACACTTATATAAGACTTTTAATTATTTGCGGCTCCAGGCACATTTGTTTTTTGTATTTTTGGTCCAATATGGCTCTTTCAACACTTTGGGTTGCAGACCCTAGCCATAGACGCTACATTACCGTATTTTCCGCACCATAAGGCACCCTGGGTTATAAGCCGCGCCTTCAATGAACGGCATATTTCAAAACTTTGTCCACCTATAAGCCGCCCCGTGTTGTAAGCCGCATCTAACTGCGCTAAAGGAATGTCAAAAAAACAGTCAGATAGGTCAGTCAAACTTTAATAATATATTAAAAACCAGCGTGATGTGGGCGCGCACGGAGTCGTATATCAACATGGACGGAGCTGCTGAAAAAAGCCACCCGGCCTCTTCGCGTAAACTTAAACTTACCTTAACCACTCGCTCATCTTTTCTTCATCCATCCCTTCGAGTTAGCTTTTATGATGACGCCGGCTGGAAAGGTCTCTTTTGGCAAGGTCTTCCTTTTGAATATCACCATGGGTGGAAGTTTCTGGCCATTAGCATGGCAAGCTAGAACCACAGTGAAGGATGACTTCTCATTCCCTGTGGTGCGAATATTCACCGTACGTGCTCCCGTTGTATGCACAGTGCGGTTCACAGGAATATCAGTTGCTGTGAAATAGTAATCCGTGTGCGGATGGAGAGATTGCGTCTTTTCATGAACCGGATCCCTGTCACTTGGTAGGAGCCATTTTGTGGTCTTTACAGATGTAAACACACAAAAGAAATGAAACGTACGGTATATCCGCGCGCTTTTTCTTCTTCTACGCGGGCGGGTGGTTGCTTACAGTAGAAGAAGAAGCGCTTCCTGTTCTATGGGGGTGGGTGCTTACCTTGGCGGTTGCTTGCGTAGAAGAAGAAGCGCTTCCTGTTCTACCGGGAAAAAAGATGGCGGCTGTTTACCGAAGTTGCGAGACCGAAACTTTATGAAAATGAATCTTAATATTTATCCATATATAAAGCGCACCGGGTTATAAGGCGCACTGTCAGCTTTTGAGAAAATTTGTGGTTTTTAGGTGCGCCTTATAGTGCGGAAAATACGGTATATATGTATTTATTTGTGTTATATACGCATTTTCTATGAAATAGTCACATAGTTCAAGGACGCAGGTCTGTTTCAGAAATATGTTTATTTTCATTCTGTAATATTTATGGTTAAGAACAATATTTATTTACTTCCACGGCTGTGCAAAAACAAACCTATCAGCATGTTAAATATAATGAAAAACCGGCATTTGCAATTATCGTTATTGCTCTGAAGATCATTTTTCCTGACTGACAATATTTTAGCTTGCTTATGTAAAAGTCCTGTTTATGGGCACTACAAACAAAAAGGTGTAAACAAAATAAATCTCTATACAGTGAACTGAGCTCCAGGCAAAGTTTATTGTGAAACAACTTTGTTCTTATATAACCTTAAGTCTCTTGTGTTTTGTATGGCTTGAGGTGCCAAACAGTAACTACTGTATTCACTGACATGCTCTGCTCGGACAAAGTATAATGCCAAAAAGTAATTTCTTCTCTGCCTGATGGTTTGAGAACTACTTGAACTTTAGAAGAAAGAACCCCAAAGACCCACCGCACTTATTTTAATACAACTCAAACACAAAGCACTTTGTCGACCATGTAAATGTCATCCGACATCATAAAACATTCAGTAGCACCCAATCGTGCTTAAGGATTTTTTTAAAGGAATGTTTTCTTTCTTTTTATCCAGTTATCTTCGTTGTGACAGCGCGAACTTGCCTGGAGCATAAACCATATAAGCTGCTGTTCTGGACTGTTATGCAAATTACAATGAGACATTTTTTTTTAGTAATCTTTTGGACCCAGTTCTTCGTACAATAGTATATATATATAAGAGAGCAGCTATTTTATCTATCTGCAAATGTGAAAACAGTTTGATATTTGAAGTCTGTCTAAAAATCTTTAAAGGGGAACATTATCACCAGACCTATGTAAGCGTCAATATATACCTTGATGTTGCAGAAAAAAGACCATATTTTTTTTTAACCGATTTCTGAACTCTAAATGGGTGAATTTTGGCGAATTAAACGCCTTTCTATTATTCGCTCTCGGAGCGATGACGTCACAACGGGAAGCAATCCGCCATTTTCTCAAACACATTACAAACACCGAGTCAAATCAGCTCTGTTATTTTCCATTTTTTTCGACTGTTTTCCGTACCTTGGAGACATCATGCCTCGTCGGTGTGTTGTCGGAGGGTGTTACAACACGAACAAGGACAAAAGTGGCAAGAAATTGGACGTTTGTTCCGCACACTTTACCGACGAAAGCTATGCTACGACAGAGATGGCAAGAATGTGTGGATATCCTGCGACACTCAAAGCAGATGCATTTCCAACGATAAAGTCAAAGAAATCTGCCGCCAGACCCCCAGGAAAAGAGTGCGGATGAGGGTATGTCTACAGAATATATTAATTGATGAAAACTGGGCTGTCTGCACTCTCAAAGTGCATGTTGTTGCCAAATGTATTTCATATGCTGTAAACCTAGTTCATAGTTGTTAGTTTCCTTTAATGCCAAACAAACACATACCAATCGTTGGTTAGAAGGCGATCGCCGAATTCGTCCTCGCTTTCTCCCGTGTCGCTGGCTGTCGTGTCGTTTTCGTCGGTTTCGCTTGCATACGGTTCAATGGCTCAATAGCTTCAGTTTCTTCTTCAATTTCGTTTTCGCTACCTGCCTCCACACTACAACCATCCGTTTCAATACATGCGTAATCTGTTGAATCGCTTAAGCCGCTGAAATCCGAGTCTGAATCCGAGCTAATGTCGCTATAAACTTGCTGTTCTATCCGCCATGTTTGTTTGTATCGGCATCACTATGTGACGTCACAGGAAAATGGACGGGTGTATATAACGATGGTTAAAATCAGGCACTTTGAAGCTTTTTTTAGGGATATTGCGTGATGGGTAAAATTTTGAAAAAAACTTCGAAAAATAAAATAAGCCACTGGGAACTGATTTTTAATGGTTTTAACCCTTCTGAGATTGTGATAATGTTCCCCTTTAAGAGTAAAGTATTTGGCCACCCATCCAAACGATCAGAATCAGGTGTCCTAATCACTTGGCCCGGCCACAGGTGTATAAAATCAAGAAAATAGTTTAGGTTTTATGTAAAAACTGCCAACAGCAGGATTCATAACTAAGCAGTGTTCCAAACCATCAAAACTCTTGACTCTGCTTCCATTTTTGAACGACTGTTGTAACCACAACCATGCCTTAGGAATATGAAACACACACAACAAGGTCTATCCTAACTAAAGTCAATCAATCAATCAGTCAATCAAAGTTTACTTACATAGAGCCCTTAATCACATCCTCGGCTCTAATCCCACATCAGTGCAAGAAAAAACTCAACCCAATGGGGACAATGACGAACCTTGGAAGGGACCGGTGCAATGGATGCCAAGTGGATATGGTTGATAATGTGAGAGTGCAGTCCATAGTGGGGCCAGCAAGAGATCCTCTTGCATGTAGACACGTCGAGGCGCAGAGACGTCGCCGACTGATGCATAAGTAGTGTTTACCCCGGGTCCCGACTTCACGTGAAAGTCCACTCCATTGGGAGACCAGCAGGGGATCATCTTGAATGGAGACAAGTCAACAACGCAGAGACGTCACCAACTGATGCAAAGAGGAGTGGTCCAGCCTGGGTCCCGACTTTGAACAGCTGGCGCGTCATCCGTGGAGGCTGATCCGTGGTCACCTGATAACCTCTCCTGGGGGCAGAGCAGAAAATAGAGACAGCAGTTCAACTGGTCAAAAAAGGAACCTATTTTAAAGGCTAGTGCAGGGGTCGACAACCTTTACCAGTCAAAGAGCCATTTTGACCGGTTTCACAAATAAAAGAAAACAATGGGAGCCACAAAAATCTTTTGAAATTTAAAATGAAATAACACTGCATACAAAGTTTTTTTTTTGCTTTGTGATATGTATAAACCAAGGGTCTCAGACACACGGCCCACACCTTATTATGAAAATTGAATGTTAGTGCGGCCCGCGGGTTTTTAATGGCACTTGACAGCAGGGGCGCCGCTAGGGATTTTGGGCCCCATGAAAAGAATCTTTACAGGGCCCCCAACACAGTGTCATTATTTTTTCTGTATTATAATTGCATCATCATTAGGGGCCTCTCTGGGCCCCCCTCCATCATGGGCCCCTAGAATCTGTCTCCTTTACCCCCCCTTTTCGGCGCCCCTGCTTGACAGCGTCATACTTGTCAATACTCACGAATTTTCCGGCAGACTACTAATTTCAGGGCAACTGTACTTTCGAACGTGCCGTGATAGTACAGCATTTAGCGCCCACTACAACCAACGTGCCGGCCCAGCCACACGTTGTATGGGGCTTCTGCTTGAAGTGACAGCAAGGCATACTTGGTCAACAACCATACAGGTTACACTGACGGTGGCAGTATAAAAAACTTTAACACTCTTACTAATAATGCGCCACACTGTGAACCTACACCAAACAAGAATGACAAACACATTTCGGGAGAACATCTGCACCTTAACACAACATAAACACTCATGGCATTTGTTTACATTTAGGAGCGCTAACTTGCTGTTAGCGGTTAGCTATTGTATCCTCTTACGGTATGTAGTGAAGTTTAACTCTTCCTCGTCCGGCAGGGATGATACTTGTAAGATACTTACTTTGTTTGTCGCCATGGACACCAGGATTAGTGATTTAGAAGTAGCTAAAACACTGCCGACTGCGGATGGACGTTAGCCGCTTGCTTGCTAGCCATGTTTAAAACACCCCTTCCAGAGCGGCACATCAGTTTGAAAAGTTTCACCTTAATCGTTTGTTTTTAAGACAAAATACGTCCATTCTCTCTCCTATGTCTCCACAGTTTGTCAGTGTAGTGGTTGCCCTCTAGTGGGTTCTTCGGACCACCACACACTGCCAGGAGAGTCCGGAATTCAGGGTATAACACTGTTTTATTTTCATCAATTCTGCCAGGCTTTTGCTTTCCAGCAAAATGTCTTTTTCTGAGCTTGTGTCTCTCTCTCTCTCTCTGGCTCCCACTCCAACTCCAACTGCATGTCTCATTCCGGCTGCTGCTAATAAAGGCGACAGGTGATTAGATAACAAGGCCCACCTGGGCCATCCACTCACCTGTCGCTGTCTTCGAGGCCGGTCCTGGCACACCCCATTCCGCGGCAGGCCCGCAGGCCACGCCCCCCTCCACAGTCAGCTTGTAAGTACACCGTGCGTTTGCGTCGCCAAACATGCGCGTTTTACCAGTAATGTCACGATATGACGACAGCGTGCATGTACGGGAAAGAAAAGTAACGGTATTTTTCAGAAGCAGTATAGTACCGTTTTATAGCTTGATTAGTACCGGTATACCGTACAACCCTACAAGATACTATATTATATTACTATATTACTGTTGTTGTGTACCTTGTTCACATGTCTCTTCCACAATTGCTAAAATCCTCCATCCTGTTTTCTCTTTCTCAACCCAACCGCCTTAGTGACCTCCGTCACCAAGTGCTTCCTCCCATGGGGTTCATTAGGTTCTCATTTAAGGAGACTGGTTCCATACCCAATTCAGGTGCAAAGCGCAACATAAACAAAACACCCCAAGCATGACATTTTTGCCACAAACCACAAGGACTTTATGTCAAAACAAAGACTAAACTTGCATACAGTAGTAATTAAGTGATTTGCACGTGTGCCGCATTTTTCGGACCATAGGGCGCACCGGATTAAAAGGCGCACTGCAGATGAGCGGGTCTATTCAGGTCAAAGGGGTCATATTATGATTATTTTTCTAAATGTAAAACACTTCCTTGTGGTCTACATAACATGTAATGGTGGTTCTCTGGTCAAAATGTTGCATAGATTATGTTTTACAGATCATCTTCAAGTCGCTTTCTGATAGAGATGTCCGACAATATCGGTCTGCCGATATTATTGGCCGATAAATGCTTTAAAATGTAATATCGGAAATTATCGGTATCGGTTTCAACCTCCCGATTTTCCCGGGAGACTAACAAATTTCAGTGCCCCTTCCGAAAATCTCCCGGCGCAACCATTCTCCCGATTTCCACCCAGACAACATTATTGGGGGCGTGGTTTAAAGGCACTGCCTTTAGCGTCCTCTACAACCTGTCGTCACGTCCGCTTTTCCTCCATACAAACAGCGTGCCGGCCAGTCACATAATATATGCGTCTTTTACACATACATAGGTGAATGCCATGTATACTTGGTCAACAGCCAAACAGGTCACACTGACGGTGGTCATATAAACAACTTTAACACTGTTACAAATATGCGCCACACTGTGAACCCACACCAAACAAGAATGACAAACACATTTCAGGAGAACATCCGTACTGTAACACAACATAAATACAACAGAACAAATACCCAGAACCCCTTGCAGCACTAACTCTTCCGGGACGACCACCAAACCACGAAACTTGTATTACTAGATTGCACAGTTAAAGTTAAAGTACCAATGATTGTCACACACACACTAGGTGTGGTGAAATTATTCTCCGCATTTGACCCATCACCCTTGATCACCCCCTGGGAGGTGAGGGGAGCAGTGGGCAGCAACGGTGGCCGTGCCCGGGAATAATTTTTGGTGATTTAACCCCCAATTTACAGTAAATATTCCGTAAAATTGACCACTAAATGTTATCACCCGAATAAGTTTTTCAACTTGTTTAAGTCGGGGGTCCACGTTAATCAATTCATGGTAAAGTTACATTGTTTAATGCATCCAGCGGGGCAACACAACTAAATTAGGCATAATAATGTGTTAATTCCACGACTGTATATATCGGTATCGGTTAATATCAGAATCGGTAATTAAGAGTGGGACAATATCGGAATATTGGATATCGGCAAAATAGCCATTATCGGACATCTCTACTGTCTGACAGTCGCTTCAGGATGCGTCGTTTTGTGGGCGGTTTTATTTACGTGGCTCACCTTCGTCTTTTCTCCGTCTCCAACTTTGTTGTAGCGATGTAGCGTGCAAGGACGGGATTGGAAGTAGTTTCAAAAGATAAAGCTAACTGTTTTAATGACATTCAGACTTTACTTAAATCAATAACGGAGCAGCATCTCCTCATCCGTGGCTCAATAATGCAACATCAACGCCGGAAATGTGTCCCGTGAAAAACCGTCCGACCAGAACCCTCTAATAACTAAAGTTCCGTGGGTAAATTATGTAAACCCACTAGTTTTTTGCGCTTTGATAGCTAGTTGACTGACAGATATAACTTAGAACTTTACGCCAGTGGTCCCCAACTTTTTTTGCACCACGGACCGGTTTAATGTAGGCATTATTTTCAGGGACCGGCTTTCCACTTGTGCCATATAAATACAGCAAAAATAAGTGCATGAAAAATACAACTCACTGTAACGCTGAATTAGTATGAGCTTGTTTCTGTCAGAATAATTGTATCTAACTTATCACAAAACTTTGTGTTTCAATGAGTTCCCGGCGAGAAGACAAAAGCTGTCTTTGAACCTACCAAGAAGCAGGCTTGTAAAACTCCACTGTGTAGGATGGGAAGCAACATGAAGGTGTTCTGTTTCTTTCATGTACAGAAAGATATTGTTTTGACCCAAAAACTACAAAGCGGAGAGAAGGCAGGACCTGCCCAAGTTCCAGACACCTCTTTTTTTAACTCTTTTACAAACCCCTTTTTGAACTCTTTTACGAACCTCTTTTTGAACTCTTTTACAACCTCTTTTTTGAACTCTTTTACGACCTCTTTTTAGAACCGACCTTTTCTTTTGAACTGTTTTGTAATCAAAGGCGATGGCTGTTTACGACCCCGTCCCTTTAGAAACAGCTGTTGCCATATAATCAGGGAAAATCCAAATAAAAGAGGATGCGTACAATCTTTTGGCAGAGCGTAATGACACTGTACAAGGGTACAGACGTACACGTTTCTCCTCACTGAGCCAAATTGAATTCTGTCTCTGTTTGATTCTTTGCTTCTTGTCCTGTTTAATAGATGTCATCAGTGTTTGAACCTGACAGTTTCTTTGCAATGAGATGCAGATGGAAATCAGCCTTGGGTCACATTTATATTTGATATGTTCATGAATGTGCATTGTATCATGTTAATATAACAACTTCCTATGAGGAGTTTGTATTGTACATCTATAAACAAGCTTATTCGTGTGTTTAGTGGGACAGGCCATAGTTAAGTCGGAGAAAATGCAGTCCTTTATAAATTATTTCATGTTTCTATGCAGCACGGGAGCTAATGTGTCACGGACCGGTGGTTGGGGACCACTGCTTTACGCTACTTTGTATTACAAATGGCAACAGCGGAAGATGAATGCCACATAAGAAGACCGAGAAAAAGAAGAAGCTTATGACTACGTCGTCGGCATGGACTACAATGGCGGACGCATGCCCATTTTCAGGACTTAGGCAGATCCCAAATACACATCAGCAGGCACCAGAAGGTAAGAAAAGTTGGTTTTGCATATGTGGAAGTCGCTCCTTAGCGGTCACACTGTCAGACACGGCACATGAGCCAAGCCTGCAGGTTTTAACAAGGTTTTAATAAGTATAGGTTTTTAACAACAGTTTTCTCCAGGAGAACGCGACCTTTCAGTCACGTCTGTATCCTCTCTCCCTCTCTGCTCCCGGCTGCTTACTGTTAAAGACAACAGATGATTAGATTAACATGTACCACCTGTGAAATCTAATCACCTGCCAGCTGTGTCTCGCCGCCAGCACTGTCATGCCCCCGTCTGATGGTGCTCTGTCCTCAGCACCATGGACAGAGGCGGTGACCTTTGCTCCTGCAGGCAGCGCTGACTACATCTCCCCCCACAGCATAATACTGCGAAACAAAACGCCAGGTAATATGTCTGATAATAGGTGCCATTTTGCGGTCCTTATACACACACCATAATAATACTCGTATGTTTAATGCTCCGACAATCCATCAAGCGGTGCGTCTTCATAGCTTACCGAAGTCGTACTAAAAAACATTTTGACAGATTTTTGCGCGCCGTGTGTAATGTTCTATATTCTCAATGGAACATTTAAAGTTTTGGTGTTGTTTGCTGCCATCATATCGCAGTCCACACATATCACTTATGTATGACTGCCATCTACTGGTCACCCTTATCATTACACCATGTACCAAGTAGAATTGCTTCGAGGTCAGTAAGCACAACCAGAATTATGCCATACATCATACTTGCCAACCCTCCCGAATTTTCCAGGAGACTCCCGAAATTCAGCGCCTGTCCCGAAAACCTCACGGGACAAATATTCTCCCGAAAATCTCCCGATTTTCAGTGGGAGCTGGAGGCCACGCCCCCTCCAGCTCCATGCACCTGAGTGAGGACAGCCTTTTTTTCACAACGGGAGGACAACAGGGTGACAAGAAATAAATCATCCAGACGAGAGATAAATTGTATTATTATGTTTATCTTACCTAAAAATAAATATATTTATTAATTAAAAAAAAAAAATGTTTTACTATATTTTGCTAAAAACATCAAAATTAATTGTATTTTTATTTGTATTTTTTCTGACTCCTTATTACATCCAGGCATTAGAATTATACATTAAAATAAACATATTTGAAATAATTAATTTTAAATTATCATAATAATTCATTTAAAATGACCATATTTAATTATTAAAATAATTGCTTGTTTATCAACAACTTTAGCATTTTATTCATTACATTTTGAAGCTCTCAGAAGCCAAGTTATGTTATATTCCTTGAGATTTATTTATGCAAGTTTGAAGTATCAATTATCTAAACACAGTTTTGTTTGCATATTTTCAGGATGTAGCTATATATTATATATATATATATATATATATATATATATATATATATATATATATATATATATATATATATATATATATATATGAAATACTTGACTTGGTGAATTCTAGCTGTCAATATACTCCTCCCCTCTTAACCACGCCCCCAACCACGCCCTGCCCCACCCCCGACCACGCCCCCACCCCCCACCTCCCGAAATCGGAGGTCTCAAGGTTGGCAAGTATGCCATACATTGGTTATAAGGCGCACTGTCCATTTTTGAGAAAATGAAAGGACTTTAAGTGCGCCTTACAGTCCGGAAAATACGGTATTTCCATTGTCCATCAACTTGACATCACTCCTCACTTACTTATGCTCGTATAAATCCACTAAGAGCGAGTGGAGTTTGTTGAACAACTACCAATCTACTTACATCATAACAGAACATACACCCGAGGACAGAAACAAGCCAGCCTGCTCGTCTTTCCCCAACCTCTATTAGATTAACGGGAATGAAAAATCCATGAGTGCTCATTAGGCTGGTTTACAGGTGGCTAATGAGCTGATATCTAAAGTCTGTTACTGGCTACACTCTCGCTCTCTTTTCTCTCCTATTCGGCTGCCCTCCAGGAGTGTCACGGGCCTGTTGGTTTGCCGATATTACCGGGAACATATACCCCCTAACACACACGCCATCCAAACGGACAATCTTGTTTTGAGGTTAAAATTATTCCAAAAATATCACCATTGTTTAACTTGAATTAATCCAGACACGTGTCTGGAAATGTGCATGAAGTTGTGCACCTGCAAGGTTATATGATCAATTAACCATGCAAGGATGCCAGCTATTTAACACTCCAGTTGTAGTGTTGGAAGTATAGTCTGGGTAATCGACAGCAAGGGGCATTTAAAAAGGAAATGGCTCCCTATTCAAGGTTGTATTTATGGCAATGGTTGAGTCTACCTTGTAGTTCATTGTGGTTATTGGCACCTATTATCCGGTGTCTTCGGGGATCAGATACAAGCTAAATGACGCAGGGAGACACAATTATACTTTCGGCATTGCTTAACGACTCGCACAAACTCTGGGGCACGACCAGAGAGACAACGCTGCTGATAGGTTTGTGCTGATCTTCTTGTGATTAGGGGACACTTGAGGGGACACTTGGAACGACAGACTGCTGAGAATCAGACTTTTCTGTTGCAAGGACAACAGAAATGACCTTTGTTCAGAGAGTCCAATCCATCCGCCGTCCATGCACAGGGCAAAATCGGTTGTCGGCAACACAAACGGATCACCAAACCCTCCAGTTTCACTTCCCTTAGAACTAATTTCTACACCCAAGTGCAGTGAGTTTGCAATATTCTGTCATTATGAAGCTCAAAGTGTTAAATGCATTGAGTCCTGGGAAAATAGTAACACAACATCCATATCTTAGCTTTGTGTTGTCGGTAACAAAGCATACTCTACGTAACGTTGCCCTAAATGAGGACTTTTCACAAATAAAAATGGCAAAAAAAATAAAAATAATAATAATAATAGATTTTATTCGTATTACACTTAACATTTGAATAACAAATCTCGAAGTGCTGCCGAGTAAAAACATCATAGAAGCATAAAACAAGACCATAGAAAAACAATATTAAAATTAGCTATATGCTTTTTTAAAAAGGTAGGTTTTTAGCCCTTTTTTACAAAACCTAAAACCAGTGAAGTTGGCACGTTGTGTAATTCGTATATAAAAACAGAATACATTGATTTGCAAATCCTTTGCAACTTATATTCAATTGAATAGACTGCAAAGACAAGGTATTTAATGTTCGAACTGAGAAATGTATTTTTGTTTTAGAATTTAATGGCAGCAACACATTGCAAAAAAGTTGGCACAGGGACATTTTTACCACTGTCTTACATGGCCTTTTCTTTTAACAACACTCAGCAAACGTTTGGGAACTGAGGAGACCAATTTTTGAATCTTTTCAGGTGGAAATCTTTCCCATTCTTGCTTGATGTACAGCTTAAGTTGTTCAACAGTCCGGGGTCTCCGTTGTCGTGTTTTACACTTCATATTGGGAGACAGGTCTAGACTACAGGCAGGCCAATCTAGTACCTGCACTCTTTTACGATGAAGCCAGGCTGTTGTAACACGTGGCTTGGCAATGTTTTGCTGAAATAAACAGGGGGCGTCCATGATAACGTTGTTTGGATGGCAACATATGTTGCTCCAAAACCTGTATGTACCTTTAAGCATTAATAGTGCCTTCACAGATGTGTAAGTTACCCATGCTTTGGGCACTAATACACCCCCATACCATCACAGATGCTGGCTTTTGAACTTTGTGTCTATAACGATCCGGATGGTTCTTTTCCTCTTTGGTCCGGAGGACACAACAATTGTTTCCAAAAACAAGTTGAAATGTGGACTTGTCAGACCACAGAACACTTTTACACTTTGCATCAGTCCCTCTTCGATGAGCTCGGGCCCAGCGAAGCCGTCAGCGTTTCTGGGTGCTGTTGATAAATGGCTTTCGCTTCGTATAGTAGTTTAACTTGCACTTACAGATGTAGCGACGAACTGTAGTTACTTAGTGTTTTTTTGAAGTGTTCCTGAGCCCATGTGGTGATATCCTTTACATACTGATGTCGCTTTTTGATGCAGTATCGCCTGAGGGACTTCATGGTTTTCGGCCTTGCAGTGATTTCTCCAGATTCTCTGAACTTTTTCAATCAATCAATCAATCAATCTTTATTTATATAGCCCTAAATCACAAGTGTCTCAAAGGGCTGCACAAGCCACAACGACATCCTCGGTACAAAGCCCACATAAGGGCAAGGAAAAACTCACCCCAGTGGGACGTCGATGTGAATGACTATGAGAAACCTTGGAGAGGACCGCATATGTGGGTAACCCCCCCCTCTAGGGGAGACCGAAAGCAATGGATGTCGAGTGGGTCTGACATAATATTGTGAGAGTCCAGTCCATAGTGGATCCAACATAATAGTAAGAGTCCAGTCCATAGTGTGGCCAGCAGGACACCATCCCGAGCGGAGACGGGTCAGCAACGCAGAGATGTTCCCAGCCGATGCACAGGCGAGCGGTCCACCCCGGGTCCCGACTCTGGACAGCCAGCACTTCATCCATGGCCACCGGACCTGTGCCCCCCCCCCCCCCCTCAAGGAAAAGGGGAGCAGAGGAGAAAAGAAAAGAAACGGCAGATCAACTGGTCTAACAGGGGGGCTATTTAAAGGCTAGAGTATACAAATGAGTTTTAAGATGGGACTTAAATGCTTCTACTGAGGTAGCATCTCTAATTGTTACCGGGAGGGCATTCCATAGTACTGGAGCCCGAATAGAAAACGCTTTTTAGCCCGCAGACTTTTTTTGGGCTCTGGGAATCACTAATAAGCCGGAGTTCTTTGAACGCAGATTTCTTGCCGGGACATATGGTACAATGCAATCGACAAGATAGGACGGAGCTAGACCGTGTAGTATTTTATACGTAAGTAGTAAAACCTTAAAGTCACATCTTAAGTGCACAGGAAGCCAGTGCAGGTGAGCCAGTATAGGCGTAATATGATCAAACTTTCTTGTTCTTGTCAAAAGTCTAGCAGCCGCATTTTGTACCAACTGTAATTTTTTAATGCTAGACATAGGGAGACCCGAAAATAATACGTTACAGTAGTCGAGACGAGACGTAACGAACGCATGAATAATGATCTCAGGGTCGCTAGTGGATAAAATAGAACGGATTTTAGCGATATTACGGAGATGAAAGAAGGCCGTTTTAGTAACACTCTTAATGTGTGATTCAAAGGAGAGAGTTGGGTCGAAGATAATACCCAGATTCTTTACTGATTCGCCTTGTGTAATTGTTTGGTTGTCAAATGTTAAGGTGGTATTATTAAATAAATGTCGGTGTCTAGCAGGACCGATAATCAGCATTTCCGTTTTCTTGGCGTTGAGTTGCAAGAAGTTAGCGGACATCCATTGTTTAATTTCATTAAGACACGCCTCCAGCTGACTACAATCTGGCGTGTTGGTCAGCTTTAGGGGCATGTAGAGTTGGGTGTCATCAGCATAACAATGAAAGCTAACACCGTATTTGCGTATGATGTCGCCTAGCGGCAGCATGTAAATACTAAAGAGTGCAGGGCCAAGAACCGAACCCTGAGGAACTCCGCACGTTACCTTAACATAGTCCGAGGTCACATTATTATGGGAGACGCATTGCATCCTGTCAGTAAGATAAGAGTTAAACCACGACAAAGCTAAGTCTGACATACCAATACGTGTTTTGATACGCTCTAATAAAATATTATGATCGACGGTATCGAAAGCAGCGCTAAGATCAAGAAGCAGCAACATAGATGACGCATCAGAATCCATCGTTAGCAGTAGATCATTAGTCATTTTTGCGAGGGCTGTCTCCGTAGAGTGATTTGCCCTGAAACCGGATTGAAAAGGTTCACAGAGATTGTTAGACACTAAGTGTTCATTTAGCTGCTGTGCGACAATTTTTTCGAGGATTTTCGAAATAAAGGGAAGGTGGGACGATGAATGATGAATGATATTACGGACCGTAGATGGTGAAATCCCTAAATTCCTTGCAATAGCTGGTTGAGAAATGTTGTTCTTAAACAATTTGCTCACGCATTTGTTCACAAAGTGGTGATTGTGTTTGTGAATGACTGAGCATTTCATGGAAGCGGCTTTTATACTCAATCATGGCACCCACCTGTTCCCAATTAGCCTGTTCACCTGTGGGATTTTCCAAATAAGTATTTGATGAGCATTCCTCAACTTTCTCAGTCTTGAGCCGTGTCCTGGGCGCGAGTAGACGGTACTGTTGGCCTGACCGGGTCCTAGCTGAGGTGTGTGTTGTGAGGAGGTCGGTGAGGTAAGTGGGGGCGTCACCGTGCAAACAGTCGTGGGTGTGCAGGACAACCTTGTACTCAATGCGGGTGGTGACGGGGAGCCAATGAAGGACCCTGGCAGCACTGTTCTGAACATACTGGAGCTATTGGAGGCTCCTGCCAGGGATCCCGATGAGGAGTGCGTTACATTAGGAGACAAAGGCATGGACAGGCTTCTCTGCAGCTGGAAGGGAGAGGAGGGTGAGGAGTTTGGAGATGTTAGGCAGGTGAAAGGGTGACATGGTTGTTGAAGGAGAGGTGGGGGTCAAACTTGACCCCGAGATTTGTAACGGCGGGAGGGAGGGGAAAGCTGTGGCCAAAAAAGGAAACTGAGGTTATTTGGGAAGAACAGAGTTGTTGAGGAGTACCGGTTTGGTGGACTTCTCTTTTTGAGCCATTCAGCTCCAGGAAGTTTTGACTCATCCATGCGTTTATCTCCTCCAGGCAGGAGCTTAGACGAGCAACAGTGGCAGAGGTGGACCCAGAGGGGGAGACCTCAGGGTAGAGTTATGTGTCGTCAGCATAACAGTGGAAATTAATTCCATGTCTGCTGACGACACACCCGAGGGGAAGCATGTAGATGGTGAAGAGGGTTGGACCGAGTACAGAGCCCTGGGGGACCCCACAGGTGACGGTGTGAGGACGAGATGTAGCATCCCCCAGGACCACGTGCTCAGTCCTGTCAGTGAGGTCGGAGCGGTACCAGTGAAGGGCAGTGTGAGAGAGGCCAATGAAGTGCTGGAGACGGTGGAGGAGGGTGTTGTGGTCAATGGTGTCAAATGCAGCAGAGAGGTCGAGAAGAATGAGAAGGGATGTGCAACCGGAGTACGAGGCCATCAGCAGATCACTGGTGACTCTGATGAGAGCTGTTTCTGTGCTGTGGGAGGGGCGGAAACCGGAGTGAAATTTTTCATAAAGATAGTTTGATTTGAGGTGGTTGTGAAACTGAATGGAAACAGCCGTTTCTAGGATTCTGGAAATGAATGGTAGATTTGAAATGGGTCCGTAATTTGACAGAGGGATCGGGTCTAAGGTTGTTTTTTTAAGCAGGGGTTTTATCAGAGCAGTTTTAAGGGAGGGGGAACGTTGGCTGTTTGGAGAGTAAGATTAATTATTTTTGTTATGAGAGGTTGTGTGTTTTGAGCAGAAGAGAAGGGAGGGGATCAAGGGAGCATGTGGATGGTTTTGATCTGCAGATGATCTTCTCGACCTCCTGTTGCGATGTAGGGATGAAGTGTGAGAAATGTGTGCTGAAAGTTGCTGGGACGTCTTGAACGGGACTATGCGTTTGTATGATAAATACCAATATTAAAGTAGTACTGACCACCAGACGAGATCAAAACAATCAGACCGAGCTGTTCAGTATTGTGGCCACTGATGGGTTCAGTCTCAGGCAGCATTACCAACATTAGCATGCTAACTTTTTTAGCTAATGTTGCAGCCGAATGCCTCCGACTCACATAACTTGGTACTTTACGTATGCTAACTGTTACCATAGAACTTCTGGTTCATGGAAATTTTATTTCGTGGAACTAGAGGTTCCTGTAGAAGTGTGTGGTTTGTGTTTCCACCGCATTTCACAGTTCAGGGTAGTTTATATAAATCAGGTTGATTACCTATGGAGTGGTTTAGTATATTTCTGCACTGATACCATGTAATTAAACAGACAATATTGTGTCACAGTTCTTTTACTAAAAAGTCAGTAAATGAAGTCAATCATATACAAAACAATATGGTTTAAAAAATAAAGTGTCCATAAAAAGTCAGGTTTTTTCCGCAATATCAAACAGTCAGAAAGTCGTCCTCTCTGTAAATGATGAATTCATGAGGGTCAGGCAATTCTTTGTGTTCCAATTCAGCTCTAAATAACAATATTTAAATAATATTGTCAGTGTTTATATCACACCGACAACACAAACACATCGGTTATAGCGTTAGCTTGTTAGCATTAGCATTATGTTTGCTCAGGACAGGTTGAAGCTAATAACTACACAAATTAAGTGTCACCGGCTACTTTTAAAACAAGTAAATAGTTAATATGTGATGTTATTTAGCTTCATTCCACTCATGTACTGCCTCCTTTATTTCACATTGATCCAACAAAGTCTCAGAGTCGTAAGCAGCTGAGGTCATTGCTTCGAGTTCGGCTTCATACTCCTCCGTAAATACGTTTATAAGAGTCTGTCCACTTCTCGTAGCTTTGTGTATCGAAACGAAGTGTGTACAAATAATAAACAACATCGAACTGCATAGATAGAGTTTACAGACTACGGCTGAGTAAAAAACAATGCTAGATAGTTCCACTGATCAGCGTTCTTCATCACACAAATGCCCCACAAAAGTTCCTGCAAGTTGAAAGTTCCTTTCATTCTTCTTTCTCTTCATTGTCAAGTTTGTTGTAATAGAAATACACAAGTCGTCCTCGCATACTCCGCGATGGCAGTCGTGTTCAGCGTTCGACAGCACAGCCTGCCCCTGAAAAGGTTCAGGGTGGCTTCGAAAAGTCCCATGTGGCTATAGGAACTCCAGAAGGTTCCTGAAGAACTAAATCTACCCGGGTAGTTTTTGGTGGAAACACAGGGGGAACTTTATTTACCTCGGTGAGTGGGGAAGTTTCTGAAAAAGTTCCTGCGGTGGAAAAGGGGCTCATGTTAACATGCTAACATTAGCGTGCTATCTTTTTTTTTTGCTAATTTTGCAGCCCTCTGAGTCATATGAGTTGGTTCTTGAGGCATTCTAACTGTTAGCATGCTAACTTTTTAAGCCAATTGTGCAGGCCAACACCTCAGCATGAGTCAAGAACCAAATTATATGACTAACTGTTAGCATGCTAACATTTTTTGTTAATTTTACATGCATACGGTTCAGTCATATGACTTGATGCTTGATAGAGTCTAACTGTTAGAATGTTAATGTTACCATTTATGTTTGACTTGTGCATTTAAGCGGCTTGCATAGTCCAGTATTTCTACGCAATTTTGGTAGAAACTGCGTATTCTAGTTTATTTGTGTATTGTTCTAAACTGGGATGTTTTATTTTTTTCTTTAGAATGTGTCGCGGGCCAATAAAAAAAATGGCCCCCGTGCCACACTTTGGACACCCCGTTCTAGACGGTTAGGCAAGTTAGGAATGTATCTAATCCAGGGCCGTAGGCCCGAGGCTTTGTGTGGCCTAAGCCCTAAACCAGGGGTCGGCAACCCAAAATGTTGAAAGAGCCATATTGGACAGAAAATACAAAAAAAAATTCTGTCTGGAGCCGCAAAAAATTTAAAACCTTATATAAGTGATATTATGAAGTCAACACATTATACAAGTGTCTATATTAGCTATTTATATAGCCTACTATCAAAATGACTTTAAAAGTCTTATATAAGTCTTATAATGAAGACAACACATGACGCAAGTGTTTGTATTAGCTGTATTAGCCTACTATCAAAAGGACTATGTGTTGCAGGCTGACGCAAATCTTTGTTTGTATAAATGTTGAAATGTAATATTTATTCTACACATTTTTACAACATTGGAAAACATTAGTAAAACAGAGGCTTCTCAGAAGGTGAAATAACTCCTGGAAATTACTCTTAGAATAGCCAAAGGTATAGATGTGTGTCTCGAAGCTAAAGGAAACGGCAGGCTGTCTTCTTTTAATAGATTTATTACAATCTTTGCAAGCTGGGTAAAGTTTGCTGTGGTCTGGAACAACATGGCACACAAATAATTATCAGAAATGTAGCCAATAGTACATACATATAATGTGTCATGAGACATGCAAATACAAATTAAATACACAGAGGATATAAGAAGATTAAATGAGCTCAAATATACCAACAAGGCGAAATGATGCAATATGTACATACAGCTAGCCTAAATAGCATGTTAGCATTGATTAGCTTGCAGTCATGCAGTGACCAAATTTGCCTGATTAGCACGCCACACAAGTCAATAACATCAACAAAGCTCACCTTTGTGCATTCACGCACAGCATAAAAAGTTTGGTGGACAAAATGAAACAAAGCAGGAGTGGCATAAAACACGTCTTTCTGTAGCAGCGTCTGAGAAAGTTGTACATGCCAAATACTCTCATAAGAGAATCATGTTTTATATAAACAGTGTGAGTTCTAACAATTGGGAAGGTTTGTGTCAAGTGTATCCTCCTACATAAACTATATTAAAACAAAAAATATATTTCCCCCCAATTTTTTCCATTTTCATAATTTTTTTTTAAAGTTCCAGGTAGCCACGAGCGTAAAGAGCCGCATGCTGACCCCCGCCCTAAACCTAACATCACCGCCCGCACTACTGTAAGTATGTTTAGTTGATTTCATGCACACGCATTTGGTTGAATCTCGCTTTTTACAATGCAGCTTACACTATCTCCAGTGTGTTGTATGGAAAACACTTGTAAAGTTTATGACTTTTTAAAGATGGATTAACCTATCTAGATGTTGTGATTGTAAACCGGTGTCCTCTTGCAAGTACAGTATACACTCCCATCCGTCAATCATTGTATTTGGTGGTCTACCCCCGTGCCAGTCTTCCAAATGTGATAACCTAGATGCACAGCGGATGGCGCACTCAATGATCAGAAAGACCACAATGTTTACGTCTTTGTTGAATCAAAAATGTGTTTCATCAGGCCTTCGAAGTTACCCTGTGACTCATGAACAGCAATCATATAGAGGTATTCTGAATTACAGTGGGAACTCACCATCTTTTTTTGGTATGATTGTTAACCACCAATTTTGTAAATATAGATCAATTGCTGCTTTTTTTAACGGTTATACTCGTAAAGTAAGATAAAACAGAAACAAAATAAAATGTACTCACCTCTTGATGATACAGGTAGAGGGATAATCGATGAAGGCGTTCACGCATTTCTTAACTGCTGTCATACAAGTGTAAAAAAGATGTGAACTGTTGTATAAAACAAGTTATGTTTTTATTATGATGATGCATGAAATAGAACATGCAGTAGAACATTAAGTTCCATTACTGGTTTTATGGACGTCATAACCAGTGTTGTAAAGTAACACAGTAAAAATACGTTGTGAAAGTACTGAAGTATGTGTGTACCCATCTGTACTTTACTATGGTATTTATATTTCTTACAGCTTTCACTTTTACAGTCAGATACATTTGCCTAGTATTTTCCAACCTATAGAGCGCACCAGTATATAAGCTGCACCCACTAAATTTTAGAAGAAAAAAATATTTATCTATACATTAGCCACACTGGGGTATATACAAACCCCGTTTCCATATGAGTTGGGAAATTGTGTTAGATGTAAATATAATCGAAATACAATGATTTGCAAATCTTTTTTAACCCATATTCAATTGAATGCACTACAAAGACAAGATATTTGATGTTCAAACTCATAAACTTTATTTTTTTTTGCAAATAATAATTAACTTAGGATTTCATGGCTGCAACACGTGCCAAAGTAGTTGGGAAAGGGCATGTTCACCACTGTGTTACATGGCCTTTCTTTTTAACAACACTCAATAAACGATTGGGAACTGAGGAAACTAATTGTTGAAGCTTTGAAAGTGGAATTATTTTCCATTCTTGTTTTATGTAGAGCTTCAGTCGTTCAACAGTCCGGGGTCTCCGCTGTCGTATTTTACGCTTCATAATGCGCCACACGATGTCGAATATTTCCAAAAACAATTTGAAATGTGGACTCGTCAGACCACAGAGCACTTTTCCACTTTGCATGAGTCCATCTTAGATGATCTCGGGCCCAGAGAAGCCGGCGGCGTTTCTGGATGTTGTTGAAAATGGCTTTCGCTTTGCATATTAGAGTTTTAATTGCACTTACAGATGTAGCGACCAATTGTATTTAGTGACAGTGGTTTTCTGAAGTGTTCCTGAGCCCATGTGGTGATATCCTTTAGAGATTGATGTCTGTTTTTAATACAGTGCCGTCTGAGGGATCGAAGGTCACGGTCATTCAATGTTGGTTTCCGGCCGTGCCGCTTACGTGGAGTGATTTCTCCAGATTCTCTGAACCTTTTGATGATATTATGGACCATAAATGTTGAAATCCCTAAATTTCTTGCAATTGCACTTTGAGAAACGTTGTTCTTAAACTGTTTGACTATTTGCTCATGCAGTTGTGGACAAAGGGGTGTACCTCACCCCATCCTTTCTTGTGAAAGACTGAGCATTTTTTGGGAAGCTGTTTTTATACCCAATCATGGCACACACCTGTTCCCAATTAGCCTGCACACCTGTGGGATGTTCCAAATAAATGTTTGATGAGCATTCCTCAACTTTATCAGTATTTATTGCCACCTTTCCCAACTTCTTTGTCACGTGTTGCTGGCATCAAATTCTAAAGTTAATGATTATTTGCAAAAAAAAAAAAAAGTTTATCAGTTTGAACATCAAATATGTTGTCTTTGTAGCATATTCAACTGAATACGGGTTGAAAATGATTTTCAAATCGTTGTATTCCGTTTATATTTACATCTAACACAATTTCCCAACTCATATGGAAACGGGGTTTGTATAATCCACAGGATTATACGTTAAGAAATAAGTTATTTACGCAGAAAGATTTTGTGAATGTTTATTTACTTAATTGTTTTCAAATGGTGTCTGTAACACGGCAGTAAAATGGATGATCAAACAAAACAGAAGTCATCGTCATGGACCCATAGTGACATTTTGGTGAATTTAATGAGGACTTTGTGACACTGAAACAGTACAAAAAGAATGCCATTGTAAGTTAATAATACTAACAAATGTGTTAGCATATTAGTTAAATGGTAAATGGTAATGGTAAATGGTTATACTTGTATAGCGCTTTTCTACCTTTTTAAGGAACTCAAAGCGCTTTGGCACTATTTCCACATTCACCCATTCACACACACTGATGGCGGGAGCTGCCATGCAAGGCGCTAACCAGGACCCATCAGGAGCAAGGGTGAAGTGTCTTGCTCAAGGACACAAGCTGCATTCAGCTGCATTCGGGCGGAAGCCGCGGTACACCCTGGACAAGTCGCCACCTCATGACAGGGCCAACACAGATAGACAGACAACATTCACACTCACATTCACACACTAGGGCCAATTTAGTGTTGCCAATCAACCTATCCCCATGTGCATGTTTTTTGGAGGTGGGAGGAAGCCGGAGTATCCGAAGGGAACCCACGCAGTCACGGGGAGAACATGCAAACTCCACACAGAAAGATCCCGAGGCCGGGATTGAACTCAGGACTACTCAGGACTTTCGTAATGTGAGGCACATGCACTAACCCCTGTTGCACCGTGCTGCCCATGTTTGGTCCCTTTCACACAATAAAAGAGTCGCAAATAAACTAGTCTATAAATAACAACATCTGACGAAGGCTTTATTGAGCCTGATAATGAACTGATGACACAATCATCTTGACGTTGAAAGCATCATCCATCCATCTTCTTCCGCTTTTCCAAGGTCGGGTCGCGGGGGCAGCAACCTAAGCAGGGAAGCCCAGACTTTCCTCTCCCCAGCCACTTAGTCCAGCTCTTCCCGGGGGATCCCGAGGCGTTCCCAGGCCAGCCGAGAGACATAGTCTTCCCAAAGTGTCCTAGATCTTCACCGTGGCCTCCTACCGGTCGGACGTGCCCTAAACACCTCCCTAGGTAGGCGTTCGGGTGGCATCCTGACCAGATGCCCGAACCACCTCATCTGGCTCCTCTCGATGTGGAGGAAAAGCGGTTTTACTTTGAGCTCCCCCCGGATGACAGAGCTTCTCACCCTATCTCTAAGGGAGAGCCCCGACACCCGGCGGAGGAAACTCATTTCGGCCGCTTGTACCCGTGATCTTCTCCATTCGGTCATAAAACCAAAGCTCAGGACCATAGGTGAGGATGGGAACGTAGATCGACCGGTAAATTGAGAGCTTTGCCTTCCGGCTCAGCTCCTTCTTCACCACAACGGATCGATACAGCGTCTGCATTACTGAAGACGCCGCACCGATCCGCCTGTCGATCTCATGATCCACTCTTCCCTCACTCGTGAACAAGACTCCGAGGTACTTGAACTCCTCCACTTGGGGCAGGGTCTCCTCCGCAACCCGGAGATGGCACTCTACCCTTTTCCGGGCGAGAACCATGGACTCGGACTTGGAGGTGCTGATTCTCATCCCAGTCGCTTCGCACTCAGCTGCGAACCGATCCAGTGAGTGAATGCATCATACACAAGTGAATAAAGGGCATATTTACTCAACAGCCATACATGTCACACGAAGAGTGGCAGTATGAACAATGCCAACACTGTCATAAACATGTGCCATATAGTGAAACCACACTAAACAATGAGAAACACATTTTGGAAAAATATTTGCACCACAACACAACATAAACACTACAGAACAAATTCCCAGAATTCCCTGCAGCACCAACTCTTCCAGGAGGCTACAATAAAAAAAAAAACGCCATTTATGGATCTACACGTAACATCCACTGTAATGATACCACGTACAATAGCGTATCTAGTCGATACTACTATGATTACATCGATATTTTTTAACATCACAAAATCTTCTTTCGTTTTTTCAAATGTATATTATGTTTATAAATTCAGGAAATATGTCCCTGGACACATGAGGACTTTGAAAATTGAAATTTCTGAATTGAACCCTACTGTGCAATATTACCCTTTGAGTGCAATACATCCGACACTGATTGTTATTTATTACTCCGGTACTCTTGGCTTGTTCTGTATATTGTACAGTATTTTGTATTTGTATAGTGTTTTGTATATTATACAGGATTGCTTGTTACTTTTTATTGGATAGTAGTCTGTTTATTTCAATTCTTAGTTTTTTTCTTTATTACCTCCAGTGTAATTTATTTTTACCCCATATTTGTTCCTACTACCGCACCTTAAATTGGAGTCCTTAATCTCGTTATATGCAAATATAATGACAATAAAGTCCATTCTATTCTATTCTAATATGACCAATGTATGATCGTGTAACTACTCGGTATCGGATTAATACCCAAATTTGTGGTATCATCCAAAACTAATGTAAAGTATCTAACAACAGAAGATTTAGTGATTATTACATTTTAACAGAAGTGTATATAGAACATGTTGAAACAGAAGGTAAGCAGATATTAACAGTAAATAAACAAGTAGATTAACATTTCATTTTCTACCACTTGTCCTTAATAATGTTGACAAAAATAATAAAATGGAAAATGACACAATATGTTACTACATATGTCAGCAGACTAAATTAGGAGCCTTTTTTTGTTTACTTACTACTAAAAGACAAGTTGTCTTGTATGTTCACTATTTTATTTAAGGACAAAATTGCAATAGGAAATATATGTTTAATGTACCGTAAGATTTTTGTTAAAATAAAGCCAATAATGACATTTTTTGTGGTCCCCTTTATTTAGAAAAGTACCGAAAAGTACCGAAATACTTAAATATTGGTATCGGGACAACACTAATACACAAATACATTAATAATTAATTTTCTCCCACTTGTCCCTCATAATGTTGACAAAAATAATAAAATGGAAAATGACACAATATGTTACTGCATATGTCAGCAGACTAATTATGAGCCTTTTTTTGTTTACTTACTACTAAAAGACAAGTTGTCTTGTATGTTCACTATTTTATTTAAGGACAAAATTGCAATAGGAAATATATGTTTAATGTACCGTAAGATTTTTGTTAAAATAAAGCCAATAATGACATTTTTTGTGGTCCCCTTTATTTAGAAAAGTACCGAAAAGTACCGAAATACTTAAATATTGGTATCGGGACAACACTAATACACAAATACATTAATAATTAATTTTCTCCCACTTGTCCCTCATAATGTTGACAAAAATAATAAAATGGAAAATGACACAATATGTTACTGCATATGTCAGCAGACTAATTATGAGCCTTTTTTTGTTTACTTACTACTAAAAGACAAGTTGTCTTGTATGTTCACTATTTTATTTAAGGACAAAATTGCAATAAGAAATATATGTTTAATGTACCGTAAGATTTTTGTTAAAATAAAGCCAATAATGAACTTTTTTGTGGTCCCCTTTATTTAGAAAAGTACCAAAAAGTACCGAAATACTTAAATATTGGTATCGGGACAACACTAATACACAAATACATTAATAATTAATTTTCTCCCATTTGTCCCTCATAATGTTGACAAAAATAATAAAATGGAAAATGACACAATATGTTACTGCATATGTCAGCAGACTAAATTAGGAGCCTTTTTTTGTTTTACTTACTACTAAAAGACAAGTTGTCTTGTATGTTCACTATTTTATTTAAGGACAAAATTGCAATAAGAAATGTATGTTTAATGTACCATAAGATTTTTGTTAAAATAAAGCCAATAATGAATTTTTTTGTGGTCCCCTTTATTTAGAAAAGTACCGAAAAGTACCGAAATACTTAAATATTGGTATCGGGACAACACTAATACACAAATACATTAATAATTAATTTTCTCCCACTTGTCCCTCATAATGTTGACAAAAATAATAAAATGGAAAATGACACAATATGTTACTGCATATGTCAGCAGACTAATTATAAGCCTTTTTTTGTTTACTTACTACTAAAAGACAAGTTGTCTTGTATGTTCACTATTTTATTTAAGGACAAAATTGCAATAAGAAATATATGTTTAATGTACCGTAAGATTTTTGTTAAAATAAAGCCAATAATGAACTTTTTTGTGGTCCCCTTTATTTAAAAAAGTACCAAAAAGTACCGAAATACTTAAATATTGGTATCGGGACAACACTAATACACAAATACATTAATAATTAATTTTCTCCCATTTGTCCCTCATAATGTTGACAAAAATAATAAAATGGAAAATGACACAATATGTTACTGCATATGTCAGCAGACTAAATTAGGAGCCTTTTTTTGTTTTACTTACTACTAAAAGACAAGTTGTCTTGTATGTTCACTATTTTATTTAAGGACAAAATTGCAATAAGAAATGTATGTTTAATGTACCATAAGATTTTTGTTAAAATAAAGCCAATAATGAATTTTTTTGTGGTCCCCTTTATTTAGAAAAGTACCGAAAAGTACCGAAATACTTAAATATTGGTATCGGGACAACACTAATACACAAATACATTAATAATTAATTTTCTCCCATTTGTCCCTCATAATGTTGACAAAAATAATAAAATGGAAAATGACACAATATGTTACTGCATATGTCAGCAGACTAATTATGAGCCTTTTTTTGTTTACTTACTACTAAAAGACAAGTTGTCTTGTATGTTCACTATTTTATTTAAGGACAAAATTGCAATAAGAAATATATGTTTAATGTACCGTAAGATTTTTGTTAAAATAAAGCCAATAATGAATTTTTTTGTGGTCCCCTGTATTTAGAAAAGTACCGAAAAGTACCGAAATACTTAAATATTGGTATCGGGACAACACTAATACACAAATACATAAATAATTAATTTTCTCCCACTTGTCCCTCATAATGTTGACAAAATAATAGAATGGAAAATGACACAATATGTTACTGCATATGTCAGCAGACTAAATTAGGAGCCTTTTTTTGTTTACTTACTACTAAAAGACAAGTTGTCTTGTATGTTCACTATTTTATTTAAGGACAAAATTGCAATAAGAAACATATGTTTAATGTACCGTAAGATTTTTGTTAAAATAAAGCCAATAATGACATTTTTGTGGTCCCCTTTATTTAGAAAAGTACCGAAAACTACCGACATACTTAAATATTGGTATCGGGACAACACTAATACACAAATACATTAATAATTAATTTTCTCCCACTTGTCCCTCATAATGTTGACAAAATAATAGAATGGAAAATGACACAATATGTTACTGCATATGTCAGCAGACTAAATTAGGAGCCTTTTTTTGTTTACTTACTACTAAAAGACAAGTTGTCTTGTATGTTCACTATTTTATTTGGGGACAAAATTGCAATAACAAACATATGTTTAATGTACCTTAAGATTTTTGTTAAAATAAAACCAATAATGACATTTTTTGTGGTCCCCTTTATTTAGAAAAGTACCGAAAAGTACCGAAATACTTAAATATTCGTATCGGGACAACACTAATACACAAATACATTAATAATTAATTTTCTCCCACTTGTCCCTCATAATGTTGACAAAAATAATAAAATGGAAAATGACACAATATGTTACTGCATATGTCAGCAGACTAAATTAGGAGCCTTTTTTTGTTTACTTACTACTAAAAGACAAGTTGTCTTGTATGCTCACTATTTTATTTAAGGACAAAATTGCAATAAGAAATATATGTTTAATGTACCTTAAGATTTTTGTTAAAATAAAACCAATAATGACATTTTTTGTGGTCCCCTTTATTTAGAAAAGTACCGAAAACTACCGAAATACTTAAATATTGGTATCGGGACAACACTAATACACAAATACATTAATCATTCATTTTCTCCCACTTGTCCCTCATAATGTTGACAAAATAATAGAATGGAAAATGACACAATATATTACTGCATATGTCAGCAGACTAATTAGGAGCCTTTTTATGTTTACTTACTACTAAAAGACAAGTTGTCTTGTATGTTCACTATTTTATTTAAGGACAAAATTGCAATAAGAAACATATGTTTAATGTACCGTAAGATTTTTGTTAAAATAAAGCCAATAATGCCATTTTTTGTGGTGCCCTTTATATAGAAAAGTACCGAAATACTTAAATATTGGTATCGGGACAACACTAATACACACACACCTGATTGATTGATTATTTTATTAGTAGATTGCACAGTACAGTACATATTCCGTACAATTGACCACTAAATGGTAACACCCGAATACGTTTTTCAACTTGTATAAATCGGGGTCCACGTTAATCAATTCATGGTACAAATATATACTATCAGCATGATACAGTCATCACACAAGTTAATCATCAGGGTATATACATTGAATGATTTACAATCATTATTTACATTATTTACCTAGCACCCACTGGCAGAAATGTAGATCGGCGTCTATGATAGGAATACTCATTATATTTTAAATATAATAGCTGTGCTAATGTAATAGAATTATTGAATAGCATTAAAGCGTTTAGAGACATTTACGATCCACACGACTATGGCGACACTGCTGTGTGAACACACCCCGCCCGGTCACGTGACCTGACAGCCTGCCGCAGTACCGCCATGCAATCCCTGCCATAACATACGCAAACTGCGTAAGTAGTTGCTCCACCTCCTTTGTGGTTTTCAGGATAATGCGTAGAAAGCATTGGCGAATGAGCTGTTGCGCACCGACTGACGTATTTTACGCGGAAGCGCTTTTTTTTTTTTTTTTTTTGGTACCGAGCGGAGAGGAGCTGCACACGGCACTCGAGTGAGGTAACTACATAAAAACGCATTTACTCTTCATTCACTCCCACAACATGGACTCTAGCTGCCTTCCTCACACGCAGACCACGGTTCAGCACTTGTTGAACCTTTGACTTCCCAACAGAAATGTTAAAAGGTTGTGCTTAGTCGACGTCTTCTCTTCAATGCTCGTTTCCCCCGTGTGTCGTCAGCTAGCTAATGTTAGCTCGTTGGAAGTGTTGCATTGTTTTAGAAGCGGCGGTGTACCTGTGCCAGCTAGCAGGGTGCTAGCTGTGTCCACGGAGGAGCCAGGTGGATTTAGCAAGCTTTCCGTGGAGCTTAAAGGTGTTTGCTAGTTTCTGGGTCTTGTCTAAAAAGACTGGCCGGTCGAGTTTTACAGTGCGATTAAGACCGCATGTAGAGAGAGGCTTGACATCATCCCCACCACGTGCAGTGCACCGAGCAGCATGACACATAACATACATGCTTACTGAACTGTCACACTTATTATTTGCATATTTATTTCAAATCAAATGGTGCATGTCTTGAGAAGCTTCATGTGGGAGGTAGAGACGGGATTTATGGCTCTTGGAAGTGAGCCGGACCCCGAGGAGCTGTTCCTTTCAATGAGCCGTTCCTTTCAATGAGCCGTTCCTTTCAATGAGCCGTTCCTTACAAAGAGCCGTTCCTTACAAAGAGCCGTTCCTTTCAATGAGCCGTTCCTTACAGAGAGCCGTTCCTTTCAAAGAGCCGTTCCTCTCAAAGAGCCAAGAGCCGTTTCTCTCAAAGAGCCGTTCCTCTCAAAGAGCCAAGAGCCGTTCCTCACAAAGAGCCGTTCCTCACAAAGCTTCTTTTCAAAGAGCCGTTCCTCTCAAAGAGCCGTTCCTCACAAAGCTTCTTTTCAAAGAGCCGTTCCTCTCAAAGAGCCGTTCCTCTCAGAGAGCCGTTCCTCTCAAAGAGCCGTTCCTCTCAGAGAGCCGTTCCTCTCAGAGAGCCGTTCCTCACAAAGAGCCGTTCCTCACAAAGCTTCTTTTCAAAGAGCCGTTCCTCTCAAAGAGCCGTTCCTCTCAAAGAGCCAAGAGCCGTTCCTCTCAAAGAGCCGTTCCTCTCAAAGAGCCGTTCCTCACAAAGAGCCGTTCCTCACAAAGCTTCTTTTCAAAGAGCCGTTCCTCTCAGAGAGCCGTTCCTCACAAAGAGCCAAGAGCCGTTCCTCACAAAGAGCCGTTCCTCACAAAGCTTCTTTTCAAAGAGCCGTTCCTCTCAAAGAGCCGTTCCTCACAAAGAGCCAAGAGCCGTTCCTCACAAAGAGCCGTTCCTCACAAAGCTTCTTTTCAAAGAGCCGTTCCTCTGAGAGCCGTTCCTCTGAGAGCCGTTTCTCTCAGAGAGCCGTTCCTCTCAAAGAGCCGTTCCTCTCAAAGAGCCGTTCCTCACAAAGCTTCTCAAAGAGCCGTTCTTCTCAAATAAATAAATAAATGATAAATGGGTTGTACTTGTATAGCGCTTTTCTACCTTTAAGGTACTCAAAGCGCTTTGACACTACTTCCACATTTACCCATTCACACACACATTCACACACTGAAAGAGCCGTTCCTCTCAAAGAGCCGTTCCTCACAAAGTGCCGTTCCTCTCGGGCGGTATAGCTCGGTTGGTAGAGCGGCCGTGCCAGCAACTTGAGGGTTCCAGGTTTGATCCCCGCTTCCGCCATCGTAGTCACTGCCGTTGTGTCCTTGGGCAAGACACTTTACCCACCTGCTCCCAGTGCTACCCACACTGGTTTAAATGTAACTTAGATATTGGGTTTCACTATGTAAAAGTGAAGTGAATTATATTTATATAGCGCTTTTTCTCTAGTGACTCAAAGCGCTTTACATAGTGAAACCCAATATCTAAGTTACATTTAAACCAGTGTGGGTGGCACTGGGAGCAGGTGGGTAAAGTGTCTTGCCCAAGGACACAACGGCAGTGACTAGGATGGCGGAACCTGCAACCCTCAAGTTGCTGGCACGGCCGCTCTACCAACCGAGATATACCGCCCCAAAAGCGCTTTGAGTCACTAGAGAAAAGCGCTATATAAATATAATTCACTTCACTTCACTTCACTCTCAAAGAGCCGTTTCTCTCAAAGAGCCGTTCCTTTCAAAGAGCCGTTCTTTACAAAGAGCCAAGAGCCGTTCCTAACAAAGAGCCGTTCCTGACAGAGAGCTGTTCCTTACAAAGAGCCGATCAAAAAACAGACTCACTCATATAGTATTGTTTTTTTAAGTGTTATCAACAAGGAAACAATCATTAGTATCAGTTATACTATTAACATGTAGGTCAGAAAAATTTAATTTATACAAATATTACTCTTTGTGTGGATTATTCTCAAATAAGAGCTAAAATTAAAAATTTTTTGTTGCATTTTCATTGTAAACATTCCATAAGGCGTTGCTATATTTCCATGCTTTGGCTATGACAGCACCTAAAAAATGTGTTACAATATAGAAAAACAATCACAACATTTTGTTTGGCATAGTGCCAAAATTGGTTTGTTTCGAATAATCTCATTCAGATGTTTCAGTTTTCAAAGATTTAAGGCACAGACCTAATTGGTTACTCTCACAAAAAAAGGTTCAGCTATGCAAAATGTCAGTTTGTCCTTAGTTGGTAATAAAAGAGCTTATTTTAAAAACTGACCACATGAATAAAATCCCGGATTAGACAGACTGATTATGAATAAATCAACAATGATTTTATACAAAAATAATTGTATACTCACTGTAGATTATGATAATCTGATTATCAATATAGTTAACTCTGCCTTATTGTTTTAGACTACTGTAATTAATTTCTCTCATTTAGGGTTAGGGTCATTCAAGGCAAAAGGGCATTTTGCAGTTCTCTTATGGGACATTCTTAAGGTTCATATTGACCTATTGTCCACTCGTTGATCTGTTTTGTGAATTTCTGACGTAATTTAAATGTCACCCTCATGTTATTATATACATACATGCTGTCACTGACGACTAGAAATGTGACAATATTAATGATAACGACAGTAAAATTCTGAACGTTAGAATCACCATTTTAAATTGAAGTCAGTGATCGATAACTGTACTTTGATAAACTCATGGACTGGCCGGCCAGCGCTAGCTCACTATCTAGTTTAAATGCATGAATACAAGAGACATTAATGTTTCTCTTCATTAAGAAACGACATACCAAATCTAAATTTGTATAAACACATTATTGTCTGACCAAATTATTGTGCGCATTCAACCTACAGGCTGTGCTCTCTTAGAACAGAGTAATCGACCTATACGCCGTCTACAACAGAAAGTGAGCTTGTGTGATGTCACAAACTGGAAGTGAAGCGTGCAACACTTGTTCTTCCTGTGTTAAAAAGTACATTCTGAATCCTTTACAAATTAAAACTGAGGAAAATAAAGATATTTAAACTAACAAAAATAATATGGCTACTAAGAAGCTAGAACAATATTTAAATGTTTTTTTTCCTCTGCCAAGAAAATATATCGTAGTGTCTCTTTATTTGATTTAGTTTTTTCAGTAAAGTAAAATAAAAGCATGAAGGGTAGGAATTGGGGGTTAAATCACCAAAATGATTCCCGAGCGCGGCCACCGCTGCTGCTCACTGCTCCCCTCACCTCCCAGGGGGTGGAACAAGGGGATTGGTCAAATGCAGAGGGTAATTTCACCACACCTAGTGTGTGTGTGACTATCACTGGTACTTTAACTTTGACTTAACTCTAAGACTTGGTTACAAGATTTCAGTGTGTGTTTGTGTGTATAAGTACTTTTTGAGAAAATCAGCAATACCGTGGTGGTAATTATAATCGTAACAATTTTGGTCAGCATAAGAGTGATATCATATCCTTCCCTACTGACAAAAAATATTTCAACTAATTTGAATAGTCGACTGAACGACTAATGAAAACAATAAATAGTTGAAGATTTTTGTAATATTTGGATCAAAATCAGCCTTGGTTTAAAACAAACATGTGTTAGTGTGTTAGTCCACTCATTCCTTTGAATCATCGTGCAATGTTTGTGAAGCAGAAGGAAAAATCAATGATGCAGTTAAAACGGAATACAAAACTGTTGGACTGTTGCCCACCAATTACAAGAGACAACAGTGGCTACTGTCCTTCATAAATATCAATTAAACGGGGACTGTGCATTGATTTACTGTGGCGATCTCTTCCCGTAATCTTTGATTTGTAGATCATGAATGGGAGTTCATCTGCTATGCTCAGTCTTGATATACAAACCTAATGGAATCTCAAGTTGTACGATTGTTTGATTTGTCACTTTACAGTAACTGTTGCTTCAAGTATGCTAGGTGTTACCAAACCTTATTTACAGCTTCCAAATACTAGCGGTACTTTATTATTGCAACGCTGGTACAGCTTCAAATATATATTAAGTATTATTTGCTGAGACATTTGGTCATTGTGAATTGTGCAATACTTTCAGTCTAGTTAATGCATTTCCTTTTTCCTGGCATAATTCTGACCAGATATATGACTACTTTTCTTGTCAACATTGGTAGAGGTAATTTAAACTACCCGTATTTTTCGGAGTATAAGTCGCACCGGAGTATAAGTCGCACCTGCCGAAAATGCATAATAAAGAATGAAAAAAACATATATTAGTCGCACTGGAGCCCGGCCAAACTATGAAAAAAACTGCGACTTATAGTCAGAAAAATACGGTAGTTGATTTCCTTGTATCTATTTTTAAAGCATAGCCCACTAAATGTTGTATATGTTTTGCAGTCATGTCTCTTGGAAGGCTATTCCAGAAGAAAAACCAGCCAACGCATATACACTTTTTGTACTTGTTATGCGCTTGGATCCTATAAATATCCTTGTATGCTTCGCTGTTCTCAAGGTAGATATATTTTTGCCTTTTGCCAGTTTCAGTTTCACACACTGGCTCCATGGTCTTCCTTCTCCCCCCCAAAAACTATTTTATGTAGCGAGATTTGCTAAAAATGCTAACGTCGTTGAGGTTAAAGTAAGGCCCTATTAAATTAGTTATTTTTTTCCAAATTACATTAAATATTTTTCCAAATTTTATATATACCGGTTTAATGTTTTATAATTCCGTTTTTAACCATATACACCCACAAGAGCTGAACTGAAAAAAGGAAGGATGCAGGGTCCACTTTGGTATATTTTGTAGATTAAAGATGCTACAAATAAGTCAATGTACCAGTCAGTATATTACGCTAAAGTATTAAAAGACACATGTTCTTATCTGTTGTGTGTGTAGGTAGAAAATATTAAATTGATTAATTTGATTAGAAAAAGGCTCCGATTTCTTTTTAGTGGCTACGAATAATTGTTTGAGAGTAATAAAAGTTGCTAAAGTTCAGACCACATTAAGTGCCTGAAACTTTGAATATGCATCATTTCCGCACGGGCGCTGCAATAGAGCGCACATGAGCGCAGTGGTTTGTGGGTGCTATGTTTTGTGTGGCATCTAACAGCAGATATGTTTTGATTATTATTAATTCAATTTAATTTCAATGTTAATGATGTACATTTATTAAGAAAAAAAAGAAGGCTATCTTTGTGTACTTACTGTTTTTCCTAAAATACGCACTGAGGCAAAAAGTGTGTTTTACTCGATTAATCGATGAATTACTTGAATACAGAAATAATTGATATCTGCAGCCCTGATACCAAAACATTGTATCTGGATGCGATACCTTTTTGCACCTCCTATACATTCCCCTCTTACCTCGGCTGACGCAGCGGCCATGTCTCTCCCACAGAAGCGGCTGCAGGCAGGCAGGAATCTTCACTCATCGCTAAATGACGTTAGTAGTGCAAACATAATAACTAAGCATGGCTGCAGGACGGCCAAAGAAACAAGTTTTAGTCCAAAATGAAAGAAACAAAAGTACTTACATATACCGGTACTTACTTTGCCTACGAGGAAAGTCCAAGAATGTCAATAAGTCTGTGTGCTAACCAAAGGTTATGAATTGATGGATAAATGTCCAAACATTGGTTATTTACGTATGTTAAATAGAGTCATACAGACGGTTCTAAAATGCAGCATTAAACGTTGGTTTTCTTAAGGTTAGTTAACCAAACCTACAACTTTTAGGTAACATTTTTTAACGTTATTTAGGTTAGCAACAACACTCACGGATGAGAGCTTATTCGGGCATATTGGCTAACCATAACCCACATCATACGGGTCAAAAACAGGGCAAAACGATCTTTTCCACAGAGCCCTTTGAATGAACTCAGAGATATATTCAAAAGTGTTTTTTCCACGATTCTTCGACCGAAAATTATTTTGAAAAAACTCTGCCGCCGGTTTTACCTTGCTTCGTACTTGCATCCGCTTCGATGCATTCTTAGTAGTAGCGTCATGTTTGTAGCGCAATCCAAGATCATTTCTTGATGCAGTCTGCTATTTAACATCAACATAGCCATTAGAGACAGACTATTGTAGTCTGTGCCAATATTAGAATGGACATCACTTTAAAAAGTTGCAAGGATCTGCAGATGGCTAGTGTGACATCATAGGTCAACCGGAAAATAATTTAATTAATCCGCACTAAAATGAAATAAGTGTCCCCAAGTTTACGGGAAGCACATGGCGTATGACCAATAGTCGCATTGGAGAGTGTGCATGGACACATGGACTTCACATGTAGGTATGAAAATACAAAAACAACGAACTATTTGAGAAATCATACAAGTTTATTGCATGTAATTGAGTGAGTGATTCTTATAAGACAACTTTTTAAAAATCCTGAGATTTATTGGACCAAAAAGATGTGGACTTAAAAAACTAATCAAATACAAGCGGTCCCGAAAGGTGAAGTATTTGCAGCGCGAGCGGAAATCTACCTCCACAAGTCCAGGGACGAGGGAGTGTGCTTTCCCACCGCCGGTGCAAGGCATGTAAAAAAACAGATTTGTGAAAACCTATTATTGGATTTGTTTGTTACCCTGTCTCAGAAAAGGTTGCTTTTGCTGATTGCTTAAGTAGCTGGTAAACATCAACCAGCCTGGTTCGTTCTTTATATTTCACAGACTATCTGCAGTCTGTCACATGGAACAACATTCCCACACTTTCATACCAGTTGGTTTGCCTACGTGTATGTTCCAGTTTATTAACATCTCTTTGATCAAACCAATGCAGTATAATTTGACAGCCCTCTAACAAAGACTCCCTTTAAGAGATTACAATATTTTGCTAATTTTAATCTTAAGGCAGTTTTTTTTATTTGAATTACAGTTGAGGAATCCCTAAATTCTTTACAAATATTTTTTTGTTTCTGCACCATTGTAGCTTCTATGGGTTAATGCATTAATAATGATGATAATGCATTGATAATGATGATTATACATATTATTTGAAAGCATCCTTCAAAACACCCAAATACACTTAACACCTAAAGACTCAACTCTATAAGAATATAAATAATATAATACAAATTGTTTCTAAAATATATTAAAAACACAAAGAAATAACAACTCACATTATACCATTGTGGAACAATATGGGAATAACTAATTAAAATCCAAGTACACAAATAGGCATAATGCCACAGAACAATAAAGTATACGGTACATGGATACCTACAGTCTCTAACGGGTCATGTGTTACCTCTGACTGGTTCACACACACACACACACACACACACCCTGTAACTCCCTACATTGTACTCATAAGTTGAGCCTCTGATCCTCAAAACATTTACCAGCCGTATCTTGGCTCAGGAACATTCGGTCGGGTGCAGTATTTTGACAAGAGGTAAGGACCACTTCCTGCGGTTTTATTTTATTTTTTAACTTGTCTTATAAATATTTTTTGTACTCCTTGCTTACCCATTCCTTGTTTAGCCTCATATCCCACTCAGAGTGAAGAAACATAATTCCTCGTAATTGACCATCAGCATTCACCCTGTCTGGACGAACTAATATGTTTGGACGTACAGATGCTACAATTTCCATCTTCATCTTAGTTATTTCATCCAGTTATTTCTGTTGCGTGTGTGTATAGCTTTAGTTGTCGTAATAAGAGGGCGAGCTATCCACTTACTTTTCCTGCTAATTCTTCTTTAGCTTTCTGCAGGCTTCCACACTAGCTGATTCAAAGCATTGTTGGACAAAGAAGTTGTAAATGTTATTATTGAAAGGTATTATTGGAGATTTACATTCCCGTGTTACATGTTTTGATTACGACTCAGCTTGGCATAGAGATTTAGCATGGAAAAAATAATAGTAATTCACATCGTCCGATCTCAATTTTTACGATTTTTCATATTGTTTTAAAGCAGTTGTAAATCATCTAGACTAAAAACTAAAGAAACTGAAGATTTGTTAAATGTGTTAACATTAACAGTAAATAACTGAGCAAAAACAATAAGATGAACAAAGAAAATTATAAAACCATTTTTTACTCTACAATCGAACAAATGTACAAAAATATAAAATAACACCGTGAAATATTTTACATCATAATACAAAACAAACCTTACCAATATATAAATCAGCAGTCCGGAATACCCGATAGCATCATCTTTGGAGGATAACTCCTTCTCCAAGTTATTGCTAACATTTTTTTCGCTGCCCTCTGCTCCACATTTACCTCCAAATTCCGTCATTATGTTTTCTACTTGTGAAGCAGAACAGCCTACAATCGGGAAAAGGTAGATTCTGATTCGCTGTTGCCACACAAATTTCCGCCATGTTTGATCGAGTTGAAAAAGCTGGCAGCTGATCACCGTGATTGACCTTAAATTTATCACAATCATCAATCATATAATCACCCAACACTAACTTGGCAGTTTCCTGTTTTTTCTCATATAGTTTTTTATTTGTATGTTTTTGAGTGCTCAACAGAAGTGCTTGTGTTAATTTTTTTAATGCAGATTATAAAACACACAATATAGTGCTGTATGCTTAAACATAACCCTGGTATAATACGTTTAGGTTGGCCTACAAGTGAATGTCCTGAACAGGTCATGGTCTTAAGATCAGAAGCGAGCTATTATCGGTGGCCATGTTTGTTAAGCTGGAACTTTTCCTTGAAGCTTTTGTCAACCTAACTATGTGTAAAAATTGTTAAGTAACATTTTACGGTACATCTTGACTGAAGCTTACCATATGCTATGTAAGTTATTATATCCGTTTCTCATACAGTTTTTTTAAAAAATTAAAAATAGAATACAACTAAAGTAAAAAAATTATGATAAGCACACATGAAGCGACAAACCAAGTAGCTCAAGTTTTTTTTAATACAGTGAACTAGGAAATACCAACATCTAGAGTATTGTGATTTAAAAAGTATCAACACTTTTAAAGTGATCTTGGGTAAAAACTTGGAAATATGGGAAAATCCTTGAGCTGTTCTCATTTGTTAACTGGATTGCTTTTATTGATCGAAATCCCAGTTAAGTGTTCCAACATTGCACTAACAGAAAAGGAAACCGTAGATATTGTGAACAAATGAAAATCCAAAATTTCTGCAATGAAATTAACATGGGAATTATAACGCCTGGTATTAAGGAAAAACCATGAACGCAAGTCTATTTCATTCCGCAATTTTCCACAATTATTGAGAATCTATCGGTACCGTATTTTCCGCACCATAAGGCGCCCTGGGTTATAAGCCGCGCCTTCAATGAACGGCATATTTCAAAACTTTGTCCACCTATAAGCCGCCCCGTGTTGTAAGCCGCATCTAACTGCGCTAAAGGAATGTCAAAAAAACAGTCAGATAGGTCAGTCAAACTTTAATAATATATTAAAAACCAGCGTTCTAACAACTCTGTTCACTCCCAAAATGTACGCAAATGTGCAATCACAAACATAGTAAAATTCAAAATAGTGCAGAGCAATAGCAACATAATGTTGCTCGAACGTTAATGTCACAACACACAAAATAAACATAACGCTCACTTTCTGAAGTTATTCTTCATTCATAAATCCCTCGAATTCTTCTCCTTCGGTGTCCGAATTGAAAAGTTGGGCGAATGTGGGATCCAAAATGGCCGGCTCCGTCTCGTCGAAGTAATCGGAGTCAGTGTCGCTGTTGTCCAGCAGTTCTGTGAATCCTGCCTTCCGGAAAGCTGGGACCACAGTTGTGACCGAAATATCTGCCCAGGCATTTACGATCCACTGGCAGATAGTGGCGTATGTCGTCTGGCGCTGTCTCCCTGTCTTGGTGAACGTCACGTGTGTTCGCCTTCTGTCATCCACTGTTCCCACGCAGTTAGCAGTCTAGCTTCGAATGCCCTGTTGACACCAATATCTAGCGGCTGGAGGTCTTTTGTCAATCCACCCGGAATGACGGCGAGTATTGAATTAAGCGCGTAAGCGTGTCTCTTAATGTGATGTTATGAGCTAGCAAATATAACAACTACACTACCCAGCATGCAACGATAGTGACGAGCATGCGCGGTAGCTCTGAGAAGCGTTGTTGTATGCTGGCAGTTAGAATGTGGTTATGAGCACGCTGTGAGTAAACGTTGAGAACTCAGTTAACACGCCTCGTCTGCATTATTTATAATTAGACAGACAACACACTTAATAGGAGCCATTTTTGGGTCTTTACATAAACACACAAATGGAAATGAAACGTCACATATCCCAGCATGCACCGCGCGCTTCTTCTTCTTCTTCTACGGGGAAAAAAGATGGCGGCTGTTTACCGTAGTTGCGAGACCGAAACTTTATGAAAATTAATATTAATATTAACCCATATATAAGGCGCACCGGATTATAAGGCGCACTGTCAGCTTTTGAGAAAATTTGTGGTTTTTAGGTGCGCCTTATAGTGCGGAAAATACGGTACTTAAAAACTGTAATGGATAAAACAGTTACCGTATTTTCCGCACTATAAGGCGCACCGGATTATTAGCCGCACCTTCAATGAATTACATATTTCATAACTTTGTCCACCAATAAGCCGCCCCGGATTATAAGCCGCGCCTACGCTGCGCTAAAGGGAATGTCAAAAAAACAGTCAGATAGTTCAGTCAAACTTTAATAATATATTGAAAACCAGCGTTCTAACAACTCTGTCCCAAAATGTACGCAAATGTGCAATCACAAACATAGTAAAATTCAAAATGGTGTAGAGCAATAGTAACATAATGTTGCTCGAACGTTAATGTCACAACACACAAAATAAACATAGCGCTCACCTTCTGAAGTTATTCTTCATTCGTAAATCCTTCGAATTCTTCGTCTTCGGTGTCCGAATTGAAAAGTTGCGCAAGCGTGGTATCCAAAATGGCCGGTTCCGTCTCGTCGAAGTCATCGGGAGTCAGTGTCGCTGTTGTTCTGTGAATCCTGCCTTCCGGAAAGCTCGGACCACAGTTGTGACCGAAATATCTGCCCAGGCATTTACGATCCACTGGCAAATGTTGGCGTATGTCGTCCGGCGCTGTCTGCCCGTCTTAGTGAAGGTGTGTTCGCCTTCGGAGCTGTGTGAAAAAAGCCACCCGGCCTCTTCGCGTAAACTTCCCTTAACCACTCGCTCATCTTTTCTTCATCCATCCATCCCTTCGAGTTAGCTTTTATGATGACGCCGGCTGGAAAGGTCTCTTTTGGCAAGGTCTTCCTTTTGAATATCACCATGGGTGGAAGTTAGCATGGCAAGCTAGAACCACAGTGAAGGATGACTTCTCATTCCCTGTGGTGCGAATATTCACCGTACGTGCTCCCGTTCCACAGTGCGGTTCACAGGAATATCAGTTGCTGTGAAATACGGTAGTAATCCGTGTGCGGATGGAGAGATTGCGTCTTTTTATGAACCGGATCCTTTTCGCTTAGTAGGAGCCATTTTGTGGTCTTTACAGATGTAAACAGGAAATGAAACGTACGGTGATATCCGCGCGTTTTTTCTTCTTCTTCCGGGGGCGGGCGGTAGCTTACAGTAGAAGAAGAAGCGCTTCCTGTTCTATGGGGGCGGGTGCTTACCTTGGCGGTTGCTTGCGTAGAAGAAGAAGCGCTTCCTGTTCTACCGGGAAAAAAGATGGCGGCTGTTTACCGAAGTTGCGAGATCGAAACTTTATGAAAATGAATCGTAATAAAGCGCACCGGGTTATAAGGCGCACTGTTAGCTTTTGAGAAAATTTGTGGTTTTTAGGTGCGCCTTATAGTGTGGAAAATACGGTACTCTTGAACAGCCAATACAGATAATAAACAAGCATTTCAACATTAGTACGAATCAAAATAACTTGGAGGATCACAAACACAATAGATCATAGTGTGCAGTTGCAGGATTAATGGCTCTGACAAAAACATTCGATTCAATGAATAACTGGAAAAGCAGTCAGAGAGCGCAGACTTCAGCCAGGCCCTATCTCTCAAAAGTGAAGAATCCCTTTAAATATTCCTGAATCCAAACAGTGATACAGATCACCCTTAAAATCTAATCACTCCTGCTTTATCCCATTTATGACATTTCCTGAAATGTTCAATAAAATATGCATGTAAATTTTTGAAATATGTTTCTAACTAACTAAAAAAGTAAACTTTACCTTCTCAGCTCTCTTTCGTCGATACAATCCTGCTTCACAAACTCCTCCGCAGCGCCCTTGTCAGAGCTAGCAGCCTCATCATGTCTTACCACATTGATGCTGGTTCCCTTTTTTGACTCTCTCTAACTACCCACGGCTGACAACAAGTCCACATGTAACTTTCTCGCCTTCTTGCAAATGCGGCTGACAACAAGTTGGCATGCAAATGCATTTGCGAGGCTGCCAGCTGTGTATCCAAACGAAGAATAGCTTTTCAACTTGGCCCAGACCTTCTCTGTGCCATGCTTGGCTGTTGACTTTTCTTCGAACCACATTAACCGGACAAAATGTTGTACAGAAAAACACTGACAAGACACACAATGAAGCAAAGTAGCACAATGAGCTGGCAACACGCCTCCGTACAATGGCTGCACCGGGGAAAAACATGGGGGCGGCAGTTCGGACCATTCCTAAAATCGAATCGCATGTAACTGGGGCTGGGCGATATGGACTAAAAAGTATATCTCGATAAATTTTTACGGTGTGGCACACGGTTGGGAGAGTGGCCGTGCCAGCAACCTGAGGGTTCCTGATTCAATCCCCACCTTTTACCATCCTAGTCACGTCCGTTGTGTCCTTGAGCAAGACACTTCACCCTTGCTCCTGATGGGTCCTGGTTAGGGCCTTGCATGGCAGCTCCCGCCATCAGTGTGTGAATGTGGAAATAGTGTCAAAGCGCTTTGAGTACCTTAAAGGTAGAAAAGCGCTATCCAAATATAATATAATATAATTTATCATTACTTAAACTTGATATTCGATATATATCTCAATATATTTTTCTGTGAAAATATACATATGAAAATCATTTTTGAGCAATGTTCAGTCAAATTGAAGTGAATGACAACTGTACTGTAAACAGTCAGTGGCACTTTTATTAACCCCGTTAGTCAAGATGGGTATTAACAGCACATAAAAGAAACTACCGTAAGTAGTACAGAATTACATAACATTAATAAAATAGAAAAATATTCTTTCTACGTAAAATAAATAACATAGCTGTGCAAATAATACAAAATGTATCAAACTCAGATAAAAAAAATACGATAGCAGGCAGGCACTTTTTAATTCCCAGTCGACGATGTAATGGACTGTTACACACGTACGGTTCTCGTGCGAAATATGCCCGGCTTGGCAACTCGATAACAGTTTTGATTTGGGCTTATATGGCAAACAACTCAAATGAATGTTTTATCCAGACATATACATTTGTCCAAATGTGACCAAGTAGACGCATTGTGGGTTTCCTGGACGCCGTCTACATCGCTAAAAGAACAATATAAAGAAAATAATCACTAGTTTTTTTTAATATACAAATCGCCCGCTTGAATATTCCCTCTTTATTTTCTACGACTCTCTCGTCGTCATTTGGGATGTCTGTTGAGATTTCTCTTCCTGGTTAGATGACTTGCCCTATCTTGCCTCTGATTGGCCTGTCCCTTACCAATCGTCACTCATCCTAGTAAACAACCAACCAATCGTGGATGTTCTTATACGTGCAAGCACGTCTGGGAAGGAGGAAGGGGAGGGGTTTAGTAGCTCAGAACAAGAAACACAAGAAATAAGCGGCGTTTGGTAATTTTAACGTGAAATTAATTATATCGATATTACGATATTTTCTTAATTTATATCTTGTTTAAAAATATATCAATGTATCTTACAAACTCGATATATCGCCCACCCGTACTTGTAACATATCCCATTACTGGCATTCCTTAAAAGTTTTGTGAAAATTTGCCCATAACTTTTTGAGTTATGTTGCTAACAAACACACAAAGCGTAGAAAAAAACGTAACCTCCTTGCGGTTGTTTTGATTTAGGGTTTAATGCTACTTAACGACCAATTTTGTGAAATTGAGAGAATCTACAGTACATCATACTTGGATATTCAGTTGTAGTTTGAGGCTTACCCAAGGGGTCAATACCAAAAGCAAAATCGTTATATTAAAAACAGCTATAATTGAAACCTATAGTTAGTATATGTAAATGTCTGACCAGGACCGTATTTTGTGATGTTGTTTTGCAGTGACAGGATACAGTATGTCTTGTTGAATACTCTTATCAGCTGGCATTTCTGGATAAAGTTGAGGGTTTTTTGATTGATTGAGAAGTTTATTGACATCTTAAATAATTGAATCCATGTAATGCTGTAAAAAGGCAACTGGATGGCACAAAAAGCCAAACGGCTTGTTTCTATTGTGGTCCATTAAATATTCATCACATTTGATACATTCAATGATAAAAGATATATAACCTGTAACATGTATATAAAAAATAATATTGGTTTAAACAGTTCATGAAAAATGTCACCCATTTATCATTAGTTTTGCATCGTACAATTGGACAGAAAGCTTTATCAACTATGACTTGAAAATATGATGTTCTATGGATTAAATACTAGTGATCGCTCAGGTTCTTACATATGTCTATTTCTCAAAAACAAAATGTGTTTTTAGTCCTCCACAGTATGTTATTCATTTACATATTACACTAGTTTAACTAACTTAGAAGCTAGAAACAATAATTCTTTAGTTGTTATGCATGTTTCTTTGAAAGCAGAATTTATTTTATTAATATATTTATTTGTTTCATTACTCTGCAGTCCCATGCACAGCACTGACATGAGAACACACGGTTAGTCATGTGAGAATCATATGAGGCAGCTCAGGGGTTGATAGCTATTTCTTTCAAAGGAAATAGCTCGAGTCAAGTTGTCATCACTGACCTGGAAAAGACATGGGCACTTTTTTTTTTTACATTGAGCAATGTGGGGGGGGAAAACACAAGAAACTCAAGCATTTACTAGTAACTTACAGAATGTTGAATTGAAGACGGTGTGCTGAAAATGTACTCACAGGCTAAATTACAGTATATTAGGAGTGTAACTATACAGCATCCTCCCGGCTTAGTACGATGAGGTCACGGTTCGGTTCATTTTTGGTGTTAGAAAAACAAACAGGACATAAAACTGCTTAACTTTAGAGCTTTAATGAATTATACGATGAAACACAAACACCCCTACAAACTGCAGGCACTTAATTTGCCAACAAATACAATTCTCCAAATTAAAAAAATAATATAGCATACAGAATCATTGAAGGATGTAGGAACATTGTATATTGGTAAAGAGAGGTCAATATACTGTAGTATGAAATATGCAAGTTTTGCTTTATAGGTGACAAAGCAATTTTTTTATTATACTGAGGGCCAATAAGAAAAACATACAGCATGCTGAAAAATTAACCTGGGCCATACTTGGTTTACAGCTTTTCTTTTTAAAGTACAAAGCTGCAGACAAAGTGCAGCAGTAACAGTTTGAGGAGTGTGAATGATTATTGTATTTTTAGTTGAGTTAAGTTCCTCACTGGCTGAAGTACAGCAATAATATTTTCAATTTGGAATGCTGTCCACGTTCTTGATGGTACACAACTTTATTTCTTTCTTCTTGTCTTTATTTACATATTTCACCGGAAGGCAAAGTGTTCGAAAATAGAAGTATTTCAGGACAAAATAGTTTTAGTTTAGTTTAGTTCTGGCATTATTGCTAGTCTTGATTCCTGCTACACTGCATTTGTTTACCAGAGTAGACGGCAATGCCTAATGCAGGACGGACACTTCCCAGCGTTGTGCCATAGAGTTGCAAGTTGACATCACACGCGGCGTAAAAAGTAAACATGATCCCGATATGTGTTCGTGTCAGTCCTGGCACATTTATGGCAATTTCAAGTAGGGCGGGGCCGATAAAACAATATCAATATATATCGCGACACACAATCGATAACAATATCTTCTGGAGCCCGAATGCAGCTGGGATAGGTTACGGCCACCCCCCCAACCCCGAAAGGGACAAGTGGTAGAAAATGGATAGCTGAATGGTCGGAAGAAACAAAGAATTATGAAGCAAGACTCGTTGCATAAAGTCACTTGTGCTCTGGGAACCCAGCTGGGGCGGTATAGCTCGGTTGGTAGAGCGGCCGTGCCAGCAACTTGAGAGTTGCAGGTTCGATCCCCGCTTCCGCCATCCTAGTCACTGCCGTTGTGTCCTTGGGCAAGACACTTTACCCACCTGCTCCCAGTGCCACCCACACTGGTTTAAATGTAACTTAGATATTGGGTTTCACAATGTAAAGCGCTTTGAGTCATTTGAGAAAAAGCGCTATATAAATGTAAATCACTTCACTTCACTAAACAGGAAACATTAAGTTTCACTGAGCAAGGGTAGTGCCATGCTAACAGCCAATCAGGTAACAGTTGGTTGCGCCGTCTTCCTGTGTCCCTGTGGATTCTCTGCATGGAGTGAAAAGAGAAACTGCGATATATTGATATATCAACTCAATAACAGAAACTTGTAGATTTGCACATCCTGACACTTCCAATGTGTCGATTTAACTGGTTGCTTCCCAAACTACTCTGTGTAGTGTTCAGTAGCTTATACACTACTGCCATCTAGTGTCTCAAATCTGCAACTACCTTCAAGTTTACTGCAATTATTTTACAACCTGGCTATCAGACACCTTGTCCACTGAAAAATAACACCCTTTGTAGGTAGAAAATTATTTACTGTATTTGTTGTCAGGCTTAAATAAGTCATAAAAAATAATAATAATTATCGATCAATATAAAAAAAACCTTAGCTATGGTTTACTTCTTTTTTTTTTTTTTAATGTAACCGGCTAAAAAGAGATGTGCCACACTCATGTCAGAGCAGCCAGTCAGTTAGCATCCATCTGAAAAATAAGCTCTTTTCATGTTTAAAATGCAAATTTTATTTAAATTGGCTTTCAAGTTCAAGTTGATTTAGATGACGTAAGAAGACATGTAAACAACAGATTGTCTACACCAGTGCTTCTCAAATTTAAGGGGGGCTCCGCTCGGCAGGGTATCAGGGGTCTATGCGAGACAGTATTAGCGTCTTCTTTTTCATGGCTGAACGATGCATAAGACTCTAGCTAGGGGGCAGCAATGCTCCAAATATTCAACAGAGTGGCCAGGAAATACGATAAGCACAGTATTCATAGCCCTTGGGTGCACAACTAATATGGTAGGTATTGTGGTTATATAATATCCTTAAAAGAGACATGTTATAATTGTTTCCCCCTACATTTAAAACACTTCTTTGTGGTCTAAATAATATGTAATTGTGGTTTGTTGGTAAATATTTTGAATAGATTATGTTTTACAGACCATTTTCAAGTCTCTTCAGGATTCGCCTTTTTGTGGGCGTTCTTATTTACGTACACCTCAACTTTGACAGCATCTTCTCCCCATCATCCATGTTGTTGTTTTTAGCGTTTCCATATGTAGTCTACTGACAGTTACAAGTTTGAACTATATGCTACTTTGCAACAGCGGAAGATGCATGTGCATGTTCAAACCAGTCTGCCCTGCAACAAGAGGATAGAGACAAAAGATCTTGTTCACTACAGCGCGGATTCCAATGGCAGATTCACGCAAAGTACTTTGGGTAAATTTCTACTATATATGGAGATATTTGGTGAGGTCACAAATGGGGAAAAACATATGCATCCATCCATTTTCTACCACTTGCCCCTCTCGGGGTAAAGGGGTCGCTGGAGCATATCCCAATTGGGGCAAATTACAAAAGGCTCATTTTGAGGAAGCATGAAGGAAGGCAAGATTGTTTTTTTAATATCTCTGCCATATTATTCATAAATATTGATCAATGTCCATTTATTTTTTTAGAGTGCAGCTTTCAGAAGAGTTGGAAACAGTAGCATCAAGACTGGGGGCCAAGCCTATTGACGTGAGTACCAAATTATTTTTCACAATGGCGATTACAAGAAAATACATAATATACTGTACAATTGCCAGTGCTTAATACAAAATGACTAATGAACATATTTAAAATGATGCCACGGGGCACTGTATTATGACACAACATGCTTTGTCTTCTGTCCCACTGTTATCCTCACACTCAGTCACAGGCACACATTTGTTTTTTTTACAGCCAGTTATGGCTGGTACAGTTTGCAAGTGATGTGCGGATCAATACTGAAATATTGATACCGCCGATACCAGATCTTTATGCTCTACTATCGATTCTTAAATCAAAACATCAATACTTTTGATACTTTAGTTCAGGGTTGTGGAAACTTTTTCCACGAAAAGTCTAAAAGTATGCGGGGTACATATTGATATTTTTTTTGTTTAAAAAAATGCTAAAAATAGATATTGAGTCAGCTTTGTATTATTGGTGACTCTGTATACTATTATTAATTATTGGTTAGAAGATTTCCGCTCTTTGTCACTACACTTTTTACACTTTTCTAAAAAAAATTGCTCTTTTTTTATTTTTTGACATTTTGACTGTTTTTTTCCCCAAGTAGGAATAGAATAAAACATTAATAATACGTTTGTGTAATTGCATAACTTAGTGTGTCAAAAAATATGCCTATATACCAAAATATTAATGTTCAGTTACACATTCAACAGTGTTATAATTGTTGTATTTTTTCATTCATTCATTATTTAACTAACTAAACGTTGTTATATTTTGAATATATGTATATATATTTTTTTTTTGAGAGCTTCTAATATTTTAAATCAGAGGTGTCTACACGTTTTCCACTAAGGGCCACATACTACTCAGTGGCCTAGTGGCTAGAGTGTCCGCCCTGAGATGGGTAGGTCGTGAGTTCAAACCCCGGCCGAGTCATACCAAAGACTATAAAAATGGGACCCATTACCTCCCTGCTTGGCACTCAGCATCAAGGGTTGGAATTGGGGGTTAAATCACCAAAAATGATTCCCGGGCGCGGCGCCGCTACTGCCCACTGCTCCCCTCACCTCCCAGGGGGTGAACAAGGGGATGGGTCAAATGCAGAGGACAAATTTCACCACACCTCGTGTGTGCGTGTGTGACAATCTTTGGTACTTTAACTTTAACTTTACTGAAAGGTCAAAGTATGTGAGGGTTATTTTCTTATTTAAAAAAAAAATTTATAAACACATTTATGAACATATATTTAAAGACAAAACGTGTTTTAGGTGACTAAGTATATTATTATTATTAGTAGTAGTAGTTTTAAAAAGTTCAGCTTTTTCTTATTACATTACAATTTTTGGCTAATTTTTTCTTATATTGTGCTGTTGATTTTTTTAGATAGATATGTTTTTTGAAAATAAACAACTTTTTAAATTTAGGGTTAGGTATATTTGCACAAAGTATCTGTATCGGATCGGTATCCCCGATACCAGCCTGAATTTTACTTGGTATTGGATCGTTAAGAAAATCGGTGGTATCGCACATCACTTCAGTTTGCTTACTTTATTGAAAGAAAAAATCTGAGGACAATCAACTATGGTAATTTATGAAGCCTGAATTGTCTACACCAGCAAATATTTTCATGTTATGCATCAGGTGTTATTTTAAGTTGTTGTTTCAGGAGATGCTGTTTTTGTAATTATTATTTACCTATCATTTACTTAACGACCTGTATTTTATAATGACAATACGGTATTTAAAAAAAAATCTCAGCCGTCTTCAAAAATCTTAAAAATCCATAAAGTCCTGAATACTTATTAAATACTAAAATCCTTGTACTTAATTTCCATACCCTGTCACATTTGAATGTGTATTTTGTATTGTTCCCTCTTCAAGTTAAAGCACAATGAAGCCTGTAATCAGCAAGACAGAGTAGGCTCTGTGACTGGTTAGAGGGTGTGATGTTAAAATAGGATATGGTTTTACCCTATCAGCAGTGAGGTTCATAGGTCGCCACTGTCCCGTGTTACTGTAGACAAGCATGAAGAAGGTTTTGAACCGCATTTAATGTGAAGTCTTTATTTACAGCCCCATCGCTGCTAATTTCACACATCTCAATCAAGGGCCCACAGAGGTAAGTAGTTTTTTGCATGCAATTTCAAATGGAAACAAAGTCACAGCTCATAAATCGATTTTACTGAGTATGCATTTGACAGGTGTGTTACTCCTTTACTTTGCTCCTTTTATTTATTTATTTTCATTCATTGCCTATACATTTTATAGAAGAGAACTACTTTGCGGCAATCCGTTTCGAATATCTGCAGAAATATACCAGCATGCATTTTTACTGTTTTATGACTATTCCACATGTTGTATTGAAAGGAGGGAATCTATAATCAGTAGTTAGCCAATAGTGACTGATAAACTGTTGATGTCATCTGCGGGTTGATGAAGAATAAACAAAGCCAATGTTTTAGCACAAACTTTCACAGTACAAACTTTTAGCAGCAACTATTAAAGTGTTATACATTTAAAATATAAAACCAATATTAGTGGTTAGTATTTGGGATAACAATAATTAGAATATATTGTTCACCAGGACAACAAGAACTAAAATGAAGTGCGTGTGTAATCAGGTTTCCATGTATAGCTAGCTACCCCAAAAAAAAAAATTGTGCTGTGCTCCTATTTTTTAGGTGTTGCTTCCTCAGTGCTTTTGTTGCTTTGACAACTGTGTGCTTGTCCTGGTATCTGTGATCTGAACAAAATCCCATTTCCCCTTGGCACACTTGCAGTAAATTCAGTCTAAACTTTGCTAACAAGGCCAGTGGCTTTATTTTTTTGACGTCTCATCTTTGCTGTGTGCCAGCAGTATATCTCATCTGCCCTCAGATTTAGCATGCACTCATCCGCGCTCCCAGCATTCTTGCATCGACCACCCTCAGGCTTCACAGAGGATCTTATGAGGATCATTTGACTGCAATGAAATTGCTGCTTCAGGCTTTTTGGAATGGGGAGAACAAGCCATTTGTAGCACTGTTTTCTCAAGGGTATGACATGTTCCAAAAGGCTTTACTTATATGTATATATAGCTTTATTAGTCATTTGATTTTTAGAGCAAGGTAGTCATGTTGTGGTTGGAACATTGTATTCTGTGTGATAGGTTAGCTCGTTATTTTTCAGCATACTAATAATGCTGTAGTAATAGTATACTAATACAGTAGTACCTGGGGATACACTCGTACCCCGAAAAACTTGTAATGCGGAACAGTGTCGCCCATTGAATTAAATTAAAGTTAATTTAATCGATGCATATTGGCCATGTCATGGGCGGGAACTTGGAAAACTACAGGAGTGGGTGAGAAGATGGAGAGGTAGGACAAAAACGTAAAATATAAAGGCTAAAAAAAAAATCAAGACACACATCAGTTACTTTAGTAACACTGTTAAGGTATGATATACAAATAGGTCTGCTATAAACGGTACTATTGGTATTACGAACTTGCAAGCGTTGTAAAAGGTATTGGCCACCTGGTGGACTGGTAAATAATAAATGATAAATGGGTTGTACTTGTATAGCGCTTTTCTACCTTCAAGGTACTCAAAGCGCTTTGACACTACTTCCACATTCACCCATTCACACACACATTCACACACTGATGGAGGGAGCTGCCATGCAAGGCCCTAACCAGCACCCATCAGGAGCAAGGGTGAAGTGTCTTGCTCAGGACACAACGGACATGACGAGGTTGGTACTAGGTGGGGATTGAACCAGGGACCCTTGGGTTGCGCACGGCCACTCTCCCACTGCGCCACTGCGTCTGCCTGTTGGCCTTGCCGTCAAGAGATCGAGGGTTTCTGCGTGGAGTTTGCATGTTCTACCTGGGTTTTCTTCAGGTACTCTGGCTTCCATCCCCCAAAACCTGCATGTTTGTTTGATTGGAGACTCTAAATTTACCATAGATGTTAATGTAACTGGTTGACTAAATGTACCCTTCTGTAGATTAATGAAGGGTGGACCCTGCTTCTCACCCCAAGTCAGCTGGTATAGGCTCAGGATGTGATCCCAATGATATGGAACATGAAATAAAGCAATATTTTGCGTTTAAAATAATCGGATTTTAACAATGAATGATATGAAACATTGAATGATATTTTATATTAACATATCAGTATGTACTGTCTTGACAGGGAATCTGATGTTGGGGACAATGCGAGTCCAGATACACACAAGATTTTGTTTCCTATGTGTGCTCACCTTCATTTACCATCAGTCCAGCCACTGCCATGAAGAAGGGCATCATCAGCACCATGGTCATCGCCATATCAACCACACCCACAATGATCTGCAGATTTCCGAGGCTCCGTATGTGAGAAAATCTATTCCAACTGCAGAGTCTGGAAGTCCTGAAGGGGCGTCTTTAGAGGAGGAACAGAACTTCTATATCCAGCAGTTGTTCAGGCGTTATGGGCAGAAGAACAAGCTAGATTTCCACGGATTTCAGAGTCTCCTTATTAGTTTGGGTCTGGGTGAAGTGAAAGTGGTTGGTCTGGAACATGATGAGCTTGGTCATGACCATGTAGCTCACTTAGACATTCTTGATGTGCAAGAGGGATCTCACTCACACACTGAAGGTCACGGCCATGACCATCCACATCACAAACCCAACTCCCACAATCCACGCACAGAACAAGGTCCCACAGAGTGCAGCCACCAGACCACTACTGCTATCACACCTGGTGCATCAAGAGAACACTCCCGCAAACATAATCACGATCATAATCATAACCACAATCACCCACATGATGCACAACATAATCATGATCATCCCAAGGAAGTGAACAACGAACATTCTGATGAACATTTGAGTGACAAACCTGATCCTGTGCAAACAAAAAATATCACAGATATTGCTCCCACCAACCAAGAACAGCTCTCTTCCCAGCTTGACTTGACTCATGTCAATCAAGAGCTGCAGTCTTCTCCTGCCCCTATAGACACCAAGCCCAAGAAGCCAAGAAAGCCAGGAAGGGTCAGAGGACAAAGGGGTCAAAACAAAACCATTTCAACTTTCACATCACAGTCTAATAATCATGACCACAAACACAGTCATGATCATGGTCACAGCCATTCTCACAAAGCTAAAAGAGAAGCACCAGGAGGACCTGACACCCCTATAGTTCCGAGCCCTGTTTTGCCTGGACATGCAAGTGGCTTGTCTCACCAGCATGATGAGGTAGGGACTCTTTTGACTCTTTAAGTATTTTAAACACTGTTATGTAATTATGAATAATGAGCTACTCATCAAATCTGATTTCTAATTAATGATCAATATGCTGGACTGGTATAAACCTTATTTAAAATGAAGATGTGATGTCTGCTTACAGTGTTTAAACCTGACTCAGCTCCTCAACTACTATGGGCTGAGTCCTGATTCACTCATCTCGCCAAACCAGTTTGCCTATCTGTGTCCTGCCCTGCTGTACCAAATAGACAGCCGTGTGTGCATTCGCCATTATCACCAGATGGACGTGGAGCAGAAAGCTTTGGAGAATGTCAGCTCTGGTAAGAAGCCAAGTACCTAATTGACTCAACTCTTTTGAGCTAGATGTCAGTAAAACATTTTTTTTATCTCAGTTTAAATAATTCACTCAAGCTCAAACTGAAAGTAGCAACAAAGATAAACACTATTTCATAGTGAGTACTTGTTCCCTTATTCTGAATAGAAAGGCACGTTGGAGTCAACATTTCACCTCTTAACACTTAAGGGGGTTGAGGTTTCTACTTGGCTCTATCAAGTTGAGCTAACAAGTATACTCTATTCTCTTGACAATAGTTTTTTGTCATTTGATATTGCTTGGAGTGTATTGCAATGTTATTTTTTCTACATTTAGCCTTCCCCCATCTCACTTTGGTTTTATATTTGCCTCAAGATAAAAATGTCTCAAATTTAGCAGCCCAGTTACTTAGTAACTAGAGTGACATAAAGTATTCAAGGTCTCAAACAAAGAAACATGTGATACAGCTTTGTGATCTTGTCATATTCATATCAAGGCCCTGACGCAGTCTAACACCTTTAACTTACTTGTCAGCTCACTGTCACAATTGCATTTTTTTAATTCGGTCATTAAAAATCAAAGATAGCCACATAGTTACATACATGTTTTAACTTACAGTTCAAATGATGATTTAGTTTATTTGTGTTTTAGTAACAGGTGAGAAGAATTTGGTTTTGAGTGGTTGTCAAAAACATTCTTTATCTGGTCCTTTTATCCAAAGCTCACGATTATGATTTTATCATTAAACCAGACATAGCACAACAAGCCCTATTATAACAAACCTAACCCTAATGTCTGTCAGTGTGATACTTGGAAGAGAAGTAGGAAATACAATTATGATTCCTAAAGGTGTTCTCATGACTTTGTTCAATCACTTTTCATTGTCTATATATTTGAAGAGTTGTCTTTCTTTGGATGGGAATAATCTTTTTTTCTCATTTTCTGCAATACTGAGCACTGATGAAAACTCACCAGAGCATAATTTGAAAATCAGCATAGGTTTAAGACATTATATTTGAAAGACCAACTGAAGAAGAAGTTTCCTTCAACACATTGTGTTTACCACTTGCTGGGAGGTAATGTTTTCATTTACTTTTTTGTAGGTAAAATTACCATTTTCCATAGTTTGGCCTGAATGGACATTTGTACACTAGCCTTTGCTAGCAAAATGTTCCGCAGGGGTGTCCAAAGCTTCAATTTGGCTTGCAAGATGACAGCACAAGATCAGTTTCAATAAGCAACCTGGCCTTGCAGGGTGTTTTCAAATTTAATTTAAATGACCATTGGTCTAACAAGTGGTAAATTGTCACCATCTTGTTGATCAATGTGAGAAACTCAGGTCAGTGACCATGATGTGTACTTCTTTGACATTCAAGCACTGAATATACCTATATGACCCAACCCAAACAAGCTTCCGTAGTCATGCAGAAGAAAAAAACCTCAACCAGCACAAAAAGTCAACACACATGGTCACACATAACACAACCTGCTCACTAGGGGTGTAACGGTACGTGTATTTGTATTGAACTGTTTCGGTAAGGGGGTTCGGTTCGGTTCGGCGGTGTACCGAACGAGTTTCCACACGAACATATTAAGCTAAGCTAAAGTCTTAACAAGCTGCTCCGCTTCCTTCTGCCTGTCTCTGTCAGAACTCTACACAGCACCCAGCATTGTCCCACCCACACAACCATCTGATTGGTTACATACAGAGCGGTAACAGTCAATCAACAGTGCGTATTCAGAGCAGTAACAGCCAATCAGCAGTGCGTATTCAGAGCGCATGTAGACAGTGCTTAGCGTTTAGCAGGTAAGCATCAGGCAGCGGATTCTCCCCAAATTATAATAAACACCTCCCAGTCAACTACTAGTAACATCACTATGAGCCCGTTGACGTGCTAGAAATATAAACTGCAGCTCAGCTCGCTCGCAGTCCCGGCTTGAGGTGAAGGCTAATTCGCTTTTAGCGTAACTTTAGCTCAGTGTGTGTGTGTGTTACGGACAGCAAAGCCTTGTCTGTCATTTCACTTTACCTTTTTCTGTGTTGATTGAGCTGTGTTGAAGCAGCAAAAAAGGACAGTATGTTAAATGAAGAGTTTCTGTCTCTGATAGTTGATATAATAATGTAACTGCATCATAAAGCCTACATGAACTCCATGGTGTTCAGGGATGAATAGTCTCTCCTATTGCTATTGTACTTTTTTTTCAGCTATAGTTACATTAATCATTAGTAATGGAGCAGCCTAGTTTTAAATGGCAGGGTCCCTGCTATCACATGTTGATAAGAATATAACATTTACATAATAAAAATCAACTACAGGCTTCCCAAATGCTGTAATAAATTAAGCATGATGAGTTGACTTGAAACTGTTTAATGTTGCACTTTTTATATGTAGAAGAAAAGTTTTGTCATTTTATTTAATCTGAGCAACAACTTGAGGCAGTTTAATGTGGATTAACATGGGCAGAATTATTATAGTGTTCCCAATGTTAAAAGGATAAAGCCATTGATTACAAATTTGGTAAATAAATAACCAAAACATTTATATTTTGTTGTTTTCTTACTGTACCGAAAATGAACCGAACCGTGACGTCTAAACCGAGGTACATACTGAACCGAAATTTTTGTGTACCGTTACACCAATTTTGTTGATATTATTTAAAAAAATGTCCCATCACCATAAAAAATTGAAATTACACCAATTTAAATCAATTGCAAGGCATGATGGGATAAATACAAAACACTCCACACTTATCCATGTTTGACTTTTAGCTGCTGGGTATTTCTGATTGAGTACAAAGCTTTAAAGAGGTTGTCACGGAAGTAAACAAGGTAGGAGTTGAACTTCCACATACTCTTACTATTCAATTATAATAATTATTAATTATTTATCCATTATAATATGTAAACACGCACACACAGTTACTTTGCGTGCAGTCTGCTTTTGGCCTCCGGCCCAATTTTTTTAGACCAATCCGGCCCTCCAGTAAAAAAGATTGGATACCCCTGCACTAAAGTGTGTTAAGTATTTATTTATATGTTTGCATGAATATTAGCACAAACGATCTAATACAATTAAAACATGAATCAACATTAAATTAATCAAAAAAACTTTTTTTTTGTTACGGACTGCAATCCTGTTGAATGAGCACTTTTATTCCAAGTGAGCATCAGTAATTCAGTAATTTTGATGAAAATATAAAACCTATTGTATTTGTATAGCCTTAAGTAGGGTTGACAAAACAAAACCAATACTTGGAAAGCAAGTTGATACGTTGAATACGTAAAAAATACATTGATACCTGCTTTTTTCAGTATCAGTAACACTTTTCCTTGGTGGGCAGCGTCACTTCTCAGCTTCTCATCACTGAGCAGCAGAAGAAAGCCTGCTGTGTTAAAAAATGAGTTAGTGTTTACCATATACTCATTCTTGGCAGCCTGCCACCAATGTGCATTTGGCACTTCCAGTTCAGCCTTGCTCATAAACAAATAATAGAACTATGGTGGTATGCGTCATAACTCTGCCTCACAATGCACTTCATACGCATATGGTTTACCAGAGAATTAAATTGTAGCAAAAGGAATCTGTGTTGCCATTTAGTGAGGTAGCGAATAGAGGTACGCAATGAAAGTGAAAGAGATGGTTGTGTATTCACTGGGTAAGTGAGAGCGGAGATCCGCCACCACAAGCCCCGGGAGTGTGCTTTACCGCATCTGTGCAAGGCGTGCAACAAATCTCTACAACCTTGCTACCCAATCTTTATCACCATAAATGTTAAGAAGACAGAGCTTAGAGACACTCTGTCATTTGAGATAATGATGTTTAAGTCATCTTAAATACTTGACGGTTTGAAACAGTTTTCAATACAGTAGTAAATGTATATGGGTTCAGTTGTTAAATGATTACTGTGGTATCAA
>NC_084578.2:15150000-15167500 GCF_033978685.3 Nerophis lumbriciformis
ATATATATATATATATATATATATATATATATATATATATTTTGGTGAAGAAGGTGTAAATCTTGCTCCAGGCCGTACTCGTATCCGCAGCAGGTCTCCAAGGTGAACATGTTATTATAGCTTATAATCACAATATTTTTAATACTTAGTTAATATTGAGGGGACGATATGTAAATGGGGTATTGTTTGAAGGTTTTTGGATGGTTATTTAGAGGGCTTTATGGGCGTAATAGAGTACCTCTCATTGACTCCACTGTTAGCTGATTTTTGTTTTGCTGGCGTTTTTTTTTTATGATTTAGAATGCATAAAAAAAGAAAACGTGTTCTTGTCTTACATAGGGATTGTGAATGATGGGCAAATAAAAAAAAAAGTGGAGATTGGCTATTTGCTGTTGTCAAATTCTAAATGATCAGAATCTGTTTTATTGATGTAAAATATTTCAGTCACAATATACACCAGTATATATATTAATAATGTGAGTTTGAAGGAACACAGACATCGCAGTGCACCTACCTTTTTATGATTAAAACTCATTTTCTCTTCTTTGTGTATATTACCTGTATCAAATGTAACCAAGAAAGCACTGTGCCACCACCAAAAGCAGTCATAAAATGGAAATGGTAACATGGAAGACGGCATGAACAAGTCATAAGGGCATAAATAGTTCCTCATTAGTGGAAAACTAGAGGTGGTAGACTCTGGCGTGCCAAGATTTATCCATAGGCATTACCACATGCTGTGGAGGTACCTTCCATTTACCTCCTGCCGGAATCTGTGGGGGAGCTCAGAACATTTGCAGTTGTTTTCTCTCTGGTCCCAAAGTACCCTGTTTTGTGCTGTACCAATTAGGAGCACATAAGTGACACCCAGCGCCATCTTTCTGAGCTATGGCTCACAGGAAAGTCATAATTGGAGAGAGGAAACAGACCACTGGGTTTCCTCTTTTCCTTTGCCATCGTCAAACACCACCCCATCACACCTAGCTGCAAAAATTCTCATTTACACATAGTGTACATGAAAGATGCACATTTGTACGGAGATAGAAATGTAGATGATCTGCATTGAGTTTAGACTTGCTGTACTGTCAGGCTGATATTTATATTCATTTACCTTTCAGTGTTAGTTTTACCTCTTGCAGCAAATAAGACCGCAGTCAAATGTAGCTTTTTCGCTTTTCTAAGGCCGAATAAAATTGTGGTAACACTAAAATGAGAAAGTGAGGGTTGTTACGGATTTTTTATTTATTTATCGACAAGCGTCCAGTTTTACTTTTCTGACAGTGAGGCTGACTTAAAGTATTGATGTAGTCTGCTGCTATCAAATGATCATATTACTCTGACAAAAAGCAAAACTTTGGCAATTAAGGTTACATTTAAAAAAAATAAAATCCTTAATGGTTGTTAATCCCTCTGTTAGCGCCATAGTGATTATGCAAATGCATTAAAATACTGAGTTAATCACAATTGCCTCAAAGAGCAATTGAAGTCACATCCGGGCAATGAAAAAACTTAAAAGACCTGAACTGGGAAAAAGAATAAACCTTCCGAAGGGGCCGTAATGAATGACAACTGGGTACAGTAATTGAGTTGTTACATGAATAGATCATGTAATAGTCCAGTCCATTGGGGAACCAACAATTCATATTATAAGTAATTTATACACTGCAGATGTTTTCAGTATTTATTGTACCGTATTTTCCGCACCATAAGGCGCCCTGGGTTATAAGCCGCGCCTTCAATGAACGGCATATTTCAAAACTTTGTCCACCAATAAGCCGCCCCATGTTGTAAGCCGCATCTAACTGCGCTAAAGGAATGTCAAAAAAACAGTCAGATAGGTCAGTCAAACTTTAATAATATATTAAAAACCAGCGTTCTAACAACTCTGTTCACTCCCAAAATGTACGCAAATGTGCAATCACAAACATACGTATATCAACATGGACAGAGCTGCGTGAAAAAAGCCACCCGGCCTCTTCGCGTAAACTTAAACTTACCTTAACCACTCGCTCATCTTTTCTTCATCCATCTCTTCGAGTTAGCTTTTATGATGACGCCGGCTGGAAAGGTCTCTTTTGGCAAGGTCTTCCTTTTGAATATCACCATGGGTGGAAGTTTCTGGCCATTAGCATGGCAAGCTAGAACCACAGTGAAGGATGACTTCTCATTCCCTGTGGTGCGAATATTCACCGTACGTGCTCCCGTTGTATCCACAGTGCGGTTCACAGGAATATCAGTTGCTGTGAAATAGTAATCCGTGTGCGGATGGAGAGATTGCGTCTTTTCATGAACCGGATCCCGGTCGCTTAGTAGGAGCCATTTTGTGGTCTTTACAGATGTAAACACACAAAGGAAATGAAACGTACGGTGATATCCGCGCGCTTTTTCTTCTTCTACGCGGGCGGGTGGTTGCTTACAGTAGAAGAAGAAGCGCTTCCTGTTCTATGGGGGCGGGTGCTTACCTTGGCGGTTGCTTGCGTAGAAGAAGAAGCGCTTCCTGTTCTACCGGGAAAAAAGATGGCGGCTGTTTACCGAAGTTGCGAGACCGAAACTTTATGAAAATGAATCTTAATATTTATCCATATATAAAGCGCACCGGGTTATAAGGCGCACTGTCAGCTTTTGAGAAAATGTGTGGTTTTTAGGTGCGCCTTATAGTGCGGAAAATACGGTATGTCTACTTTAAAATATGGCCAGCTAAAAAATTTAATTGTTTTGATTTACTGTATTTTCCGGACTGTAGAGTGCACCGGTAGACATATATTAGCCGCACCGGACTTGAAGCCACAGACATATACGTTGTGAAATGAGATATTTTGTAAATGTTTATTTACAGACCTTAATATAAACCCCGTTTCCATATGAGTTGGGAAATTGTGTTAGATGTAAATATAAACGGAATACAATGATTTGCAAATCATTTTCAACCCATATTCAGTTGAATATGCTACAAAGACAACATATTTGATGTTCAAACTGATAAACTTTTTTTTTTTTTTTGCAAATAATCATTAACTTTAGAATTTGATGCCAGCAACACGTGCCAAAGAAGTTGGGAAAGGTGGCAATAAATACTGATAAAGTTGAGGAATGCTCATCAAACACTTATTTGGAACATCCCACAGGTGTGCAGGCTAATTGGGAACAGGTGGGTGCCATGATTGGGTATAAAAACAGCTTCCCAAAAAATGCTCAGTCTTTCACTGGAAAGGATGGGGCGAGGTACACCCCTTTGTCCACAACTGCGTCAGCAAATAGCCAAACAGTTTAAGAACAACGTTTCTCAACGGGTAATTGCAAGAAATTTAGGGATTTCAACATCTACGGTCCATAATATCATCAAAAGGTTCAGAGAATCTGGAGAAATCACTCCACGTAAGCGGCATGGCCGGAAACCAACATTGAATGACCGTGACCTTCGATCCTTCAGACGGCACTGTATCAAAAACCGACATCAATCTCTAAAGGATATCACCACATGGGCTCAGGAACACTTCAGGAAACCACTGTCACTAAATATAGTTTGTCGCTACATCTGTAAATGCAAGTTAAAGCTCTAATATGCAAAGCGAAAGCCATTTATCAACAACATCCAGAAACGCCGCCGGCTTCTCTGGGCCCGAGATCATCTAAGATGGACTCATGCAAAGTGGAAAAGTGTTCTGTAGTCTGACGAGTCCACATTTCAAATTGTTTTTGGAAATATTCTACATTGTGTCGTCTGGACTAAAGGGGAAGCGAACCATCCAGACTGTTATCGACACAAAGTTCAAAAGCCAGCATCTGTGATGGTATGGGGGTGCATTAGTTGCCAAGGCATGGGTAACTTACACATCTGTGAAAGCACCATTAATGCTGAAAGGTACATACACGTTTTGGAACAACATATGCTGCCATCTAAGTGTCGTCTTTTTCATGTACACCTCTGCTTATTTCAGCAAGATAATGCCAAGCCACATTCAGCACGTGTTACAACAGCGTGGCTTCGTAAAAAAAGAGTGCGGGTACTTTCCTGGCCCGCCTGCAGTCCAGACCTGTCTCCCATCGAATATGTGTGGCGCATTATGAAGCGTAAAAGTTGACAGCGGAGACCCCGGACTGTTGAACGACTGAAGCTCTACATAAAATAAGAATGGGAAAGAATTCCACTTTCAAAGCTTCAACAATTAGTTTCCTCAGTTCCCAAATGTTTATTGAGTGTTGTTAAAAGAACAGGTGATGTAACACAGTGGTGAACACGCCCTTTCCCAACTACTTTGGCACGTGTTGCAGCCATGAAATTCTAAGTTAATTATTATTTGCAAAAAAAAAAAAAAAGTTTATGAGTTTGAACATCAAATATCTTGTCTTTGTAGTGCATTCAATTGAATATGGGTTGAAAAGGATTTGCAAATCATTGTATTCCGTTTATATTTACATATAACACAATTTCCCAACTCATATGGAAACGGGGTTTGTAGTTTCCAAACGGTGCCTGTAACACGGCAGTAAAAGGGCTGATCAAACAAAACAGAGAAGTCAATATGTGGACCCACTAGCTGCAGAAGTTAGCTTTCCAATCAGAACAAACTCAACTCCATGGTGACAATACAAAAAGAATGCCATTGTAAGTTAATAATACTAACACACACTTGTAAATGTGTTAGCATATTCGCTAACGCTAATGACACCAGCTAAATCACATTACGATAGCCCGTACAAATATGCATGAAAACTAGTATCAAACATGTGACGGTTTAGTAAGTATGAATTGTTTTAGATATATTGTCGAACTCAAAAAGTGTTGCCTGAAAGGCCTATTGAAATGCGATTTTCTTATCTAAACGGGGATAGCAGGTCCATTCTATGTGTCATATTTGATCATTTCGAGATATTGCCATATTTTTGCTGAAAGGATTTAGTAGAGAACATCGACGATAAAGTTCGCAACTTTTGGTCGCTGATAAAAAAGCCTTGCCTCTCCCGGAAGTAGCAGACGATATGCGCGTGATGTCACAGGTTGTGGAGCTCCTCACATCTGCACATTGTTTACAATCATGGCCACCAGCAGCGAGAGCGATTCGGACCGAGAAAGCGACGATTTCCCCATTAATTTGAGCGAAGATGAAAGATTTGTGGATGAGGAAAGTGAGAGTGAAGGACTAGAGGGCAGTGGGAGCGATTCTGATGGGGAAGATGCTGTGAGAGGCGGGTGGGACCTGATATTCAGCTGGAAATGACTAAAACAGTAAATAAACACGAGACGTATATATACTCTATTAACCACAACACAACCAGGCTTATATTTAATATGCCACAAATTAATACCGCATAACAAACACCTCCCCCCTCCCGTCCATAAAACCCGCCATTACAACTCAAACACCTGCACAACACACTCAATCCCACAGCCCAAAGTACCGTTCACCTCCCCAAAGTTCATACAGCACATATATTTCCCCAAAGTCCCCAAAGTTACGTACGTGACATGCACATGGCGGCACGCACGTACGGGCAAGCGATCAAATGTTTGGAAGCGTACTCATGGTACCGTGTCTGCGTATCCAACTCAAAGTCCTCCTGGTAAGTGTCTCTGTTGTCTCAGTTCTCCACAGGCCAATGGTAAAGATTGACTGTCATCTTTCGAGAATGTAAACAATGAAACACCGGTCGTGTTTGTTCTTGCTGAAGTCGGCCGCAATACACCGCTTCCCTCCTGCAGCTTTCTTCTTTGCTGTCTCCATTGTTCATTGAACAAATTGCAAAAGATTCACCAACACAGATGTCCAGAATACTGTGGAATTTTGCGATGAAACAGGCGACTTAATAGCTGGCTGCCATGCTGTCTCAAAATGTCCTCTACAATCCGCGACGTCACGCGCTGACGTCATCATACCGAAACGTTTTCAGCAAGATATGTCGCGCAAAATTTAAAATTGCACTTTAGTAAACTAACCCGGCTGTATTGGCATGTGTTGCAATGTTAAGATTTCATCATTGATGTATAAACCATCAGACTGCGTGGTCGGTAGTAGTGGGTTTCAGTAGGCCTTTAAATGATGAATGAAGAAACCATATAAGTAGAAAGTAGACTGAACGGCACCTACGCTTTCGGGTCAAGGCACGAAACAGAAATAAATACTGTAGACTTTCAACCTGCAGTGAGCGGACTCGTCCCAAAGATGGCGCCATACTACTAACAATGACACATCTCTTTAGTCTGTTGGTGTTTCTACTATGTAAGTTTGCTGTATACAAAACGTTATGGCTATTCGCAAAGAAAAATCCATAGATTAGCTGCACCTTTGTGTAAACCGCAGCTTTCAAGGCTCAAAAAGTCGCGGCTTATAGTCCGGAAAATACGGTAGAATGGGCACCTGTCACTTTTAAAAGTTATTGAACTGTATGCTGCAGTAGTGCCAGGTGAAGATAAATGCTTGTTCAGCACAATTGATTGGAGTCCCATGTTTTTTCTGACTGTTGGAACCATGTTAAAAAAACACACCTATATCTCAGCTTTCAGCAGTAGATGACAAGCAAATAGTTGAAAGATTTTCATAATTCGTAAGTGGTCGATCATGAGAAAATGTTTTTATTGAGGATCAGAAAGACATGCTAAGCAGCAGTTCATCTTTACACAAAACAAGAGCAAACTGGTCGAAGCCTATAATATTTTATCTCTCTATAGGAGTTTTATACTTAAAAGATTATTTGTATGTCTTAAGAGTGATACTACAGAGCAGACGTTTGCGATTCACATTATTTGCTACTGTAATTCAATGTTTTTTTTATTTATCGGTCTGTTATAAGTTTGAGGTTCTGCTAGTATTTTAGGTGTAGAAAGGTTTACAGTAGTTTTTCACAATTTAGTCATACAAAAGCCCCTTTAAATACCAAGACGTGTGTTGTCATCATTATTGTTTAGAATGCAGATCAAGCAATTTTGTAATGCTATAATTATCAAGTCAAACGTCAAACCTTGTTGGAGCATCACTACCCAGTGTCAAAAGTGAGATGTACAGTGCAGACAAGCACACATTTTAAAGCGTACGTAACTTTTTAAAATGACTTTTTATTGCGTGTATAAACATTTGCGTCTCTGGGGTGCTTGCCCAAGCATCAAGTGTGAAATCCCAAGTATTGTTTTATGTTAGTTGCCTATTTCTGAATGTATTTCAGTGAACGGTTCAGATTTTGTACAATCAACATAACAATCCAGCTAATCGGAAAAATTAAAACCGTCCACTCTCTATGACCAGTCATCTTTCTTGGTAAAGATCCACCACCATCTTAGCAAGCGACTACATAAAACGTTGATGACTATCATGTCATGGCCAAAAGTTAGGCAGAGCTGCAGTGTTGTTGGATGCAGGTTATTACACATGCTTACATCAGCTCCGAGCCATAGATTCATTTAACCCATGTATGTTAATCCTTCATGTGTCTTCCTTGGTCGGGAGCGTAGGGGAGCTGCACCAAGGCTGAAGTCTGTCATGTTTGACTTCAGAAATTTCTAATAACTTGTAGATACAGAAGTGCATTGATTCGCGTTGTGCTTTTCCGTGTGAATTTTTTAATGAAATATTCTGTGAAAACAATGTCATACATCAAGATCAATGAACTGATTGATCATAACTTGCTTGCCATGTTGCAGTGTGCTTTACATTGCCAATAACCAAACGCTCACCTTTGTCTTTTTGTCTCTGTGTCTGGGCTATGTTGACCTGTCGAGACGCGCATTCAGTCTCCCGCCCTATGAACTGTTATCGCAAGTGGCTATGTGATCAATCCACAAACGTTATGGCCACTTCTGCTTCAGTACTTCCTGCCATGAGGGCCTTATGCCTGTTATGTGAGTGGGGACATCTGCCAGGGGAAACATTTCTTAATCCTACAGCTGGTTAATGGGACAGTGACAGCTTGATTCAGCCTCTCCAAAGACTACTCTGTCAGGCATAAGACACGTTCCACATCATCTGCTCCCAAACTTTCCCACCTGGGGTCCATTAGATGTGGAGAGGCGGTGTGGCTGCCTGTGTGCTTTTTACAGTTATTATATTTCTCCACCTCTGGCTAGGTGTTTACTCAAGATTTATCGTAGGGTGTACTAACACGAGGTCATTCGTACTGTGCTCGACTTAGTTGCGATTCCATCTTCATCTCCTGGTTCCCGCTGGCCTACGCTCACACAAGTTTAGTTTTCTCACCATCAGTTCCACACAATTCCCTGGCTTTGTGGATTATTTTGAGTTGTTTGAGCCAATAATTTTTATTGTGGAATAGCTATCAAATTATTTGAATGCTACAATTTCGTTTTTACACATGAATTTGGGATTTTAGTTTTGATAATGTAGTATCAGAACTTGAACTCGAGTGTGCGTCAAAGCATTCACATTGGCCAAACATGACACACTGGAAGTGGGGAGTGTGTCCAAGCATGGTGTACAGCACCAGTGTATGTACACCCTTAGGCCCCGTTTACACTAAGCTGGAAAAGGTTATCTAGTGTAAATCACACCTAACCTTATACTTGTCTACACACAACAACGCCACCGTTTAAGACCCCCGCGCCTCTTTGTCCGCCGGCACAACGCAACCTAGTACGCATGCGTGGAAAATGCACACGTCATAGTCATCTCCAGTGTTGCTTTGTGTGCAAGTTCTTAAATGTAACGTATCTGAACAATATCCAGTGTTGTGGTATTTCAATTAACTGGAATCCAGTGTGCTGTGGGGCCCTATTGTAGTGAATCACACCTGAGACATCATAAATTAATGAAATCTTTATCAGACACGTAAACAATGTGATAAATAACATTTTACATCAGTCAAACTAGGGATCTAGATATCTGGTCAGGACACTCCTCACTCTTTTGCCTTCACCTTCATTGTCCATTAGTTTTTGGTGACTTTATATACTCTGGACCTAGACGTCGAGTCCGCGACATACATGGCGGACAATAACTGATACGGTCTGCTTTGCCAGTCCAAATGCATTCGCCGTTTTCCTCGACAGCCAGGTAATACAAAGCAAACGCTACCTTTTTTATCACATCTACGGGAGCGCGCATTCTCGTTGTCTCTCCTTCGACAAAGGGACAACATTTTTCGCTAAGTCAATCAATCAATCAATCAATGTTTATTTATATAGCCCTAAATCACAAGTGTCTCAAAGGGCTGCACACAAGTAGAAACACAGATGACCCGGCCGGACATTGGAAAGTTCTCTTACCGTCTGAGAAGTGTTGTATCCGAAAAAGCTGCAATCACTTTCTCTTAAGGTATTCATGTGTGATTTCCACAAGCGTCTGTACATGTAGAAGAAAAAGAAACACGGCATGTCTGGATGACTCACCTTCATTTTCGCAGTGGTTACCTCTGAGTTACAAAACCGCTTTATTATGAAACTGGCTCTAGCGCGTTCTTTCTGATGCCACTTCCTGTGTGGGCGTGGTCTTTCTGGCGTCACTTCTTCTCCGAACTCAGTTTGTAAACGATCAATGAGTCCATACAAAGCTAAGTGCCGGAGATTCAAGAATTACATGGCTGACTTAACAGTGTAAAAATTTGTCCGAGGAGAGGGACCTTAAACGATGGTTTAGTGCGGATGAAACGAGGCTGAGGCTAAATAATTATTCGTTTAAAAGGGAACATTATCACAATTTCAGAATGGTTAAAACCATTAAAAAATCAGTTCCCAGTGGCTTATTTTATTTTTCGAAGTTTTTTTCAAAATTTTACCCATCACGCAATATCCCTAAAAAAAGCTTCAAAGTGCCTGATTTTAACCATCCGTCCATTTTCCTGTGACGTCACATAGTGAAGCCAACACAAACAAACATGGCGGAAAGAACAGCAAGCTATAGCGACATTAGCTCGGATTCAGACTCGGATTTCAGCGGCTTAAGCGATTCAACAGATTACGAATGTATTGAAACGGATGGTTGTAGTGTGGAGGCAGGTAGCGAAAACGAAATTGAAGAAAAAACTGAAGCTATTGAGCCATATCGATTTGAACCGTATGCAAGCGAAAACGACGAAAACGACACGACAGCCAGCGACACGGGAGAAAGCGAGGACGAATTCGGCGATCGCCTTCTAACCAAAGATTGGTATGTGTTTGTTTGGCACTAAAGGAAACTAACAACTATGAACTAGGTTTACAGCATATGAAATACATTTGGCAACAACATGCACTTTGAGAGTGCAGACAGCCCAATTTTCATCAATTAATATATTCTGTAGACATACCCTCATCCGCGCTCTTTTCCTGAAAGCTGATCTGTCCAGTTTTGGAGTTGATGTCAGTAGGCCAGGGAAGTTTGGGTCGATATTCTTCTCTTGATCATCTTCGGTGGCATAAGGGACGGAGCCAAGACATCCAGCGGGTTTAGCTCGCTCGTCTGCGGGAACAAACTGCCGCCATTGCTTGCCGTGCTACCGAGGCCCTTTGTCCCTGAATTGCTCACACACTCCGGCAGATTCAATGGGGGTCTGGCGGCAGATTTCTTTGACTTTATCGTTGGAAATGCATCTGCTTTGAGTGTCGCAGGATATCCACACATTCTTGCCATCTCTGTCGTAGCATAGCTTTCGTCGGTAAAGTGTGCGGAACAAACGTCCAATTTCTTGCCACTTTCGCATCTTTGGGCCACTGGTGCACCTGTTCGTGTTGTTACACCCTCCGACAACACACCGACGAGGCATGATGTCTCCAAGGTACGGAAAACAGTCGAAAAAACGGAAAATAACAGAGCTGATTTGACTCGGTGTTTGAAAAAATGGCGGATTGCTTCCGGATGTGACATCACGTTGTGACGTCATCGCTCCGAGAGCGAATATTAGAAAGGCGTTTAATTCGCCAAAATTCACCCATTTAGAGTTCGGAAATCGGTTAAAAAAATATATGGTCTTTTTTCTGCAACATCAAGGTATATATTGACGCTTACATAGGTCTGGTGAAAATGTTCCCCTTTAAGGGGTTAAACGACTTAGTGTAGACATGACCTTAGAATGCAAGGCTACTGGACTTGAAAAAATTAAGTAGTTCCACGAGCACAGTGATTCTCAAACTGTGGTACATAGGCTTTATCTAGTGGTATGCCAAAGAATCAATTGAAGTAGTGTTTTATTTTCATATATTACAACACAGTGTTACTGTTCAAACTGTGTGTAATCTTACAGTGGCCACAAATGTTAAATACACTTGTTAAATACAATTTCTGCCTTGTTTTAATGAATGATTAGGCCTACTATGCTACTGTATTTTAATGTTGGTCATTAAGGTGGTACGTGAAGAGCCAGGTGTTTTCTGAGGTGGTACTTGTTGAACAAAGTTTGAGAACCATTGCTCTTGCAAAATAATTTTTTCAGCCTTCCAGTTGGTGTGATTGTGGCTGCTCAATAAGTCCCTTGAGGAGATACAGCTTTAGCGAAGGGCATTGTTTGAGCTTGACAGAAGCGAGCTTGTAAACAATAGAGGCCAATAAAATGCCATAGAAGAAAGGGAGCATTTCACTGGTAAAAGAACAGGACATAATGTTTTCCCCCCACATTGCCAACTTATCCTAATGGAAACAACATTGTAACTGTCAATGAAGATTTGAAATACATTTACATCAAGTCAACCACAAAACAATCAACATACAAGTAAAAATGTTTTTCAGCCAAAATAGTTTTGAATCATGTTTTCAATATTAGTGCAATGCGAGTTTGTTTGAATTATTATATTGTATCAGTCAGTCAATCTATGCTTGACGGTCGTTTGATGATTCACTGATCGTTATCTTCAAATTAGCATCATAACTCTTCTGGTTGCTTAAGAGAGGATAGACTTTATTATTATATATTATTATTATTGGGAAAATTATGTGTTTGCAGTGCAGGTTCAAAAAGTCTTTGAAAATAAGGTGAAAACATGATGAAGTGGTTGCTGGTTGCGTCAGCTCTGTGCTCTTTTAGTGTCTTGTATTTACCGTATTTTCCGCACTATAAGGCGCACCGGATTATTAGCCGCACCTTCAATGAATTGCATATTTCATAACTTTGTCCACCAATAAGCCGCCCCGGATTATAAGCCGCGCCTACGCTGCGCTAAAGGGAATGTCAAAAAAACAGTCAGATAGTTCAGTCAAACTTTAATAATATATTGAAAACCAGCGTTCTAACAACTCTGTCCCAAAATGTACGCAAATGTGCAATCACAAACATAGTAAAATTCAAAATGGTGTAGAGCAATAGCAACATAATGTTGCTCGAACGTTAATGTCACAACACACAAAATAAACATAGCGCTCACCTTCTGAAGTTATTCTTCATTCGTAAATCCTTCGAATTCTTCGTCTTCGGTGTCCGAATTGAAAAGTTGCGCAAGCGTGGGATCCAAAATGGCCGGTTCCGTCTCGTCGAAGTCATCGGAGTCAGTGTCGCTGTTGTTGTCCAGTAGTTCTGTGAATCCTGCCTTCCGGAAAGCTCGGACCACAGTTGTGACCGAAATATCTGCCCAGGCATTTACGATCCACTGGCAAATGTTGGCGTATGTCGTCCGGCGCTGTCTGCCTGTTTTAGTGAAGGTGTGTTCGCCTTCGGGCATCCATTGTTCCCACGCCGTTCGCAGTCGTGATTTGAATGCCCTGTTGACACCAATATCCAGCGGTTGGAGTTCTTTGGTTAATCCACCCGGAATGACGGCGAGTGTTGTATTTGTGTGCTTCACTTGTTTTTTGACACCATCTGTGATGTGGGCGCGCATAGAGTCGTATATCAACATGGACGGAGCTGTGTGAAAAAAGCCACCCGGCCTCTTCGCGTAAACTTCCCTTAACCACTCGCTCATCTTTTCTTCATCCATCCATCCCTTCGAGTTAGCTTTTATGATGACGCCGGCTGGAAAGGTCTCTTTTGGCAAGGTCTTCCTTTTGAATATCACCATGGGAGGAAGTTTCTGGCCATTAGCATGGCAAGCTAGAACCACAGTGAAGGATGACTTCTCATTCCCTGTGGTGCGAATATTCACCGTACGTGCATTTTGTAGTCTGGTCTTTACAGATGTAAACACACAAAGGAAATGAAACGAAATATCCGCGCGTTTCTTTTTCTTCCGGGGGCGGGTGGTAGCTTACAGTAGAAGAAGAAGCGCTTCCTGTTCTATGGGGGCGGATGCTTACCTTGGCGGTTGCTTGCGTAGAAGAAGAAGCGCTTCCTGTTCTACCGGGAAAAAAGATGGCGGCTGTTTACCGAAGTTGCGAGATCGAAACTTTATGAAAATGAATCGTAATATTAATCCATATATAAAGCGCACCGGGTTATAAGGCGCACTGTCAGCTTTTGAGAAAATTTGTGGTTTTTAGGTGCGCCTTATAGTGCGGAAAATACGGTAATTTGTGTTCTTAGATGTTTCACACTTGTGCTTGGGTAGTCTAACATGCATACGCATGTGATTAAGATATGATTGGTCAACATTGATTAGGTTATTGGTCCCACACTGACACAAGTGTGCACACGTGCAATCGCTTCTCCACAGTTATATGTACAAAATGTCATATTTTATTTGCTTGTATTTTCTGGACTATAAATTCGGTATATAAGCCACACCTACTAACTTTTATAAGGAATTAATATGTTTTCATGTATAGCTGCACCTAATTATAACCCTTGATTTCTGGGTTTTTTTTAAGTCAGTGTGTCAGTTTCCAATGCCTGCCTTCCAGGTCCAAGCGCTATATATACACATAGCTTCTATTTTTGCCGATCGCCGCAACATGGAGTATCAAATCAACTTAAGTCTGCTTGTGTTGGACAGAAAGTCATGCACATACACAAAATACATTATCAGATTTATTTTTTAAATAAAATAGTCCGTCTTCAAGGCGGATTTTATTTTACACTTTTGAAACGTCCTAATGGGCCGGGATAGGCATGAAGTCAACTTGTCAAAGGTTTTCATACATAATTTCACCTTGTTGACGCAAATGCTGATTCTGGAGGTCCAAAATTAAAGAAGCATCTATCCATCCATCTTCATCCGCTAATCCGAGGTCGGGTCGCTGGGGCAGCAGCCTAAGCAGGGAAGCCCAGACTTCCCTCTCCCCAGCCACTTCGTCCAGCTCCTCCCGGGGGATCCCGAGGCGTTCCCAGGCCAGCCGGGAGACATAGTCTTCCCATTTTCGGGTCTTCCCCGTGGCCTCCTACCGGTTGGACGTGCCCAAAAACATCTCCCTAGTGGCATCCTGACCAGATGCCCGAACCACCTCATCGGGCTCCTCTCGATGTGGAGGAGCAGCGGCTTTACTTTGAGCTCCTCCCGAATGACAGAGCTTCTCACCCTATCTCTAAGGGAGAGCCCCGCCACCCGGCGGAGGAAACTCATTTCGGCCGCCTGTACCCGTGATCTTGTCCTTTCGGTCATAAGCCATAGCTGATGACCATAGGTGAGGATGGGAACGTAGATCGACCGGTAAATTGAGAGCTTTGCCTTCCGGCTCAGCTCCTTCTTCACCACAACGGATCGATACAGCGTCCGCATTACTGAAGACGTCGCACCGATCTGCCTGTCGATCTCACGATCCACTCTTCCTTCACTTGTGAACAAGACTCCGAGGTACTTGAACTCCTCCACTTGGGGCAAGATCTCCTCCCCAACACGGAGATGGCACTATACACTTTTTCGGGCGAGAACCGTGGACTCGGACTTGGAGGTGCTGATTCCCATCCCAGTCGCTTCACACTCAGCTGCGAACCGATCCAGTGAGAGCTGAAGATCCTGGCCAGATGAAGCCAACAGGACCACATCATCTGCAAAAAAGCAGAGACTTAATCCTGCAGCCACCAAACTGGATCCCTTCAACGCCCTGACTGCGCCTAGTAATTCTGTCCATAAAAGTTATGAAAATAATCGGTGACAAAGGGCAGCCTTGGCGGAGTCCAACCCTCACTGGAAACGTGTCCGACTTACTGCCGGCAATGCGGACCAAGCTCTGACACCGATCATATAGGGAGCGGACCGCCACAATCAGACAGTCCGATACCCCATACTCTCTGAGCATTCCCCACAGGACTTCCCGGGGGACACGGTCGATTGCCTTCTATAAGTCCACAAAGCACATGTAGACTGGTTGGGCAAACTCCCATGCACCCTCAAGGACCCTGCCGAGAGTATAGAGCTGGTCCGCAGTTCCACGACCAGGACGAAAACCATACTGTTCCTCCTGTATCCGAGGTTCGACTATCCGGCGTAGCCTCCTCTCCAGTACACCTGAATAGACCTTACCGGGAAGGCTGAGGAATGTGATCCCACAATAGTTAGAACACAACCCAAATCAAAACTATTGTCTTTTACACGAGTCAAGTCAGTGCTGTCAGACGTGCCCGCCTGTGAGTATTGATGGACGGCAAAACTTGAGACATTCCGCAGTGTTTACTTAAGTGTTTACTTTATCACATGATAATGCATGGATTCGCGAGATCTCGTAAAAGTCAGCGCTATTTTGTTGCACGGCGGAGCTGCAACAGAACGGCGGTGGGGATTACCGGATGCCAAATAGCGGTACTGTTCCAATTACGCACCGCAGCTGTGAGGCATCCTGTGGAAATCAGGTGTAAGACGCAGATATATACCAGTACGTTGTGAAATTAGACATTTACACAGAAATACTTTTGTAAATGTTTATTTACATACCTTAATTGTTTCTAAACAGTGCCTGTAACACGGCAGTAAAATGGATGATCAAACAAAACAGAAAAGTAATAGATTTTTTTTTATTCATTCTTTATGAGATGAAGAAGAATTTCTCTTTTTTCAAATAAGGTTCTAGGTGATCAGGATACTTCTTCCTTGTACTTTGTAAACACTTTGAGTTTGACCAATTCCTTAAAGTGGATTATTTTAGTACATTGATGTTTTTGCTTAATCTGTTCCATAATTTAGCTCTTAGCAGAGAAAAATCCATAGATTAGCCCACTTTTGTATAAACCGCAGGGTTCAAAGCATGGGGAAAACGTAGCAACTTAAAAATAAAAAGTGCCATTTCATTAATGTGATTGTTCCTCCACATCGATGAGAAATGGTAAAGGGGCGACCATCTAGAGATAGAATTGTCGTGTAGATAAGACAAATGCACCAGCAGCCACCTGCATGTGTAATCCTGAAAACCCTGATTATAAGAGACTCCATCCCATCTCCAAAGTTTTATATTCAGATCAATACAGTATACATAACATGTATCATCCATATTATAATATTATTAACAATTTTCTGACCGTTTAATTTGAACCTTTTCACTTATTTACAGCATGGTGGTTTTCTCTGTTGTTCTCCAGTCTACCGGCAGTAAGGTGTGCATTACATGCCTAGTGTGTTTCAGTCAATAAAAAGCCTATAGCCAAATGTCACTGGTGAAGAATCCAGCTTCGGTTAAGCAAACGCACCATCACTGGTGTGACATTGAATTTCATACTACATTAAGCATTTTGTCCTCTGTGACCAAATCGTCATAAACTTTTTCGCTTTGGCCTTGTGCTGTTTTGACAGTTTAAATGATAGCGCACCTTTCTCACGCTGCTCTGCCTTATGTCTTCCATCAACAGCGCAGCAAGTAGAAATTTGCTGAAGTGTCACTTTAAGTTTCCTGCTTTAGGCCTTGTGTCATCACAAGGACATTTGGATTGAAAACCCTCGAAGAGATACTTTTTTACCACTTTGTAGTAATAAAAGGAAGAACTCCCTCAGCCAGCAAAAAAGTTTTCTTGATGGCATCCAAAGACACAAATACTGATTCAGATTATTTTTTATTCTCTCCCTGTCTCCAGTGTGGACCTGGGTGTGGGGCTTTGTGTCCATCACCATCATAAGCCTGCTGTCTCTGCTGGGTGTTGTTCTCGTGCCCATCCTCAACCAGTCCTGCTTCAAGTTCCTTCTCACCTTTCTTGTAGCCCTGGCTGTGGGCACACTCAGCGGAGACGCGCTCCTTCATCTGCTGCCTCATGTGAGTTCAAAGTAGATAGACTGTCGAGGTGCTGTAATATAGTTATTTGAGGGTTGCACTTGAGATCATCTTCACCTGTGCAATACTGAAATACAATGGAACCTTGATCTCCGAACGTAATAGGTTCTTCTAGTGGTTCGCCAAACTAAACGTTCGTACAGTAAAGCAGAGTACCCCAAAAGAATCAATGTTAAAATGAAAAATTAGTTGTAGCCTTGACAGAAAATCCCCATTTTAATTAAAAAAAACTGCACACTTTCAAAGTGTGTGTGTGTGTATGTATAAATGTGTATATATATATAATTATACATATGTGTGTGTGTATGTATGTATATATATATGTATGTATTTATTTATATATATATATATATATATATATATATATATATATATATATATATATATGTATATATATATATATGTATATATGTATATATATATGTATTAGAGATGCGCGGATAGGCAATTATTTCATCCGCAACCGCATCAGAAAGTCGTCAACCATCCGCAATCCACCCGATCTAACATTTGATCAGAAC
>NC_084578.2:15172500-15200000 GCF_033978685.3 Nerophis lumbriciformis
TCAGGTAACCATCTGCGGTTAAGGTAAAATAACGTACTGTAATTTCCGGACTGAAGAGCGCACCAGTATTTTTGCCACACCCACTAGATTTTAGAAGAATAAAAATGTGTTTCCATATATTAGCCGCACTGGACTATAAGCTGCAGATATATACGTTGTGAATTGAGTCATTTACACAGAGATATTTTGTAAATGTTTATTTACATACCTTAATTGTTTCTAAACGGTGTCTGTAACACAGCAGTAAAACGGCTGATCAAACAAAACAGAAGTCATCGTCATGGACCCACTAGCTACGGAAGCTAGCTCTCCAATCAGTTAAACAGACTCAATAAGTTACCGGTGATGTCTTGGTGAATTTACTGAGGAATTTGTGAAACTGAAAGAATACAAAAAGAATGCCGTTGTAATTTAATTATACTAAGACAGACACTCGTAAACGAGTTAGTATATTAGCTAATGCTAACGACCCTAGCGTTATTTCATTACGATAGCGCGTATAAATATGCATGAAAAAATTCTTACAGACAAAAGAAATGGTACGGTTTAGTAAGTATGAATTGTTTTAGTTAAATTGTGAAACTAACAAAGGTTGCTTGGAAGGATAATGAAGAATAATTTTGAGCAGAAACGCTATGGACGTTTTTTTTGTTTTTTTTCCGATTCAAGGCAAAACAGGAAGTACATTTTCAACTCACAGCACCTGCAGTGAGCAAACCTGTCTAAAAACACACTATTTCAGTCTTCTGCTTGGGTTTAATGAAAACTATTGAACACAAAACATTATGGCAATTAGCAAAACTAAAAATCCATACCCTTATCCTTGCCCTTATGTGGGCTCTGTACCGAGGATGTCGTTGTGGCTTGTGCAACCCTATGAGACACTTGTGATTTAGGGCTATATAAATAAACATTGATTGATTGATTGATTGATAGATAAAGTATCCACACTGTTTTATAAGCCGCAGGGTTCAAAGTGTAAGAAAAAAATGGATGTTGGGTACATTCAAAACAAATTGCATGACTAATCCACATATATACATAATTAATGCGATATAATATTTTTTTTAATCATATGAGGTAACATTTTATTTTTAACAGCCCTATTTAAAATAAATGATACACTATTTCTTCTATTTGCTGTAATTGTGGAGTATATTCTTAATAATCATTGCATTTATTTTAAAATTAGGTGTTACACAAAACATCTTTGTGATGTGAGTTTATATGAGTGTTTTGTTAAAAGTTGATATGCAGAGAAAGTTAGTGGTGTGTGCGCTGTCAACACAAACTTGCGAACACTTCCGCAAAGTTGCTTCTCTCTCTGAAGATTCAAATTTGCCTTCCAGATCTCTCTGACATTGTGAACCTTTCCCCCCCCTTCAGGCGCTGCATTCAGCGCAAACCTCACAGGAGGCATCAGTACTTCAGTGGCTGTTTTCTGCCATGAACTACCTCATGAACTTGGTAAGTGCTGCTCACAGAAACCACCCATAAAATATAAACACAACATGTCACTTTCTTGCACCGGTGCCCACGTCACTTGTTTAGCGAGCAGAACAAAAGGTGCGCTACCTCATGTGAAACACCTCTTTTCCTCATGAACTTTAATCCAGGCAGGTCCCGTGACCCTTTGTACCATGAAACCTTTTAAAAAAACGCCCCCGAGTTGCTCTCCACGCTCCGGAAAATAGATTTTGTCTGATGGCACTCGAGCGGCTTGTCAAAGTGAGGCTGAAGCGCCGCGCTTGTTGTTCAATGCTATGTGAATCAAAAATGGCACAGGTGCCGCAGCCTTCATTTGCATTCAGTCTGTTCTCTCCGAGGACCGTTTCCACTCTGCAACAGTGAACATTTCTGTTCCGAGCTTCGCTTTTTAAGTCACAGCATTCTCCTCCTTTTTGTTTACGCCGAGAGGAAAAGTTGGCAAGAGTAACAAAGCATTGTGTCCAATCACACATGATTAGTAATCATGATGTACATTAGTAGTGTCAGGTAGAGCAGTGTTTTTCATTGTAATGACCATCCTCGACCTTGTGCGGCTTATTTAAAGGGGAACATTATCACCAGACCTATGTAAGCGTCAATATATACCTTGATGTTGCAGAAAAAAGACCTTTTTTTTTTAAACCAATTTCCGAATTCTAAATGGGTGAATTTTGGCGAATTAAACGCCTTTCTATTATTCGCTCTCGGAGCGATGACGTCACAACGTGACGTCACATCGGGAAGCAATCCGCCATTTTCTCACTTTCGTCGGTGTGTTGTCGGAGGGTGTAACAACACAAACAGGGAGGGATTCAAGTTGCACCAGTGGCCCAAAGATGCGAAAGTGGCAAGAAATTGGACGAAATTTGTTCAAAATATGGGGCTGTGGGGAAAGCCGACGAAATGGTCAGTCGTTTGTTCCGCACACTTTACCGACGAAAGCTATGCTACGACAGAGATGGCAAGAATGTGTGGATATCCTGCGACACTCAAAGCAGATGCTGACATCAACTCCAAAACTGGACAGATCAGCTTTCAGGAAAAGAGAGCGGATGAGGGTATGTCTACAGAATATATTAATTGATGAAAATTTTATTCATTACTCGCGGTTTTATGTAAATTATTATACATAAACTGTGTTTACCAATAATTTAGCTTAAATGTAGCTAAATGTATTTCATATGCTGTAAACCTAGTTCATAGTTGTTAGTTTCCTTTAATGCCAAACAAACACATACCAATCGTTGGTTAGAAGGCGATCGCCGAATTCGTCCTCGCTTTCTCCCGGGTCGCTGGCTGTCGTGTCGGTTTCGCTTGCATACGGTTCAAACCGATATGGCTCAATAGCTTCAGTTTCTTCTTCAATTTCGTTTTCGCTACCTGCCTCCACACTACAACCATCCGTTTCAATACATGCGTAATCTGTTGAATCGCTTAAGCCGCTGAAATCCGAGTCTGAATCCGAGCTAATGTCGCTATAGCTTGCTGTTCTATGCACCATGTTTGTTTGTATTGGCATCACTGTGTGACGTCACAGGAAAATGGACGAGTGTATATAACGATGGTTAAAATCAGGCACTTTGAAGTTTTTTTTAGGGATATTGTGTGATGGGTAAAATTTTTAAAAAAACTTCGAAAAATAAAATAAGCCATTGGGAACTGATTTTTAATGGTTTTAACCCTTCTGAAATTGTGATAATGTTCCCCTTAAAAGTGTTGAAATAGGACACAGCTGAGGTACACAGTACATGGCATCATTGTCCATTTAACTCAAATGAGCTGCATAATGCTTAAAGTTGCTCACTTTGTTAGAATTGTGTCTATTATTCACTTTGTTCACTATATTCCCTATGTAAGACAAAAATACACGTTTTTGATACATAAATGATACATTTACAAAATGATTATGCTTTGATCTAAAATACTGGTCAAAATTACCCAAAGATGTATTGCACCAAACAATGTGATGATTGTTACATTGAATTATCAAACTATTGGGGTGGTATAGCTCGGTTGGTAGAGTGGCCGTGCCAGCAATTTGAGGGTTGCAGGTTCGATCCCCGCTTCCGCCATCCTAGTCACTGCCGTTGTGTCCTTGGGCAAGACACTTTACCTACCTGCTCCCAGTGCCACCCACACTGGTTTAAATGTAACTTAGATATTGGGTTTCACTATGTAAAGCGCTTTGAGTCACTAGAGAAAAGCGCTATATAAATATAATTCACTTCACTTCACTTCACAAACATTTGTATACCTTTATTTGACACAAAACCTATAAAAGGTATAAAACGGATTAAAAAAAACGCAAAAACTTAATGTTATTGTTTTTTATTTTGCTATTGTTGTTATTATTATTAAATAACTGGTGGTTTATTCATTTCTAAATTATACCTAGGTTTTTAAAAAAAATCTATATTCAAAGTTGAGTTTTGGTGGTGCAATAAATACTCTTGTTTTCAAATTAATGAATAATCGTGATTACGACATCAATAAAAATAACCGTGATTTTTTTCCCCCCCCATAATCGTCTAGCCTAGAGCGACTTCCATCACCTCCATTTTTTAGCACAGTGTTTATTTACTAGTTAGAATGCATACAAATAAACATGTGTTTTGTCTTTGGGCAAAATTCCAAAAAAGTGCAGTGATGTGGACATCTGTCTAAAAACTGAAACCTGTTATTAGTCACCTTTTCTAAAAAATGTAATGTTGTAAAGTTGTTTTGATAGACTGACTTTTAATGTAAGGAAAATAAGTACTTTTCTCTACATGGTGATATATCATATTAATGGACCATCCAATATGCCTCCCATATTGTTAGCAGTACTTCTTTGCAGTGCACTAAAATGTCAAGGTATGATGTAATAATAGCGCTGCGTAGTTCTGTCAAAAATGACCAAAAAAATAACGTGTTTGTTGCAAGTTCACAAATCCGAAGCACTTAACACTTTTATGCTGACACTTTAATGCAGAAATAATTTGTTTCCTGCTTGTTTGTCTAAAAAATGTGTCAGAAGCTAAATGTTTAATTTCCATTTCCCCTGCAGTTTCCTCTCTTAAAGTTTATATGACAGTTTAATGTATTCATATTCATTGCCTGGGAATATTCATAACGACTGTAAGCAACTTCTTTATATCTTTCTGAGTTGATCATCAAAAGAGACGAGAGCAATTCCATCAAACAGGAGAGTTGGAAAGGCTGCAGCACTTTTGCAGGACCAGGATCACTGCTCAGGACTGCAATCTATTTGTGGAGGTGGTGGGTCGCAGTTGCTGGGGGGTGTAATGACGTAGTCTAATTTGCATAATTGGCAAAGATGAAAAGCAAAATGTTTATAAATATTTAGGAACTTTCTTTGTTGCTTCTTTTTTGTCTTTTTTTGTGTAATGATGCATGCCTGTGAGCGCTTACCGATGGGGAGGGACCCACTGGGCCACCTGCTGCTCGTTGAGAAGAGCGATACATGCTTTCATGTCTGTCTTATTCTCTGGCAGACCAGCTGCACATGAAAAGGGAGTACAATGCATACACAGCTACAGTTCCGTTATAATGTGTTCATCAGCACGAGGGCCAAATCTGTTTGTGTGGCAGGCCAAATTTTTTTTGTATTTGTGGTGGTCCAAATCTATTTGTGGCAGTCCAAATGTATTTGGTTTCATAGCAGTCCAAATCTATTTGTGGCAGGCCAAATCTAGTTATAGTGATCAAAATCTACATTTATTTGTGGCAGGTGGTCCAAATCTACATGTGGCAGTCCAAATCCATTCATGCAGTTCAAATCTATATCTTATTGTGGCAGACCAATTCTATTTATGGCGGTCTAAATCTATTTGTGATGTCAAAACATATAACTGTTTTTGTGGTGGTCCAAATTTTATTTGTGGCAGACCAATTCTATTTATGGTGGTCTATATCTATTTGTGGCGTTCAAAGTCTGTATTTATTTATGACCGACCGATTATATTCATAGCAGTCCAAATCTATTTGTGGCAGGCCAAATCTAATTGTAGTGATCAAAATCTCCATTTATTTGTGTCAGGTGGTCCAAATCTACATGTGGCAGTCCAAATCCATTCATGCGGTTCAAATCTATATCTTATTGTGGCAGACCAATTCTATTTATGGCGGTCTAAATCTATTTGAGATGTCAAAATGTATATCTGTTTTTGTGGTGGTCCAAGTTTTATTTGTATTTTTGGCAATCCAAATCTATTTGTGGCAGACCATTTCTATTTATGGTGGTCCATATCTCTTTGTGGCGTTCAAAATCTATATTTATTTATGACCGACCAATTATATTTATAGCAGTCCAAATCTATTTGTGGCAGGCCAAATCTAATTGTAGTGATCAATATTTATATTTATTTGTGGCATGTGGTCCAAATCTACATGTGGCAGGCCAAATGTAACTGTAGTGATCAATATTTATATTTATTTGTGGCAGACCAAATTGTATAAATGGTGGTCCAAATCTACGTGTGGCAGTCCAAATGTATTTGTGCGGTTTAAATTAACATCTTGTGGTGGCGGTCCAAATCTGTTTCTATTTGTGGCAGACCAATTGTATTTATGCCGGTCCAAATCCATTTGTGATTTCAAAATCTATGTCTGTTTTTGTGGCGGTTCAAATTTATTTGTATTTTTGGCAGTCCAAAACAATTTGTGGCAGCTCAAAACAAATAGTGTTGGTCCAAATCTATACCTCATCGTAGCAGACCAATTCTATTTACTGCGGCCCAAACATATTTGTGGCGTTCCAAGGTTATTTCTATTTGTGGCAGGAAAAATCTATTTGTTCTTATAACAGTCCGAATCTATTTGTGGCAGGCCAAATTTAATTGTAGTGATCAAAAGCTGGTCGGCAGACCAATTCTTTAAATGGTGGTCCAAATCTATTTGTGGCAGTCTAAATCTATAGCTTTGTTTTTGTGGTGGTCCAAATCAATATCTATTTGTGGCAGACCAATTATTTTTAAAGCGGTCCAAATCAATTTGTGATGTCAAAATCTATATACTGTTTTTGTAGCGGTCCACATTTTGGTATTTTTGGCAGACCAATTCTATTTGTGGTGTTCCAAATTTATTTGTAATGTTCAAAATCAAAATTTATTTATGACTGACCAATTATATTTAATGGCAGTTCAAATCTATTTGTGGCGGTCCAAATATGTTGGCTCAAATTTATACAATTTATTTAGAACTACATTTATATAACTTATTGTGGTATTCCAGATCTTTATCTATGTGTTTTTGTGGCGGTCCAAATCGATATCTCTTTGTGGCAGACCAATTACATTTATGGCCTTCCAGATCTGATTTTTTTTTTTGGCAGGCTGAATCTATTTGTGGCGGTCCAAATATTTATTTGTTCATGACCAACCAATTCCATTTATGGCAATCCAAATATTTGTGTTGTAATCTTATTGTGGCGGTGCAAATCAATATCTATTCATGTCCAAATCTATTTCTGATGTAAAAATATATATGTTTTTGTAGCGGTCCACATTTTATTGGTATTTTTGGCAGTCCATATCTATTTGTGGCAGACCAATTCTATTAATGGTGGTCCAAATGTATTTGTAATGTTCAAAATCTAAATTTATTTATGACTGACCAATTATAATTAATGGCAGTTCAAATCTATTTGTGGCGGACCAAATCTGTCTGTTCAAATGCATACAACTTATTTAGAACTACATTTATATAATTTATTGTGGTATTCCAGATATTTATCTATTTGTTTTTGTGGTGGTCCAAATCGATATCTCTTTGTGGCAGACCAATTACATTTATGGCCTTCCAGATCTGATTTTTTTTTTTTTTTTGGCAGGCTGAATCTATTTGTGGCGGTCCAAATATATATTTGTTCATGACCAACCAATTCCATTTATATTTGTGTTGTGATCTTATTGTGGCGGTGCAAATCAATATCTATTTGTGGCAGACCAATTCTATTCATGGTGGTCAAAATCTATATTTATTTATGACTGACCAATTATATTTAATGGCAGTTCAAATCTATTTGTGGCAGTCCAAATCTGTCGTTTCAAATTCATACAACTTATTTACAACACCATTTAACACCATTGTGGCGGTCCAAATCAATATCTCTTTGTGGCAGACCAATTACATTTATGGTGTTCCACATCTATTTGTGACCTTCCAAATTGAACCCTTTTTTTTGGCAGGCTGAATCTATTTGTGGCTGTCCAAATATATGTTTTATTCATGACCAACCACTTCTATTTATGGCAGTCCAAATATTTGTGTTGTGACCTTATTGCCGCGGTGCGAATTGGTATCTATTTGTGGCAGATCATTTCTATTTATGGCATTCCAAATGTATTTGTGGCAGTCCAAATCTATATCTATATGTGGCAGGCTGAATCTTTGCATTGGAAATCTATTTGTGGCATGACCGACCAATTCTATTTGTGGCAGGCCAAATTTAATTGTAGTGATCAAAATCTGGTCGGCAGACCAATTCTGTAAATGGCGGTCCAAATCTATTTGTGGCAGTCTAAAGCTATATCTCTTGTTTTTGTGGTGGTCCAAATCGATGTCTATTTGTGGCAGGCTGAATCTTGTTTGCATTGTTGCGATGGAAATCTATTTGTGGCATGACCGACCAATTCTATTTATGGCAGTTCACAACCGCTTGATGTTTATTTGTGGCAGGCCAAATCTATTTGTGGCGGTCCAGATATATATGTGGAAGGTGCTGACCGATGATCAGAGCAAGTGTTGGTGCCTGCCAGATGTGAGGTGTAAGAAGCAGAGCTACGGTGCCACCTAGTGTACAAAATTAACAAGCCACTGTCGCACACATTATATAATCATTGCGTGTTGATGAGTGAATACGTGTTACATTTATCTGTGGCGCTCCTTTAATTGTGCTCCAGCGTTTTCTTCTTATAATCCAGAGGACCGCTGTAACAAAAGTGGCGTCTCAACAGCTCGCAAAGTTTAAAAGGATGTCGGCACGACGCCTGTCAGCCTGAGCTGGCAGGCTGACAGGCGCAGAAAAGGCGTGTGCGGCTGGCAGCTGGAAGGCAGCGACGATGATTGCGAGGTTCTTTAACCGCCCGCAGTGAAGCTAATTGGCAACGAGGGCCGATCGTAATTGCGCTAGATGAGGTGACGAGGAGCGCGGCGGCGTTTTGGAAAGCGAGGAGGTTGGGAAGGGTTCATCTGCTGTTGATTGATGGCTGACAGCACAGCGCTAATTTATTCATGGCAGTAATTAGCCAAGAAAAGGGGCCACTTGTCACACATGAGGAGGAAATGTAGGCCGCCGCCTTTTTCATATTCATGGCCTCCAAGTCAGGGAGTTACCTCTGAGACGCCTCTTTGGCTGGCCTGTTTACTTCCTGATGCTAATCACCCTCACGTGTCACCTTTACATGCATGACCGCTAACGTGTGTGTGTGTGTGTGTGTGTGTGTGTGCGTGTGTGTGTGTGTGTGTGTGTGTGTGTGTGTGTGTGTGTGTGTGTGTGTGTGTGTGTGTGTGTGTGTGTGTGTGTGTGTGTGTATATGTATTCTGGCAATGCTTACTTAATGGGGACATCGCTCTGTTTACACAGTCACCTTTAGGGGACCTCTGACGGTATGGGGACAAAAAAACAGGTCCCCTAAAGGGAAACCTTTTTAAATGATAGTCAGATCCATTCTGAAGATGCCTAAGTGATTTTTAAGCTTTGGCCCATAAAACACACTGCAAAAAGTCAGTGTTCAAAAACAAGAAAAAAAAAATACAAAAATGAGGGGTATTTTATTTGAACTAAGCAAAACTATCTGCCAATAGAAGAAGAAAGTTCGGCTTGTCAAGACTTTCCAAAACAAATAAAATTAGCCAATCCAATCCAATCCACTTTATTTATATAGCACATTTAAACAACAACAAGTTTCCAAAGTGCTGCACAACAATATTAAAAACATTATTCAAATATTATCCTTAGCTCGACCACTGACTGAATAAAAACAAAAAATAAATACAAAAAAAACTATATAATATAAATATGATTAAAAATGATTTTAAAGGGTAAAACCAATTAAAACAGTAAATAGAAATGAACATTTTAAAAACACAGGACAACAGAGGACCACACAACTCACGTAGTGTTAAAAGCCAGAGAATAAAAGTGGGTCGTAAGACGAGACTTAAAGGGGAACATTATCACCAGACCTATGTAAGCGTCAATATATACCTTGATGTTGCAGAAAAAAGACCATATATTTTTTTAACCGATTTCCGAACTCTAAATGGGTGAATTTTGGCGAATTAAACGCCTTTCTAATATTCGCTCTCGGAGCGATGACTTCACAACGTGACGTCACATCGGGAAGCAATCCGCCATTTTCTCAAACACCGAGTCAAATCAGCTCTGTTATTTTCCGTTTTTTCGACTGTTTTCCGTACCTTGGAGACATCATGCCTCGTCGGTGTGTTGTCGGAGGGTGTGACAACACGAACAGGGACGGATTCAAGTTGCACCAGTGGCCCAAAGATGCAAAAGTGGCAAGAAATTGGATGTTTGTTCCGCACACTTTACCGACGAAAGCTATGCTACGACAGAGATGGCAAGAATGTGTGGATATCCTGCGACACTCAAAGCAGATGCATTTCCAACGATAAAGTCAAAGAAATCTGCCGCCAGACCCCCAGGAAAAGAAAGCGGATGAGGGTATGTCTACAGAATATATTAATTGATGAAAACTGGGCTGTCTGCAATCTCAAAGTGCATGTTGTTGCCAAATGTATTTCATATGCTGTAAACCTAGTTCATAGTTGTTAGTTTCCTTTAATGCCAAACAAACACATACCAATCGTTGGTTAGAAGGCGATCGCCGAATTCGTCCTCGCTTTCTCCCGTGTCGCTGGCTGTCGTGTCGTTTTCGTCGGTTTCGCTTGCATACGGTTCAAACCGATATGGCTCAATAGCTTCAGTTTCTTCTTCAATTTCGTTTTCGCTACCTGCCTCCACACTACAACCATCCGTTTCAATACATGCGTAATCTGTTGAATCGCTTAAGCCGCTGAAATCCGAGCTAATGTCGCTATAGCTTGCTGTTCTTTCCGCCATGTTTGTTTGTGTTGGCATCACTATGTGACGTCACAGGAAAATGGGCGGGTGTATATAACGATGGTTAAAATCAGGCACTTTGAAGCTTTTTTTAGGGATATTGATATATGGATGGATGGATTGCGTGATGGGTAAAATTTTGAAAAAAACTTCGAAAAAGAAAATAAGCCACTGGGAACTGATTTTTAATGGTTTTACCCCTTCTGAAATTGTCATAATGTTCCCCTTTAACATTTAAGTGGTGAAACTTCCTATAAGAGGACAGCTGTAGTGCTGTATTCTGAGGATCATGTCCTATTTAATTTGAACTTTTCTTTTTTTTTAATGGTCCTCGGTAGTCACGTCCAAATTTGTGTGAATTATGCAGGTGACTTTGCAGTGCTGCTGAAAGCGGGCATGTCGGTGAAGCAGGCCATTGTCTACAATCTGCTGTCGGCCCTCATGGCCTACGTGGGCATGCTGATTGGCACCAGCGTGGGCCAGTACACCGACAACGTCACCAGCTGGATCTTCGCCATCACAGCCGGAATGTTCCTCTACGTGGCTCTGGTGGACATGGTGAGACACAAACTCAGTAGCTCCACGGTGGCGTTTTGGCGAATTTTACGAAACCGAAAGAGCGCAAAATTAAAAACGCCTTTGTAAGTTAATAATACTAACACAGACACTTGTAAACGTGCTGGAATATTCTAATGCTGACGGAGCTGGCTTGATTAAAGTACGACAGAACGTACAAACATGAATGAACACATTCCTACAGACATCACACCTGGGACGGTTTAGTAATTAGAATAGTTTTAGTTTTGTTTTTTTTGATTGATTGAAACTTTTATTAGTAGATTGCACAGTACAGTACATATTCCGTACAATTGACCACTAAATGGTAACACCCCAATAAGTTTTTCAACTTGTTTAAGTCGAGCTCCACGTAAATCAATTCATGGTAAGGTATATTGTAAAACTTACAAACATTGCTTGGATCGAGGAAATAAGAATATTCTTGAGCAGAAACACCAAGGACACTTGTGCGTTCGGTTCAAGGCACGAAAAAGAAAGTACGTTGTCAACCCGCAACACCTGCAGTGAACAAACTCGTCCAAAAGATGGCGCCATAGCACAAACAATAAAGTTAAAGTACCAATGATTGTCACACACACACACACACACTAGGTGTGGCGGAATTATTCTCTACATTTGACCCATCACCCTTGATCACCACCTGGGAGGTGAGGGGAGCAGTGGGCAGCAGCGGTGGGCACGCCCGGGAATCATTTTTGGTGATTTAACCCCCAATTCCAACCCTTGATGCTGAGTGCCAAGCAGGGAGGTAATGGGTCCCATTTTTATAGTCTTCGGTATGGCTCGGCCGGGGTTTGAACTCACGACCTACCCATCTCAGGGCGGACACTCTAACCACTAGGCCACTGTGTATCTGTCTGTGTTGAAAACTGTTTGTTGAATACGACGCGAAGAAAAATCCTTCATTTAGCTGCACCGTTGTATAAGCCGCAGGGTTCAAAGCGTGGGCTTTACGGCCCGGAAAATAAGAGAATGTTTCTCCCTTTGACTTTGTGATTGAAGATGATTTCCCCAAGAGCTGCAATATTTGAGATGCAGTTGGACTAGGATTCACGTGGCCCCGTTCGTCGCGGTTGACGATGTGACCAATCTGGGCGGTGCACCATGCACTTTAGCTACCAGGTGGCAGTAGAGTGTTGAATTATCTTAAAATGTGTTTCATGGCAATTCCAACTTTGACCACAGCTTTCCATCATTTTCAGCAGACTGCATTGCAAAATGATTAACCCCCCTCTTTCTCTCACACGAGATCCACACAAGAAGGGGGCTTGTATGAATCCCTTCCCTACTGCACACACTACTTTTTACATTTCACCACACACAAGTAGCACGTGTATTTGCACAAAGTATCAAATCGGTATCGCCGATACCAGCCTGAGTTTTACCCGGTATCAGAAAATCATCAGTACACTTCAAAAAGTCAGTGTTCAAAAACAAGAAAAAAAAATACAAAAATGAGGGGTATTTTATTTGAACTAAACAAAATTATCTGCCAATAGAACAAGAAAATTTGGCTTGTCAAGACTTTCCAAAACAAGTAAAATTAGCTAACCTCAATGAACCCAAAAATACCTTAAAATAAGTATATTCTCACTATTAAGTGTACTTTTTTTGTAGAAAAAAACCCAGACCTTTTTTCTCAATATGTTGAAACATATTCTTAAATGGAGTAAATGCTAGTGTCATTATCTTGACATCATGATATGCGCTTGGCATTACATTTCTTGAAACCAGCAAACTTACACTAAAAACTAATTTATTGTTCTTAATGGAAAGGCAACAAGGCAACCGCTTGTTACTCTCGGGGTTTCCTAGCCGCTCAGGCAAATCATATTGTCTAAAAATGCATTTTTCCATTGATAACATGACATCATCACGCCAAGTGCGTGCTCTTTCAGTCAATTAGTGCGCATACATACAGCCTGGCCCCCGGCCAAAATGTTTTTAATTGTAATTTTGAGGAATTTATCTGAATGTGCATGAACTATTTCTGTTCAAAATTGTCTGAAATGTTAAATGTTTAATTTTTAACTGTCAGTTTACTGTACTGTGCCAACTGTACTACTATATGAAAATAAAACAGCAAAGTCCATTTGGCTGTCATCTGTTTTAATTATGAGACACAATTGTGTCAAAGTCATGATTTTTTTCTTTCATGCTTGAAATAAGAAATTATTACTTTAAAAAAGTAGTTTTATACTTGTGAGTGTTGATGACACAGCTTTGCAACAGTTGATATTCTAGTTTCAAGCATGTTTTACTCAATATAGGTCATCAAATCTCAGCTACAAGTTGTAAAGTCTTACTGAGATCATTTAGGACCAAAACCCTTAAAATAAGTAAAACACTCACATAAAATCTGCTTAGTGAGAAGAATTATCTTATTAGACCTAAAATAAGCAAATATCACCCTTATTTGAGATATTTAATCTTTCTTAGATTTCAGTTTTTGCAGTGTATGGAGTGATCGTCACCTTGTGAACGTTGTCTTCCTCCCTTGCAGCTGCCAGAGATGCTTCACGGCGACAGCGAGGAGCACAAGCGCTGCCAGCTGGGTCACTTTGTGCTGCAGAACCTGGGCCTGCTGACCGGCTTCGCCATCATGCTGCTCATCGCCATCTTCGAAGACCGCATCGTTTTCGACTTTGGCTTTTAGTGTTTTTTTTCTTTCGAACGTAAAGACTGAAGTATTAGTATTCTTCTTCTTGCCCGCGTCGTGAGTCGCGTTCAAACGACCCCGTGCCTCCATTCCAAAAAAATCTCATGTTTACGCGAACGCGGAGGTGCATGCTCGCCATCGTCGTCATCCCTCATCAGGACGCCGTGTCACGGCCGAGACCCGGCCACTGGAGCGGCGCCACAGCTGCAGCCGACGCCACCTGAACCACTTTAAACCTTCACCGCTCGTCTAAAACACCTTTTTTCTCATCATTTTTCCAGTTAAAAAGTGGAGCTTGTGTCAGTGGAACTTGTGTGTTTGTGTCAGTGTCCCACGCCCACACAACAATGTCGACTTCTGGTCGTTCTCCTTCATGGTCACACTCATTGTTTTGCAAAAGCAGATAAATAGATAGTACTTTATTGATTCCTTCAGGAGAGTTCCCTCAGGAAAATTTAAATTCCAGCACCAGTGTACAGAATGAAGATCGAATTTAAAAAGTAAATATTGGGGGTATAAATGGAAACAAAATATAAAAATATTACAATAAGGATAAAAATAAAAAGCAACAATGAGAATAAAAATATAACAGTAAAATGACCATGTAATGAAAATGTATTGCACTGTTATTGTTTTGCATCCCCCGTCATCCTCGTACCGTATTTTTCGGAGTATAAGTCGCACCGGCCGAAAATGCATAATAAAGAAGGAAAAAAACATATATAAGTTGCATTTTTTGGGGAAAAATGATCAAACCCAGCACCAAGAATAGACATTTGAAAGGCAATTTAAAAATGAATAAAGAATAGTGAACAACAGGCTGAATAAGTGTACGTTATATGAGGCATAAATAACCAACTGAGAACGTGCCTGGTATGTTAACGTAACATATTATGGGAAGAGTCATTCAAATAACTATAACATATAGAACATGCTATACATACCAAACAATCTGTCACTCCTAATCGCTAAATCCCATGAAATCTTATACGTCTAGTCTCTTACGTGAATGAGCTAAATAATATTATTTGATATTTTACGGTAATGTGTTAATAATTTCACACATAAGTCGCACCCCCGGCCAAACTATGAAAAAAAACGCGACTTATAGTCCGAAAAATACGGTACCCCCCCTCCTCCCCCCAGAGATGAGTTGTAGTCTAATATAGCGTGTGGGACAAAATAGTTTTTGAGTCTTATTAGTCCTGCACTGATTTGTGGTTGTGTCAGATAAATAAAAAATAAAAAAGTGGACAGGGAAACAGGAACCGCCCCTTCAAAGCTTTTCTCACAAAATGAATAAGAAATGTTGCACAAACTGAGTAAGAAGTCCATCCATTTTCTACCGCTTGTCCCTTTTGGGGTCGCGGGGGGGTGCTGGAGCCTATCTCAGCTACAATCGGGCGGAAGGCAGGGTACACCCCGGACAAGTCGCCACCTCATCGCAGGGCCAACACAGATAGACAACATTCACACACTAGAGCCAATTTAGTGTTGCCAGTCAACCTATCTCCAAGTGCATGTCTTTGGAGTAAGAAGTCAACAACCTGATTTATTTTCAGCAATTCTCTTTCACAAGTAAACGTGCAAGCTTTTCCCACTGATGTCGACATGACGTTCCACAAGTTCCACTGCCAGCAGCTTCAATAAACATCGACATTCTTACAAAACATGCCATTCTGATTTAGGTGCGTTTGATTCGGTGGCCAAGGTCGTGTTTCTTTCATCAGACGGGTGTTGCGTCACATCGGCAACTGTCCGCGCATTTTTGAGCGCCTAAAAAGTTTTTCCTACTTTTGACAATCGTGACACAACCAATTATCAACAGTCAACATTCCTCGCGCGTGAAAGCCGACCTACGACCCCCACCATCAGTCTCCGCGGGGGGGGGGTCAGTGTCCCGACTGAACGGACCAATGGTGTGACCTCAGTGGCTGGTGCTTGACATGACCCCCATTACCTTCCTCGCTGTCTTCGTGCTGACATTCCATCGGTTGTTCTGCTGCTAGAACACAAGTGTGTGTGTGTGTGTGTGTGTGTGTGTGTGTGTGTGTGTGTGTGTGTGTGTGTGTGTGTGCGCGCGCAAGCATTGATCCTGTCACTGTGTGACGCGGCGCTCCTGTGACTGATCTTACTGTAGCATGAGAGCGTCGATGCATACTTGGTGTTAACTGTCAAATTCTTTGTACTGCCAACTTCCATCGTCCGCACACTTTTGACTGTTTTGCTGTGAAAAAGTTCAACACTTGACAGAATCGTCCGATTCTTTTGATGCGACTCATGTGGTGTGGGGGGGACAGAATGTTGTTTTTTTGTTTTCAGTCTGTTGAAACATTGGAAGTATTTTGTTCTTAGTTTTGAGTAAATCGTAGTTTTTTTTTTTGTTTTATTTTAACTGTTCAAATTTCACTAAAAAAAATCATCGGTTAAATGAAGATCAGCCATCCCATGCTGTGTTGTAATGTCAATCTGAAATGCATTTTTTTTTTGCATATCTGCCTTTCAAAAATGGACAATAAACTGAAAAGATGACTCATTTCTCATCTGTGAGAGTTTTGCAACACGTTTTTTTTTTTTAATGATTCACAAAAAAACAAATTACGATTAAGCATAACAATATTGGGGGGAAAAAAGTATTTTCTAAAGTCTCTTCTCGCTAGCCAAGCAGACAAGTACGTTATCTCATTTTAAGAGCCTTTTTTCAAGAGTTTGACTTTAAAACGCAATAAAACAAATGTCAATATAACTTACCTGCAAAAAAAAATGTCTCTTCTCGCTAGTTTAACAAACAAGTTACTTACTTTTTTAAGATTATTTACTTTAAGACACAGTAAAAGACAACATAAATTATGTCAATATAAATTGCACGCGATACAAAGTACTGTATTTTTCGGAGTATAAGTCGCACCGGCCAAAAATTCATAATAAAGAAGGGAAAAAACATATATAAGTCGCACTGGAGTATAAGTCGCATTTTTGGGGGAAATTTATTTGATAAAAGCCAACACCAAGAATAGACATTTGAAAGGCAATTGAAAATAAATAAAGAATAGTGAACAACAGGCTGAATAAGTGTACGTTATATGAGGCATAAATAACCAACTGAGAACGTGCCTGGTATGTTAACGTAACATATTATGGTAAGAGTCATTGAAATAACTATAACATATAGAACATGCTATACGTTTACCAAACAATCTGTCACTCCTAATCGCTAAATCCCATGAAATCTTATACGTCTAGTCTCTTACGTGAATGAGCTAAATAATATTATTTGATATTTTAAGGTAATGTGTTAATAATTTCACACATAAGTCGCTCCTGAGTATAAGTCGCACCCCCGGCCAAACTATGAAAAAAAACTGCGACTTATAGTCAGAAAAATACGATAAGTTATCTCATTTTCAGAGCCTTTTTCAAGAGTTTGACTTTAAAACGCAATAAAACAAATGTCAATATAACTTACCGGCAAAAAAAAAAAAAAACTTACTTACTTTTTTTAAATTATTTACTTTTAGACGCTGTAAAAGTTAACATAAATGATGTCAATATAAGTTGCACGCGAATCGCGATACAAAGTACCGTATTTTTCGGAGTATAAGTCGCTCCGGAGTATAAGTCGCACCGGCCGTAAATGCATAATAAAGAAGGAAAAAAACATATATAAGTCGCATTTTTGGGGGAAATTTATTTGATAAAAGCCAACACCAAGAATAGACATTTGAAAGGCAATTTAAAATAAATAAAGAATAGTGAACAACAGGCTGAATAAGTGTACGTTATATGAGGCATAAATAACCAACTGAGAACGTGCTGATATACGTCTAGCCTCTTACGGGAATGAGGTAAATAATATTATTTGATATTTTACGGTAATGTGTTAATAATTTCACACATAAGTCGCTCCTGAGTATAAATCGCACCCCCGGCCGAACTATGAAAAAAACTGCGACTTATAATCCGAAAAATACGGTAACTTGTCCGTCACATTCCAGTATTTAAGAAATGCATTGAAGCAGATGTGTTAGTTCGATGCTATTTCACATGGGATATTCCATACACATGCTACTGATTAGCATTAGCGATTTTACATGGCGATTTCCAGCGCCTCCAAATTTGGTCGTGAAAACTATTTTGCATCGACTCTTTTGCATATCTGCCTTTTAAAAAATGGACAATAAACTGAAAGCCTAACTCACTTCTCATCTGAGGGTTTGGCAACATGTTTTAATGACTTTTTATTGCATGATAAACAAAAAGAAAATTAAGATTATGCCTAGAATATAGGGGTGTGTTGAAAAACTCGCTAGTTGTCTCCATTTGAGAGCCTTTTTTAAGAGTCTACTTCAAAACACAAAGAGATGAACATAAATGATGTCAATATAACTTCCATGTGATACTTTGCAACTTCTCTCTAAAAAATGCATAAACACAAATGTGTTAGCTCGATGCTAATTTACATTGGCTATCCCATATACATGCTACTGGTTAGCATTAGCGATTTTACATGGCGATTTCAACATCTCCAAATTAAGGTCATGAAAACTACAGCTGAGGTTCAACAAAATACAAGTCTGGCACATTTAACATAATGGCAAAGACTACATTTTTACAATCCCATGCTGTGTTGTGGATGTCAATCTGTTTTGCATATTTTCCCCCTTTTTAAAAATGGACAACAAACTGAAAATATAACAAATTTCGGTAACACTTTAGTATGGGTAACATATTCACCATTAATTAGTTGCTTATTAAAGTAACAAAGACTTAATTTAGAGTTATTTGGACACTAGGGGAACATATAAGGGTTAGGGTTAGGGTTACTAATAAGCAATAATTCTGAGGTTATTGAGGGAAGACTCTTAGTTAATGGCTTACTGGTTGTATAATAAGGCCATGCTGAAGAAGGCATTAAAAAGTACTTAATAATGACTAATTAAGAGCCAATCTGTTACTAATTTGCATGTTAATAAGCAACTAATTCATGGTAAATATGTTCCCCATACTAAAGTGTTACGCTAATTTCTTATCTGTGAGGGTTTGGCAACATGTTTTAATGACTTTTTATTGAATGATGAACAAAGAGAAAATGATGGTATCATAGGGGTGCCCTGATCCGATATTGATAGCGAATATCGGTCGTATACCGGCAAAAAAAAAAGTATGTTCTCCCGCTGACGTCTCTTCTTGCGAGCTTAACAAACAAATTGTCTCTAATTGAGAGCCCTTTTTTTTAAGAATATTTATTTTAAAAGTGAACATAAACGATGTCAATATAAGTAACTTCTCTGTCACATTCCAATACATCTAAAACATGCATTAAAACAAATGCGTTAGCTCCATGCTAATTTACATGGGATATTCCATATACACGCTACTGATTAGCATTAGCGATTTTACATGGCACCTCCAAATTTTGGTCACGAAAATTCCAGCTACGGTTGAAAAAAATACTAGACTGGCACATTCAACTTAATGGCAAAGACTACTTTCTGAGTACACCTCGGACAGTACTTGTGCATGAGACTCAAGATCCAACAACAAATCACTCGATTTATATTTTTCTAGTTTTCAACAGTATTATATGTGTTGATATAGTATCGGCTCGATATCGGCCAAATAGTCAAGGGTGCCATTGTCTGTATCGTATCGGAAGTGAAACCGTTGTATCGGGATACTCCAAATAAAAATACACACAATATTGCTGCACTGAAAAAAAAAGAGAAAAAAAATGACACACACTTTAAATATTTTTACGAGCTGATGCAAGACCTGAAGAGAGAAGTGGTGTTTCTGGAAGTGATAAAAAAAAAAAGAAAAAAAAAAGACTTATGCACTTAGCTGACAGAGAAGAGCGACTCCTCGTCTGATCCAGTGATCGGCGGCGACGTCGGAGTTGAGCGTCATGGCGATGACGTAGTTGGTAGAGTGACCGGTCGTAGACAAAGTACCTCGCCGCTCGCTGGTCTTGTAGACGGGCGACAAATAGCACATCCTTTCCACGATGTCGAGACGCTTGATGGGCTTCAGCCACATCTGAGGACACAAAAAACTGCTGTTGGTACTGATTAGAGATGTCCGATAATCAAACCGCCGCGAGTGCAGCATAACAACAACAAGAGTGTGTTGTTGCCGGTGCTGGAGCCGTGGCTAACAAGCCAGCTCGCTCGGTGACTGACTAACGACACCGTGTCTATGGTTTGGGATTATTTTAAAAGTGTGTCTGACGGACAAAAAACTGGCAAGTTGCAATGACTGCAAAAAGTTGGTTATGCGCGGAGGAACCAAGACGTCTTCCTTTAATACGAGCAACTGGATATCCCACCTTTTCAAGAATCATAAGGAGATACACCATGAATACAAGCTGAAGATGGATGAAAAGCAAACACCGAAAAAATGTAGTACCACACAGTTGTCGCTTAAAAACAAAAATACAACAAAAACCACCCCAAGGCGAAAGCCCACGTTGTCTTGCACTAAAGGAGGACTATGATATTGTGTACTTTATTGTTATTGTGTACTTTATTACTCTAGTATACTCTGGACTGATGGCTGTTTACGACCCCCGTCCCTTAGAAACAGCCATTGCCATGTAATCAGGGAAAGTCCAAATAAAAGAGGAGGCGTACAATTTTACGTCAGAGCCTATTTTAATTATGTCTGTGTTTAATTCCTTGCTTCTTGTCTTGTTTAATAGATGTCATCAGTGTTTGAACCTGACAGAGAGGACCTAAGATTGAACCTTGAGGAACACCACTAGCATAACTACACATATGAGCCACAGCAACACCTTAGTTAGTTTTTAAGGATCATTTTAACAATTAAAAAAAAAAAAAATATATATATATATATATATATATATATATATATATATATATATATATATATATGATGTGATTGCCACATTCTAACACAAACCAAATGTACTTTTTAGTAACATTAATTTATGGCCCAAAAGTGCCAAAAGTGTTGCTTTGTCACAAACAACAAATACTTTAAATTGCAGTCAAAGTATAAAAGAAAATATGAAAAATGCGAAACTTTTATGTAATCAATATTAATTTTGACGTATTTATTTAGCAGGAAAGCAAAAAGATGATGTCAAAGAAAAAAAAAACTTTTCCTCCTTTAGGGACATGAAAGTGAAAGGGAAAGTGAAAGTAAGAAGGTGGAATGCCTGCAGGCTGCGAATAAGTCTCGGTTATGCAAAAGACATAAACTGGGCCGCTAAAAAACAATAATAAAAACATAACATTCGCAGGCTTTAGCTCATCGCCTTCCAAACGAGTCTTTGTGAAGATTTGCATTTCAAAGCAGCCTCTGTTGTGTTTTTCTCCGCCGCGCACAATAAACATTTTTAATTATGTCCTGTTAATAATCAGCCGCACGATTATTCATCATCACTCAGAGCAAAATGGGAGGGGGGAAAAAGACAGCAAGGTGGAAAAATAACAAGCGAGGATTGGGATGGATTGCTTCTGGCACATTCTATCTCCCCGTCTTTCATGGTCTTTAGTGAAGTCGCCTTCCATTCATCAACACAAATGTGATGCAAATATGAACAATATTTTCATATTGTGCACATTGTTGGTCTGCAGAGGAGCTGTGATCATCCTCACTTTTCACAATACTTTACATTTTCCTCATATGAAGAATAGCAATATGCTAATTAGTGCCGTAAAATGTGATACCATATTAGCAGGAATCATACTTTTTATCATTGTGTAGTGTGGAATGTTAGAAAATGTTTGACCAAGTTAAATTACTCACAGGTAGGAATGAGAAAACTGACCTTATGACAAAATAATGCTGGTGGTCACAATAATTCATTAAATTAAGGGCATGACGTAGTGAGTTGCGGACACGTTTGTTACTGGATACGTTCCAACACGCTTCCTTACGCCTTAGAGATTTGTATGTGCGGGTAATAAGCAACTATTATCACGTTTTCGCTTCATGGTTGCCTTGTTCGTGAACCCAGGACACGGAGACGGCCGGCGAAGTGCGGGTAAAGATGTCTTTAATGACAGAGCAAAAAAAATGTGCAGTCGGGAAGTGCACAGGAAGCATAGCAAAGCAAAAAAACTAAATTGATCGAGCCCAGTCCAGAAAAAATAGGGCTGGCATAAGAAATACCCTGATCAGACTAAAAAGTAGGAAATAAACAAAAATACATGAAACTACAAATAACTGTCATGTGGGATCATGACAACAATAATTATTTTGTATTGTTTGTATTGACAAATGTGGTGTTTTAGACTGCAATAATGTTGAATTAGGCTCACTTATCATGCATGACTAGCTTTTGTGCTTAGCTGTTGTGTTTGAAGAATTACTTAAAAATGATTATAGTTACTCTTTACTTGACCAAAAAAGTAACAGAATTCCAAACATTACTCTTTCATAAATGTAAACAATTACGAGGGAAGGTGATTAATGTGTTACTTAATAAAAAACACTTCAAATATCTGGCATAGGCAGTTGAGAGACGTTTCATGAGAGTGGAATGGGTGTGTGCCTATAGAAGGCGGTGCCTTTACCAAAAAAGTAACAGAATTCATAACATTACTCTTTCATCAATGCAAACAATTACGATGGAAAGTGATTAATGTGTTACTTAATAAAAACATTGACATATGCAGTTGAGAGACGTTTCATGAGAGCGGAGTGCGTGTGTGCCTTTAAAAGGCAGTGCCTTTACCAAAAAAATTAACAGAATTCCGAACAATACTCTTTCATAAATGTAAACAACTACGAGGGAAAGTGATTAATGTGTTACTTAATAAAAACATTGACATATGCAGTTGAGAGACGTTTCATGAGAGCGGAGTGCGTGTGTGCCTTTAAAAGGCAGTGCCTTTACCAAAAAAATTAACAGAATTCCGAACAATACTCTTTCATAAATGTAAACAACTACGAGGGGAAGTAATTGATGTGTTACTTCATAAAAACACTGACATATGCAGTTGAGAGACGTTTCATGAGAGCGGAGTGTGTGTGTGCCTTTAAAAGGCGGTGCCAGTAACAAAAAAAATAACATAATTCCTAACATTACTCTTTCATAAATGTAAACAATTACGAGGGAAAGTAATTCATGTGTTACTTTATAAAAACACTGGCATATGCAGGTGAGAGACGTTTCATGAGAGCAGAGTGCGTGTGTGCCTTTAAAAGGCGGTGCCTTTATCAAAAAAGTAACAGAATTCCTAACATTACTCTTTCATAAATGTAAACAATTATGAGGGAAAGCAATTGATGTGTTACTTAATAAAAACACTGGCATATGCAGGTGAGAAACGTTTCATGAGAGCAGAGTGCGTGTGTGCCTTTAAAAGGCGGTGCCTTTACCAAAAAAGTAACAGAATTCCTAACAATACTCTTTCATCAATGCAAACAATTACGAGGGAAAGTGATTAATGTGTTACTTAATAAAAACATTGACATATACAGTTGAGAGACGTTTCATGAGAGCGGAGTGCGTGTGTGCCTTTAACAAAAAAATTAACAGAATTCCTAACATTACTCTTTCATAAATGTAAACAATTACGAGGGAAATTAATTGATGTGTTACTGAATAAAAACACTGACATATGCAGTTGAGAGACGTTTCATGAGAGTGCAGTGCGTGTGTGCCTTTAAAAGGCGGTGCCTTTACCGAAAAAATTTACAGAATTCCTAACATTACTCTTTCATAAATGTAAACAATTACGAGGGAAAGTAATTAATGTGTTACCTAATAAAAACACTGAAATATGCAGTTGAGAGACGTTTCATGAGAGCGGAGTGCGTGTGTGTGTGCCTTTAAAAGGCGGTGACTTTACCAAAAAAATTAACAGAATTCCTAACAATACTCTTTCATAAATGCAAACAATTACGAGGGAAATTAATTGATGTGTTACTTAATAAAAACACTGACATATGCAGTTGAGAGACGTTTCATGAGAGCGGAGTGCGTGTGTGCCTTTAAAAGGCGGTGCCTGTACCAAAAAAATTAACATAATTCCTAACATTACTCTTTCATAAATGTAAACAATTACAAGGGAAAGTAATTGATGGGTTACTTAATAAAAACATTGGCATAGGCAGTTGAGAGACGTTTCATGAGAGTGGAAAAATAATGCCGTTAGTAACACCGTTATTACGCAACGCCGTAATTACCCAGAAGGTGTCTAGGTGGCGCACTATACTCACCACAGGCATGGTGTCATGCAGGACTTTGGGGTAGGACTCAGCCAAGAGTTTGGTCTTCCTGTCCCAGCGAGCGCCATCAAGGAAGAGACCACGGATGTAGACACCTGTGTTGCAGTACAGCAATAAATACTTCACCCTACGAGTACTACATTCACATGTATTTAGTACTGCTACTGCAAACAGCAGAATGAACTACAGTACTTTAGTAGAATTACACAATAATACACAAAAATTTGAAATATAGAAAAATCATATTAGTTATCTAGTGGTAAGCCAATTATTCATTTAATTAAATATTGTAATGTATTATAATTTTCCTATATTCAAACACAGTGTTACCGTTCAAACTGTGTGTAATGTTTAAGTGGCCAAAACATTAAATATACTTGTTAAATAAAACCCCTGCCTTGTTTTCCATGAATACTTGGGCCTATTACGCTACTGTATTTTAATGTTGGTCATTATGGTGGTACTTGGAGAGCCAAGTGTGTTCGTGGGGAAAAAAGTTAAAGAACCACGGATCTAGAGTTTTTTCGGTAGTTGTGGAATGTTGGCATTAATCTGTGCCAGTATTGCAGATACTTTTGAGTAGAGATGTCCGATAATGGCTTTTTTGCCGATATCCGATATTGTCCAACTCTTAATTACCGGTTAACGATACCAACCGATACCGATATATACAGTCGTGGAATTAACACATTATTATGCCTAATTTTGTTGTGATGCCTCGCTGGATGCATTAAACAATGTAACAAGGTTTTCCAAAATAAATCAACTCAAGTTATGGAAAAAAATGCCAACATGGCACTGCCATATTTATTATTGAAGTCACAAAGTGCATTATTTTTTTTAACATGCCTCAAAACAGCAGCTTGAAATTTGTTTTTAGACATGCAAATTGTTTTTTTTATTTGAAAAAATTGTTTTTAGACATGCAAATTGTTTTTTTTATTTGAAAAAAATGTTTTTAGACTTGCTAATTTTGTTTTATTTGAAGGAAATTGTTTTTATAACTGCAAACCATTTTTTTTGATTGAAGAAAATCGTGTTTATACATTTATACTTTATACTTGCGAATGTTTTTTTTATTTGAAAAAAAATGTTTTTACACTTGCAAATTTTTGAATTGAACAAAATGGTTTTTAAACGTGCTTAGTTTTTATTTGAAAAAAAATCGATTTTTTTTTTTTTGGGGGGGGAACTGTTTTTATTCTTGCAAATATTTTTTTTTACTTGCAATTTTTTTATATATATATACTCGTGAATCGTTTTTGTACTTGAAGAAAATAGGTTTTCGACTTACGAACCGTTTTTTCATTGAAAAAAGTTGTTTTTGTCATTGCACGTTTTTTGAATTGGAAAAAAAAACTGTTTTTAGACCTTCGAATGGATTTTTTTACTTGAAGAAAATAGTTTTCAGACCTGCAAATATTTTACTTTGATAAAATTGCTTTTACACTTCCGAATCGTTTTTTTAATTGAAGAAAATTGTTTTCTACCTGAAAATCGATTATTGACTTGCAGAAAATTGTTTTTATGTATGTGAATCGTTTTTCTTCTACTTGCAGAAAATGTCAATTTTTTTTTTTTACTCGCGAACCATTTTTTCATTTAAAGAAATGTGTTTTACTTGCAAACTGTTGGGCGTAAGTACAAACATGTTTTATGTGTTTGTGGAGTTTTGGCACTGATTTCACTCTATGTATTTGCTGAAGTCATTAAATTTGCATGTCAAATGTCATGACTTTTTTAATCCAGCAGAGGACGAAAGACCAATATAAAACACCAACCCAGTATCAGTGTCAATACAGCTAGTGAGTGTGCCATACAATCATTGGCATCATTTACCCATCACTACTTTTAACCTAAAAAATGTTCAAATGGTTTTATTGGCATATGTTCATCAACAAACTCATCTGAAAATAGAGTTGTCATATTTAAATTAGGGATGTGTCGACCGATCAGTATCGGACGATTTTTGTGAAAAAGTATGTGCTCGCCATTGCCGATTAATGTATTTTAATACCGATCACAAACACTGATCCCCTCTGGCCGGCACTTCATTTTTAGTCCCCCGGCTGACATGCGGCTAGCAGCTAATTATGTGTCTCCATACACAGTGTGGAGCCGCTGCTCTAAGCTGATAAAAATCACCTAAATTACGGCAAATAAACTGCATTTATTAGCATCTTAAGCAGCATTATCACTTTAAAAACAAGATGCTGCATCTCCAGGGGCTATCCTGAATACATTTAATTGAACTGGAGTACGAGGCTAAATATTACACACAGAGAAAGACAAAAAGGAACTACTTTAAATATTATGTTGATATTGTTAAACTGTCAATAGCACTCACCATAAATAATAATAATAATAATAATAATAGATTTTATCTGTAAAAATCACTTTACATTGAATAAACAACCTCAAAGTGCTACAGTGTATTAACATTTTTTATTAAAAAAAATAAATAAAATAAAAAGATAATAAGAAAAATAAATAAAAACTAGAATAGCCAAATAGCTAAATCTAGTATGCATATATCTTAAAAAAGGCTTTTTTTTAAATAAGGGTTTTTAAGCCTTTTTTAAAAGCATCCGCAGTCTGTTGTGCCCTCAGGTGGTCAGGGAGAGCATTCCACAGACTGTAGCTTTGTTCTCAGAGGTTGGAGGAGGTTAGCCTGTCCGGAGCAGAAGTGTCGTGTGGAGGATTTGGGGGTGAGTAGTTCTTTGAGGTAGAGGGGGGCATTTCCATGGAGGCACTGATGGGTTAGTAGGGAGACTTTGAATTCAATCCTGAGTGGAACAGGAAGCCAGTGAAGGGATTTGAGAGTTGGTGTGATATGGTCATATTTCCGCACTCTCATCAGGATCCTAGCAGCACTATTCTGTATGTATTGCAGCTTCTGGATGTTCTTGCTGGGGATCCCGACAAGAAGTGCGTTGCAGTAGTCTAGCCTAAATAATTAAATTTGTTCTTCAAATTTAATTGTTTTATACTGTATATTTTTTTAATTTTTACAATAAATAATAAAATGCATTTTATAAATTTCAGTTAACACATGTCATTAGTATCATTATTAGTATCAGCCGATGTCACTCATGGATGATCGATATCAAAATCGGCAGCATAGAATTAAAACTAATATTATCCTCTTTATTACATACAATTGTAATGAAGTCAATGATGCAAAATAAGTTAAGAAAATCAAAAAAATACTTTTCTGTTATTGGCTCTCGTCGGCTTTGTGTAATTTTTTCCTGCATCCAACAACTTATTCAACAAAGTAACAATATGAATAACACAACAACAACAACAACAACAAAAATCCCAGTAAAGAAGAACACAAATATTGATCCGATAATGACAAGACTGTTTGTAATATCTGATCGATCAGGTTTGGGACTTGGCAAACTCCAAGAGGAGAAGTATTTCTTTCCGAAGTTTTTTTCATATGCAGCGAGATGATGAGAAAAAGCATATCGAGATGATGTATGT
>NC_084578.2:15505000-15607500 GCF_033978685.3 Nerophis lumbriciformis
TTGAAAACCAGCGTTCTAACAACTCTGTCCCAAAATGTACGCAAATGTGCAATCACAAACATAGTAAAATTCAAAATGGTGTAGAGCAATAACAACATAATGTTGCTCGAACGTTAATGTCACAACACACAAAATAAACATAGCGCTCACCTTCTGAAGTTATTCTTCATTCGTAAATCCTTCGAATTCTTCGTCTTCGGTGTCCGAATTGAAAAGTTGCGCAAGCGTGGTATCCAAAATGGCCGGTTCCGTCTCGTCGAAGTCATCGGAGTCAGTGTCGCTGTTGTTCTGTGAATCCTGCCTTCCGGAAAGCTCGGACCACAGTTGTGACCGAAATATCTGCCCAGGCATTTACGATCCACTGGCAGATGTTGGCGTATGTCGTCCGGCGCTGTCTGCCCGTCTTAGTGAAGGTGTGTTCGCCTTCGGAGCTGTGTGAAAAAAGCCACCCGGCCTCTTCGCGTAAACTTCCCTTAACCACTCGCTCATCTTTTCTTCATCCATCCATCCCTTCGAGTTAGCTTTTATGATGACGCCGGCTGGAAAGGTCTCTTTTGGCAAGGTCTTCCTTTTGAATATCACCATGGGTGGAAGTTAGCATGGCAAGCTAGAACCACAGTGAAGGATGACTTCTCATTCCCTGTGGTGCGAATATTCACCGTACGTGCTCCCGTTCCACAGTGCGGTTCACAGGAATATCAGTTGCTGTGAAATACGGTAGTAATCCGTGTGCGGATGGAGAGATTGCGTCTTTTTATGAACCGGATCCTTGTCGCTTAGTAGGAGCCATTTTGTGGTCTTTACAGATGTAAACAGGAAATGAAACGTACGGTGATATCCGCGCGTTTTTTCTTCTTCTTCCGGGGGCGGGCGGTAGCTTACAGTAGAAGAAGAAGCGCTTCCTGTTCTATGGGGGCGGGTGCTTACCTTGGCGGTTGCTTGCGTAGAAGAAGAAGCGCTTCCTGTTCTACCGGGAAAAAAGATGGCGGCTGTTTACCGAAGTTGCGAGATCGAAACTTTATGAAAATGAATCGTAATAAAGCGCACCGGGTTATAAGGCGCACTGTTAGCTTTTGAGAAAATTTGTGGTTTTTAGGTGCGCCTTATAGTGCGGAAAATACGGTATATATATATATATATATATATATATATATGAAATACTTGACTTGGTGAATTCTAGCTGTAAATATACTCCTCCCCTCTTGGCCACGCCCCCAACCACGCCCCCCCCGACCACGCCCCCCCACCCCCCACTCCCCACCTCCCGAAATCAGAGGTCTCAAGGTTGGCAAGTATGCTATAAGGCACACTTAAAATCCTTTCATTTTCTCAAAACGCGACAGTGCGCCTTATTACCCGGCCTAATGTACGGAATCATTTTGGTTGTGCTTACCGACCTCGAAGCTATTTTATTTGGTACATGGTGAAATGATAAGTGTGACCAGTAGATGGCAGTCACACATAAGCAATATGACTCAAGTAAGCCACACCAAATTGTTATATGTTCCATTGAAAATATAGAACATTACACACGGCGCTCAAAAATATATCAAAATGTTTTAGTACGACTTTGGTAAGCTATGAAGCCACACCGCTTGATGGATTGTACTGTGCTTCAACTTACGAGTATTATTATGGTGTGTGTATAAGGTAAGACATATTATCTGGCGTTTTGTTTCGCAATATTATGCAAAAGCAACTTTTCTTACCTTCTGGTACCTGCTGTTCTGTATTTGGGATCTGCATAAGTCCTGAAAATGTGTCGATAGTGCCATTTTCTTCTACTCACCCACTGTCGCTTTGCTGTTCCCCCCTGCGGGTGGTGGCAGTACTGCATAGAGCCGTGGTCAAAAGTTTGCATACACTTGTAAAGAACATAATGTCATGGCTGTCTTGAGTTTCCAATCATTTCTACAACTCTCATTTGTGTGTGATAGAGTGATTGGAGCACATACTTGTTGGTCACAAAAAACATTCATGAAGTTTGGTTCTTTTATGAATTTATTATGGGTCTACTGAAAATGTGACCAAATCTGCTGGGTCAAAAGTATACATACAGCAATGTTCATACTTGGTTACATGTCCCTTGGCAAGTTTCACTGCAATAAGGCGCTTTTGGTAGCCATCCAAAAGCTTCTGGTTGAATTTTTGACCACTCCTCTTGACAAAATTGGTGCAGTCCAGCTAAATGTGTTGGTTTTCTGACATGGACTTGTTTCTTCAGCATTGTCCACTACTTTGGGCAGGCCATTCTAAAACCTTAATTCTAGCCTGATTTAGCCATTCCTTTACCACTTGTGACGTGTGTTTGGGGTCATTGCCCTGTTGGAACACCCAACTGCGCCCAAGACCCAACCTCCGGGCTGATGATTTTAGGTTGTCCTGAAGAATTTGGAGGTAATCCTCCTTTTCCATTGTCCCATTTACTCTCTGTAAGGCACCAGTTCCATTGGCAGCAAAACAGGCCCAGAGCATAATACTACCACCACCATGATTTACAGTAGGTCTGGTGTTCCTGGGATTAAAGGGGAACATTATCACCAGACCTATGTAAGCGTCAATATATACCTTGATGTTGCAGAAAAAAGACCATATATTTTTTTAACCGATTTCCGAACTCTAAATGGGTGAATTTTGGCGAATTAAACGCCTTTCTATTATTCGCTCTCGGGAAGCAAGCCGCCATTTTCTCAAACACATTACAAACACCGAGTCAAATCAACTCTGTTATTTTTCGTTTTTTCGACTGTTTTCCGTACCTTGGAGACATCATGCCTCGTCGGTGTGTTGTTGGAGGGTGTAACAACACGAACAGGGACGGATTCAAGTTGCACCAGTGGCCCAAAGATGCGAAAGTGGCAAGAAATTGGACGTTTGTTCCGCATACTTTACCGACGAAAGCTATGCTACGACAGAGATGGCAAGAATGTGTGGATATCCTGCGACACTCAAAGCAGATGCATTTCCAACAATAAAGTCAAAGAAATCTGCCGCCAGACCCCCATTGAATCTGCCGGAGTGTGTGAGCAATTCAGGGACAAAGGACCTCGGTAGCACGGCAAGCAATGGCGGCAGTTTGTTCCCGCAGACGAGCGAGCTAAACCCCCTGGATGTCTTGGCTCACACCGTCCCTTATGCCACCGAAGATGATCAAGAGAAGAATATTGACCCTAGTTTCCCTGGCCTGCTGACATCAACTCCAAAACTGGACAGATCAGCTTTCTGGAAAAGAGAGCGGATGAGGGTATGTCTACAGAATATATTAATTGATGAAAACTGGACTGTCTGCACTCTCAAAGTGCATGTTGTTGCCAAATGTATTTCATATGCTGTAAACCTAGTTCATACTTGTTAGTTTCCTTTAACACCAAACAAACACATACCAATCGTTGGTTAGAAGGCGATCGCCAAATTTGTCCTCGCTTTCTCCCGTGTCGCTGGCTGTCGTGTCGTTTTCGTCGGTTTCGCTTGCATACGGTTCAAACCGATATGGCTCAATAGCTTCAGTTTCTTCTTCAATTTTGTTTTCGCTACCTGCCTCCACACTACAACCATCCGTTTCAATACATGCGTAATCTGTTGAATCGCTTAAGAAATCCGAGTCTGAATCCGAGCTAATGTCGCTACAGCTTGCTGTTCTATGCGCCATGTTTGTTTGTGTTGGCATCACTATGTGACGTCACAGGAAAATGGACGGGTGTATATAACGATGGTTAAAATCAGGCACTTTGAAGCTCTTTTTAGGGATATTGTGTGATGAGTAAAATTTTGAAAAAAACTTCGAAAAATAAAATAAGCCACTGAGAACTGATTTTTAATGGTTTTAACCCTTCTGAAATTGTGATAATGTTCCCCTTTAAAGGCCTCACCTTTTCTCCTCAAAAGCTTTGGACCGCCAGTTGAAAAAGGCTGATTTAGGTTTTGTGCATTTCTAGGGGTAATGGAAACGCAGCTAACGATGGGAGGCGCATGTGCTTGACAATAGCTTTTGCTTTTATTTAGCGAAAAAATGCGATGGAGTCGCAAAAAAGCCTAAAGTGAAGTCGTCGATCGCACAGCTTCGCCGACAGAAGTCGATGATGAAATACATGATCGTGTATCGTTCGATTCATAGTGGTATCGCACTGAAACCACTGTATCGGACAGTTTGTTACAGACACATGTATTGTTGCTGCACAAGTGGATTGATAGACAGATAAAATTGTGCAAATACTACTGCAAGTATAGAGTGCAACAGTATATCAGTACTCAGTGACTCACTGATATTTGTTCACGATAAGCCGGATGACTTTGCACAAAGTACCAGTTTCAGCAGGATGTCCCTCATCCGTGTCCTTCTATGTACTTGCAGGCAACAATGGACATATGACACAAACAAACACAAGCACACAGTGATATGAAATGGTTACAAGTATGCGGCCAGACAAAGTCCCCATTGATGAAATACAAAACTTGTCACCAACTAAACCTTCTACATCTTTGAGGCAACCAGACGGGAAAATGAGAAGTTAACCCATTAGCCGAGGAGCTGACCCCAGAGGTTTTGTTAAGACTGATAGTTTGCCCAATTCAGGAAAAAAGCCCATTTATAAAATGCTGACTTGTCAGAATGTCGACATTGTTTGCAGAGTCACGACTGGTGATGTGCTAAGCTGTGGTCAACCACAAATACTATTTAGTGGCAACCAAAATATTTGCTTCTTCAGCAATTGATCGCAGAGTAGAAAGACTCACGTGCATCTTCCACGTGCTTAGTTGTTAGATTCTTGGACATGTTTTGTATGCTGGAATGTGAACATACACTGTGAGCAGTTGCTCCATGCAAAACGACCAGAAAACACGTGTAGGGGGAATATCATCACTTCTTCTTTTTTGTGGGAACTCAAACACCCTTGAGGCCATATGGATTGAAATTTCACCATTATTTAGAATTGCGGGCACTTCTACAGTTGGTTCAAACTCCAGACCAAGGGTCTCCAAACTACGGCCGCGGGCCGGGTGCGACCCACCAGCGTCCACAATCTGGCCCGCGGTACGTCCCAAGCTAATTTCTGAAAACAATGAAGTTTAAACATTGCCAATGTATTGGCATCTTAAGGATGTATTCAATATTTTATGTACCGTATTTTTCGGAGTATAAGTCGCACCAGAGTATAAGTCGCACCTGCCGAAAATGCATAATAAAGAAGGAAAAAACCATATATAAATCGCACTGGCCAAACTATGAAAAAAACTGCGACTTATAGTCCGAAAAACACGATAATGTAATGTAGGTGTGAGTGCATAGAAGCAATATATACCGTAATTTTCGGAGTATTAGTCGCACCGGTGTATAAGTCGCACCTGCCGAAAATGCATAATAAAGAAGGAAAAAAACATATAGATCGCACTGGCCAAACTATGAAAAAAACTGAGACTTATAGTCCGAAAAATACGGTAATGTAATGTACGTAGAGAAGCAATATATACCGTATTTTTCGGAGTATTAGTCGCACCGGAGTATAAGTCGCACCTGCCGAAAATGCATAATAAAGAAGGAAAAAAACATATATAAATCGCACTGGCCAAACTATGAAAAAAACTGCGACTTATAGTCTGAAAAATACGGTAATGTAATGTACGTATAGAAGCAATATATACCGTATTTTTCAGAGTATTAGTCGCACCGGAGTATAAGTCGCACCTGCCAAAAATGCATAATAAAGAAGGAAAAAAACATATATAAATCGCACTGGCCAAACTATGAAAAAAACTGCGACTCATAGTCCGAAAAATACGGTAATGTAATGTACGTGTGAGTGCATAGAAGCAATATATACCGTATTTTTCGGAGTATTAGTCGCACCGGAGTATAAGTCGCACCTGCCGAAAATGCATAATAAAGAAGGAAAAAAACATATATAAATCGCACTGGCCAAACTATGAAAAAAACTGCGACTTATAGTCTGAAAAATACGGTAATGTAATGTACGTATAGAAGCAATATATACCGTATTTTTCGGAGTATTAGTCGCACCGGAGTATAAGTCGCACCTGCCAAAAATGCATAATAAAGAAGGAAAAAAACATATATAAATCGCACTGGCCAAACTATGAAAAAAACTGCGACTCATAGTCCGAAAAATACGGTAATGTAATGTACGTGTGAGTGCATAGAAGCAATATATACCGTATTTTTCGGAGTATTAGTCGCACCGGAGTATAAGTCGCACCTGCCGAAAATGCATAATAAAGAAGGAAAAAAACATATATAAATCGCACTGGCCAAACTATGAAAAAAACTGCGACTTATAGTCCGAAAAATACGGTAATGTAATGTACGTGTGAGTGCATAGAGGCAATATATACCGTATTTTTCGGAGTATTAGTCGCACCGGAGTATAAGTCGCATCTGCCGAAAATGCATAATAAAGAAGGAAAAAAACATATAAATCGTACCGGCCAAACTATGAAAAAAACTGCGACTTATAGTCCGAAAAATACGATAATGTAATGTACGTGTGAGTGCATAGAAGCAATATATACCGTATTTTTCTGAGTATTAGTCGCCAGAGGTGGGTAGTAACGCGCTACATTTACTCCGTTACATCTACTTGAGTAACTTTTGGGATAAATTGTACTTCTAAGAGTAGTTTTAATGCAACATACTTTTACTTTTACTTGAGTATATTTATAGAGAAGAAACGCTACTTTTACTCCGCTACTTTTATCTACATTCAGCTCGCTACTCGCTACTAATTTTTATCGATCTGTTAATGCACGCTTTGTTTGTTTTGGTCTGTCAGACAGACCTTCATAGTGCCTGCGTTTCAACAAATACAGTCACTGGTGACGTTCACTCCGTTCCACCAATCAGATGCAGTCACTGGTGACGTTGGCCCAATCAAACAGAGCCAGACGGTCACATGACCTGACTTAAACAAGTTGAAAAACTTATTGGGGTGTTACCATTTAGTGGTCAATTGTACGGAATATATACTGTACTGTGCAATCTACTAATACAAGTTCCAATCAATCAATCAAAAGTGTGAAGGAAAAAAGACCCTTTTTTATTTCAACCGTACATCCCGTCAAAAGCCTAAAGACTGACTGCACAGTTCCTGTCTTCACAATAAAAGTGCCGCTCCATCGCGCCTGCGCTTTCAAAACAAGAGTCTCCGAAAGCCAGCGCAAACAAGCTAGCAAGCTACGGAGTTTGCCGCCAATGTATTTCTTGTAAAGTGTATAAAAACGAATATGGAAGCTGGACAAATAAGATGCCGACAACCAACCACTTTCATGTGGTATTAGACAGAAAGGAGGAACTTTTTTTCTCCTCCATTTGAAAACGTGGACGCTATCAGCACTACTGTCTGATTACAATCAATGCAAGTCATCAGAATCAGGTTATCACCAACTTATATTCTAGTCTTCATGAAAGAAAGGAATCTATATGTGTTAAACATGCATGTATATTCATTAAAACACCTTTAACATGTAAACAAAAACGGCAAAATAAATACATATAAATTATATACTGTATATATATATATATATATATATGTATGTGTGTATATATATATATATATATATGTGTGTATGTATATATATTTATATATATATATATGTATGTGTATGTATATATATATATATATATATACCGTATTTTCCGCACTATAAGGCGCACCGGATTATTAGCTGCACCTTCTATGAATTACATATTTCATAATTTTGTCCACCAATAAGCCGCCCCGGACTATAAGCCGCGCCTACGCTGCGCTAAAGTGAATGTCAAAAAAACGCTGCGCTAAAGTGAATGTCAAAAAAACAGTCAGATAGTTCAGTCAAACTTTAATAATATATTGAAAACCAGCGTTCTAACAACTCTGTCCCAAAATGTACGCAAATGTGCAATCACAAACATAGTAAAATTCAAAATGGTGTAGAGCAATAAATAGCAACATAATGTTGCTCGAACGTTAATGTCACAACACACAAAATAAACATAGCGCTCACCTTCTGAAGTTATTCTTCATTCGTAAATCCTTCGAATTCTTCGTCTTCGGTGTCCGAATTGAAAAGTTGCGCAAGCGTGGGATCCAAAAATGGCCGGCTCCGCCTCGTCGAAGTCATCGGATTCAGTGTCGCTGTTGTGCAGCAGTTCTGTGAATCCTGCCTTCCGGAAAGCTCGGACCACAGTTGTGACCGAAACTATCTGCCCAGGCATTTACGATCCACTGGCAAATATTGGCGTATGTCGACCGGCGCTATCTGCCCGTCTTAGTGAAGGTGTGTTCGCCTTCGGAGCTGTGTGAAAAAAGCCACCCAGCCTCTTCGCGTAAACTTCCCTTAACCACTCGCTCATCTTTTCTTCATCCATCCCTTCGAGTTAGCTTTTATGATGACGCCGGCTGGAAAGGTCTCTTTTGGCAAGGTCTTCCTTTTGAATATCACCATGGGTGGAAGTTAGCATGGCAAGCTAGAACCACAGTGAAGGATGACTTCTCATTCCCTGTGGTGCGAATATTCACCGTACGTGCTCCCGTTCCACAGTGCAGTTCACAGGAATATCAGTTGCTGTGAAATACGGTAGTAATCCGTGTGCGGATGGAGAGATTGCGTCTTTTTATGAACCGGATCCTTGTCGCGTAGTAGGAGCCATTTTGTGGTCTTTACAGATGTAAACAGGAAATGAAACGTACGGTGATATCCGCGCGTTTTTTCTTCTTCTTCCGGGGGCGGGTGAAGCGCTTCCTGTTCTATGGGGGCGGGTGCTTTCCTTGGCGGTTGCTTGCGTAGAAGAAGAAGCGCTTCCTGTTCTACCGGGAAAAAAGATGGCGGCTGTTTACCGAAGTTGCGAGACCGAAACTTTATGAAAATGAATCGTAATAAAGCGCACCGGGTTATAAGGCGCACTGTCAGCTTTTGAGAAAAATTGTGGTTTTTAGGTGCGCCTTATAGTGCGGAAAATACGGTATATATATATATATATAATATATATATATATATATATATATATATATATATATATATATATATATATATATATATATATGATATGTGTGTGTATGTTACTCATCAGTTACTCAGTACTTGAGTAGTTTTTTCACAACATACTTTTTACTTTTACTCAAGTAAATATTTGGGTGACTACTCCTTACTTTTACTTGAGTAATAAATCTCTAAAGTAACAGTACTCTTACTTGAGTACAATTTCTGGCTACTCTACCCACCTCTGTTAGTCGCACCGGAGTATAAGCCGCACCTGCCGAAAATGCATAATAAAGAAGGAAAAAAACATATATACATCGCACTGGCCAAGCTATGAAAAAAACTGCGACTTATAGTCCGAAAGATACGGTAATGTAATGTATGTGTGAGTGCATAGAAGCAATATATGCCGTATTTTTCGGAGTATTAGTCGCACCGGAGCATAAGTCGCACCTGCCGAAAATGCATAATAAAGAAGGAAAAAAAACATATATAAATCGCACTGGCCAAACTATGAAAAAAACTGCGACTTGTAGTCCGAAAAATACAGTAATGTAATGTACGTGTGAGTGCATAGAAGCAATATATACCATATTTTTCGGACTATAAGTCACAGTTTTTTTCATAGTTTGGCCGGGTGTGCGACTTATCCTCAGGAGCGACTTATGTGTGAAATTATTAACACATTACCGTAAAATATCAAATAATATTATTTAGCTCATCCACGTACGAGACTAGACGTATAAGATTTTAATGGGATTTAGCGATTAGGAGTGACAGATTGTTTGGTAAACGTATAGCATGTTCTATATGTTATAGTTATTTGAATGACTCTTATCATAATATGTTACGTTAACATACCAGGCACGTTCTCAGTTGGTTATTTATGCCTCATATAACGTACACTTATTCAGCCTGTTGTTCACTATTCTTTATTTATTTTAAATTGCCTTTCAAATGTCTATTCTTGGTGTTGGTTTTCATCAAATACATTTCCCCCAAAAATGCGACTTATATATGTTTTTTTGCTTCTTTATTATGCATTTTCGGCCGGCGTGACTTATACTCCGGAGCGACTTATATTCCGAAAAATACGGTAGATACATACAGTTCAGGCCGAAATTTTGGACACACCTTCTCATTCAATGCGTTTTCTTTATTTTCATGACTATTTACATTGCAGATTGTAACTGAAGGCATTACAACTACGAATGAATACAGGTGGAGTTATGTACTTAACACAAAAATGTGAAATAACTGAAAATATGTTTTATATTCTACCCATCCATCCATTTTTTTTACCGCTTGTACCTTTCGGGGTCAGAAGGGTGCTGGAGCCTATCTCAGCTAGTTTCTTCAAAATAGCCACCCTGTGCTCTGATTACTTTTTCGCACACTCGATGCACTTCAAGAGGTAGTCACCTGAAATGGTTTTCACGTCACATGTGTGCTTGAAGCTCATCGAGAGAATGCCAAGAGTGTGCAAAGCAGTACTCAGAGCAAAGGTGTGGCTATTTTGAAGGAAGTTTGCATGTTCTCCCCGTGACTGCGTGGGTTCCCTCCGTGTACTCCGGCTTCCTCCCACCTCCAAAGACATGCACCTGGGGATAGGTTGATTGGCAACACTAAATTGACCCTAGTGTGTGAATGTGAGTGTGAATGTTGTCTGTCTATCTGTGTTGGCCCTGCGATGAGGTGGCGACTTGTCCAGGGTGTACCCCGCCTTCCGCCCGAATGCAGCTGAGATAGGCTCCAGCGACCCCCCGTGACTCCAAAAGGGACAAGCGGTAGAAAATGGATGGATGGATGGATGGATAGAATATAAAACATGTTTTCAGTTATTTCACCTTTTTTTAGTTAAGTACATAACTCCACATGTGTTCATTTCAGTGACGTGCGGTCACTAGAGGCAGGTGAGGCGGGGCCTCACCTGCCATCATGGAAAGAAAAAAAATGTAAAAAGAAAACAAATTAATTAAATTGTTATATGTATTCAGTGATTATACTATAAAGTTAGTTTCCATTTAACTTCACCAGTTTTCGATTATTTTTATTCAAAATCACTGAATTTTCACATTTGCCATTCAAATACTGAGAAGAGACGGTGCGGTGATCAGCAGCCAGTTGAGGCACGTCAGTCAGTGCCTCAACATGGATTGCGCAATGACTCGGCTAACTGCTGGCCTGCTGTGCAGTGAGACCGTATTGCTATATGAATTATATTATACATTTCCATAGTTTAGTTAGCTGAGGTATATAATGTACAGTGTATTTTGTCAACAACTGTATGTGTGTAACGTATTTCTTGTGCTGAGCAATCATAAGACTGCTGCGAAGACGCACTGTGTGAGGCTCGCAGTAATCCCGCCTCCTGGTGCCGGTTAATGCACCCCCGCGCAGAGTGCACCCCCCGACGGGAGCGCCACACCAACCAAAGCCCACACCCAAACCCTCCACGTGCAAGACCGAATCCACCCTAAAAAAGTCACTTAACAAGAAGCCAAAAAGTGCAAAAACAACAATGCTCACGCCGGAGGAGCCGTGAACGACTGCAGGGACACAACATTAGGTACACCTGCAGACTGCAGCACGGATTTCATATTTCATTCATTCACAACTCCTCCAACACGAACACCACTGTTCCCGCACTTATAAGTAAAGGTAAGACCATAATATGTTTTTTTTAATTAAATGTGCTTTTTTGTGTGCTACAGTTTGTATGTGTAAAGTTAAAGTTAAGTTAAAGTACCAATGATTGTCACACACACACACGAGGTGTGGTGAAATTTGTTCTCTGCATTTGACCCATCCCCTCGATCACCCCATGGGAGGTGAGGGGAGCAGTGGGCAGCAGCGGCGCCGCGCAAGGGAATAATTTTTGGTGATTTAACCCCCAATTCCAACCCTTGATGCTGAGTGCCAAGCAGGGAAGAATGCTGGTATGAGCTTTTAAACATAACCCGTTAACTGCTGCCAATCAAATGGTGAATAAGATACTCTTTAGGGTTCATATGTTTGTAAATCTGACTGTGATGAAGTCAGTGCCTCACCAGCCATCAACCTCACCGCACGTCACTGGTTCATTCGTAGTTTTGATGCCTTCATTGACAATCTACCATGTAAATAGTCATGAAAATAAAGAAAATGCATTGAATGAGGAGAAGGTGTGTCCAAACTTTTGGCCTGTACTGTACATATTTAGACAACCTTTCCCATCCATGGTCCAAATAATCAAAAACCAACACAGAAAGTTATTACTGATACAAAACCCACATCCTGCCTTACTAAACTATGTGGACATTATAAAAAATGTCCAAGCACCACACACAATTTGAAATCAGAATTCTCACAGTTGTGCACCTTTTTCACCTAAGCACACGGGAGAATAGGCCTTAGTAAGCAGAATTACTCTAAACTGACATACATGATTTTTTTATTGATTGATTGAAACTTTTATTAGTAGATTGCACAGTACAGTACATCCATCCATCCATTTCTACCGCTTATTCCCTTTGGGGTCGCGGGGGGCGCTGAAGCCTATCGCAGCTACAATCGGGCGGAAGGCGGGGTACACCCTGGACAAGTCGCCACCTCATCGCAGGGCCAACACAGATAGACAGACAACATTCACACTCACATTCACACACTAGGGCCAATTTAGTGTTGCCAATCAACCTATCCCCAGGTGTATGGCTTTGGAGGTGGGAGGAAGCCGGAGTACCTGGAGGGAACCCACGCAGTCACGGGGAGGACATGCAAACTCCACACAGAAAGATCCCGAGCCCGGGATTGAACCCAAAACTACTCAGGACCTTCGTATTGTGAGGCAGATGCACTAACCCCTCTTCCACCGTGCTACATATTCCGTACAATTGACCACTAAATGGTAACACCCAAATAAGTTTTTCAACGTGTTTAAAGAGGAACATTATCACAATTTCAGAAGGGTTAAAACCATTAAAAATCAGTTCCCAGTGGCTTATTTTATTTTTCGAAGTTTTTTTCAAAATTTTACCCATCACGCAATATCCCTAAAAAAAGCTTCAAAGTGCCTGATTTTAACCATCGTTATATACACCCGTCCATTTTCCTGTGACGTCACATAGTGATGCCAACACAAACAAACATGGCGGAAAGAACAGCAAGATATAGCGACATTAGCTCGGATTCAGACTCGGATTTCAGCGGCTTAAGCGATTCAACAGATTACGCATGTATTGAAACGGATGGTTGTAGTGTGGAGGCAGGTAGCGAAAACGAAATTGAAGAAGAAACTGAAGCTATTGAGCCATATCGGTTTGAACCGTATGCAAGCGAAACCGACGAAAACGACACGACAGCCAGCGACACGGGAGAAAGCGAGGACGAATTCGGCGATCGCCTTCTAACCAACGATTGGTATGTGTTTGTTTGGCATTAAAGGAAACTAACAACTATGAACTAGGTTTACAGCATATGAAATACATTTGGCAACAACATGCACTTTGAGAGTGCAGACAGCCCATTTCAGGCGCGCTAAGAACATATATTTTTCCACGATTTCAGCACTCAGGTTAACAATAGCTAAATAGACACAAAATACTGCATTACACAAGACTACCCGAATGTACTCGAATGATTGAAAAAAATAATGTTTTTAATCTAAATTATTGGTAAACACAGTTTATGTATAATAATTTACGTAAAACCGCGAGTAATGAATAACGTTTTCATCAATTAATATATTCTGTAGACATACCCTCATCCGCTCTCTTTTCCTGAAAGCTGATCTGTCCAGTTTTAGAGTTGATGTCAGCAGGCCAGGGAAGCTAGGGTCGATATTCTTCTCTTGATCATCTTCGGTGGCATAAGGGACGGTTGCCATCTCTGTCGTAGCATAGCTTTCGTCGGTAAAGTGTGCGGAACAAACGACTGACCATTTCGTCGGCTTTCCCCACACCCTCGTATTTTGAACAAATTCCGTCCAATTTCTTGCCACTTTCGCATCTTTGGGCCACTGGTGCAACTTGAATCCGTCCCTGTTCGTGTTGTTACACCCTCCGACAACACACCGACGAAAGTGAGAAAATGGCGGATTGCTTCCCGAGAGCGAATAATAGAAAGGCGTTTAATTCGCCAAAATTCACCCATTTAGAGTTCGGAAATCGGTTAAAAAAATATATGGTCTTTTTTCTGCAACATCAAGGTATATATTGACGCTTACATAGGTCTGGTGATAATGTTCCCCTTTAAGTCGGGCTCCACGTTAATCAATTCATGGTAAAACTATCAAACTTTGGGGATATCAAGAACCCATTAAAATTTGGTGCGCAGAAGAATAAAAAGTTGCTGTCTCTCTCATTTGTAACATTCCGAACTGTCACCCAAAAAAACCATAAAACCCTCTTGTTGGTGAAATTACAAATGGTGCAACCTCAGCAACATTCCCCTTCAGTTATCCCACTATATTTCATATAATGGGCCGGGTCAGTACTTGTGTAAGATTTTGGTTAAAGAAAAGAAAACCTACTGTCTTTGCTGTAGTCTACTTACTGTAAGAATTCTCTGAACCATGCTCACGTAGCAAAATCTCTGCTGCCCTCAAACTGAATATCTATCATTGCAATCATTTAGTGGTATTTCCTGCCCAAGGAATTTAAATTTATGTCACAAACTGACATGAGGCCTCTTAACTCAGACAATGAGTCCTTTCACAGCTGTTAGTAGTGTTTAAAACGGTGACAGGAGCGTGAGAAGGATTTTTATGTTGCAATTTTGAAAGCTTGGCATACAGTACGGAAAACAATTGGCATTTTGACTGACCTGCAAACCTGCAAAAACAGATGAAAACAATGTAATATGCATGCCTAGCTATGTACATGCACTACATGTTGGTGTATCTACAAACCCTCTTTCCATATGAGTTGGGAAATTGTGTTAGATGTAAATATAAACGGAATACAATGATTTGCAAATCATTTTCAACCCATATTCAGTTAAATATGCCACTAAGACAACATATTTGATGTTCAAACTGATAAAACAAAAAAAAATGTTTCGAATAATCATTAACTTTAGAATTTGATGCCAGCAACACGTGACAAAGAAGTTGGGAAAGGTGGCAATAAATACTGATAAAGTTGAGGAATGCTCATCAAACACTTATTTGGAACATCTCACAGGTGAACGGGCAAATTGGGAACAGGTGGGTGCCATGATTGGGTATAAAAGTAGATTCCATGAAATGCTCAGTCATTCACAAACAAGGATGGGGCGAGGGTCACCGTTTTGTCAACAAATGCGTGAGCAAATTGTTGAACAGTTTAAGAAAAACCTTTCTCAACCAGCTATTGCAAGGAATTTAGAGATTTCACCATCTACGGTCCGTAATATCATCAAAGGGTTCAGAGAATCTGGAGAAATCACTGCACGTAAGCAGCTAAGCCCGTGACCTTCGATCCCTCAGGCTGTACTGCATCAACAAGCGACATCAGTGTGTAAAGGATATCACCACATGGGCTCAGGAACACTTCAGAAACCCACTGTCAGTAACTACAGTTGGTCGCTACATCTGTAAGTGCAAGTTAAAACTCTCCTATGCAAGGCGAAAACCGTTTATCAACAACACCCAGAAACGCCGTCGGCTTCGCTGGGCCTGAGCTCATCTAAGATGGACTGATACAAAATGGAAAAGTGTTCTGTGGTCAGACGAGTCCACATTTCAAATTGTTTTTTGGAAACTGTGGACGTCGTGTCCTCCGGACCAAAGAGGAAAAGAACCATCCGGATTGTTATAGACGCAAAGTTGAAAAGCCAGCATCTGTGATGGTATGGGGGTGTATTAGTGCCCAAGACATGGGTAACATACACATCTGTGAAGGCGCCATGAATGCTGAAAGGTACATACAGGTTTTGGAGCAACATATGTTGCAATCCAAGCAACGTTACCATGGACGCCCCTGCTTATTTCAGCAAGACAATGCCAAGCCACGTGTTACATCAACGTGGCTTCATAGTAAAAGAGTGCGGGTACTAGACTGGCCTGCCTGTAGTCCAGACCTGTCTCCCATTGAAAATGTGTGGCGCATTATGAAGCCTAAAATACCACAACGGAGACCCCCGGACTGTTGAACAACTTAAGCTGTACATCAAGCAAGAATGGGAAATAATTCCACCTGAGAAGCTTTAAAAATGTGTTTCCTCAGTTCCCAAACGTTTACTGAGTGTTGTTAAAAGGAAAGGCCATGTAACACAGTGGTGAACATGCCCTTTCCCCAATTACTTTGGCACGTGTTGCAGCCATGAAATTCTAAGTTAATAATAATAATATAATATCTTGTCTTTGTAGTGCATTCAATTGAATATGGGTTGAAAAGGATTTTCAAATCATTGTATTCTGTTTATTTAACACAATTTCCCAACTCATATGGAAACGGGGTTTGTATGATGATGAATTGAATACTATAGTGCAGTGGTATCACTACTGATGCGGCAGAGAATCACTCGATTAAAGCACATTGTTTTATTTTCCTGTATTCAAACACGGTGTTACTGATCAAACTGTGTGTGATTGATTGATTGAATTATTTATTTCAAACCTGCACAGTACAACACACACTTTTTTTTTTTTTAAACATTTTGGCAGGGACATTTATGCAAGGCTTGAAAAGGGGTTGGATGAAGCAAATGCTTATTATAAACTGTGTGTAATGTCACAGTGGCCAAAAATATTAAATATGCTTGTTCAATAAAACCTCTGCTTTGTTTTAATGAATACTGAGGCCTACTAAGTATTTTAATGTTGGTCATTATGGTGGTACTTGGAGAGACAAGTCTTTTCTGAGGTATATATTGGTGAAAGAAAACTTAGAGAACCACTGCTGTAACCGGTAATGCAACTGTTGGACACAGAAGCTGTGCTGTAAATTTTGCTAGATGAGATTCATAGGCACAACAACGCTGCGTTTCGCAGTTACTACTTGGTCTGTGATTAGGGTTGGGCATCCAGCATCGAAAGGAACTTGGACCAACATTACGATTCTCCCGCAATCGTTAAAACATTTTTTGTTTCTATTACTAGTTTTGATGCCGGATCGGAGAAGAAACATAGCCACCAACAAAGAAGAAATAGCTGCCACTAACGAAAAATGAATAGCGGCCACCAACGAAGAAGAAATAGCTGCCACTAACATAGAAAAAATAGCAGCCACTAACATAGATGGAACAGCAGCCACCAACGAAGAAGAAATAGCCGTGAGTAATGAAGAAGGAATAGACGCCACCGACGTAGAAGACATAGCCGCCACTAATGAAGAAGAAATAGCTGCGAAAAAAAGAGAATAAATAGTAGTCACTAACAAAGAAGAAATAGCTGGCACGAACAAAGAAGAAATAGCCGCTACTAATAAAGAAAAACTAGCCAGCACCAACAAAGAGCAAATAGCTACCACTAACTTAGAAAAAAAGCTGCTATTAACGAGGGAGATATAGCCGCCGCCAACGGTTGGGAAAAAAGCCGCTACTAACAAAAAAACAAATAGCCGCCACTAATGGAGAAGAAATAGCAGCCACCAACAATTAAGAAAAAGCTGCCACTAACAATAAATAAATAGCCACCACAAATGAAATAGAAATAGCCGCCACAAATGAAGAAGAAATAGCCGCCACTAACAATAAAGATATAGAAATAGCCACCACAAATGAAGAAGAAATAGCCGCAACTAACAATAAAGAAATAGAAATAGCCACCACAAATGAAGAAGAAATAGCCGCCACTAACAAGGAGGAAATAACCACCACCAACCAAAATGATTTAGTGGCCATTAACAAAGAAGAAATAGCTGCCACTAACGTAGAAGAAATAGTGGCCCTTAATGAAGAGGAAATAGCTGTCACTAATGAATAAGAAATAGTGGCCATTACCAAAGAAGAAATAGCTGGCACCAACAAAGAAGAAATAGCCGCCACTATTAAAGAACAAATAGCCAGCACCAACAAAGAGCAAATAGCTACCACTAATGTAGAAAAAAAAAACGCCATCCACGAAGAAGAAATAGTCGCCACCAACGGGGGGAAAAAAGCTGCTACTAACAAAGAACAAATAGCCACTAATGGAAAAGAAATAGCAGCCACTAACAAATAAGAAATAGCTGCCACTAACAATAAAGAAATAAAAATAGCCACCACAAAAGAAGAATAAATAGCCGCCACTAACAAGGAGGAAATAACCACCACCAACAAAAAAGATTTCGTGGCCATTAACAAAGAAGAAATAGCCGCCACTAATAAAGAACAAATAGCCAGCACCAACAAAGAGCAAAGAGCTACCAATAACGTAGAAAAAAAGCCGCCATCAACGAAGAAGAAATAGTCGCCACCAACGGGGGGGAAAAAGCTGCTACTAACAAAGAACAAATAGCCACTAATGGAGAAGAAATAGCAGCCACCAACGAATAAGAAATAGCTGCCACTAACAATAAAGAAATAGAAATAGCCACCACAAATGAAGAATAAATAGCCGCCACTAACAAGGAGGAAATAACCACCACCAACAAAGACAATTTAGTGGCCCTTAACAAAGAAGACATAGCTGCCACTAACAAAGAAGAAATAGTGGCCCTTAATGAAGAGGAAATAGCCGCCCACTAATGAATAAGAAATAGTGGTCACTAATGAATAAGAAATAGTGGCCATTACTAAAGAAGAAATAGTTGGCACCAACAAAGAAAAAATAGCCGCCACTATTAAAGAACAAATAGCCAGCACCAACAAAGAGAAAATAGCTACCACTAATGTAGAAAAAAGGCCGCCCACAACAAAGAAGCAATAGCCGCCACCAACGGGGGGAAACAAGGCGCTACTAACAAAGAACAAATAGCCGCCACTAATGAAGAAGAAATAGCAGCCACCAACCAATAAGAAATAGCCGCCACTAACAATAAAGAAATAGAAATAGCCACCACAAATGAAGAAGAAATAGCCGTCACTAACAATAAAAAAATTGAAATAGCCGCCACTAAAGAAGAAGAAATAGTCGCCATTAATGAAGAGGAAATAGCCGCCAATAACTAATGATAAATAGTGATCATTAACAAAGAAGAAATAGCTGGCACCAACAAAGAAGAAATAGCCGCCACGAATAAAGAACAAATAGCCAGTACCAACAAAGAGCAAATAGCTACCACCAACATAGAATAAATAGCCGCCGCCAACAAAGAAGAAATACCCACCACTAATGACAAAGAAATAGCTGCCCCACGCGGAATACATAGCCGCCACTAATGAAGAAGAAATAGTTGCCAAAACCAGAGAATACATAGCAGTCCCTAACAAAGAAGAAATAGCTGGCACCAACAAAGAAGAAATAGCCGCCACTAATAAAGAAGAAATAGCCGCCACTAATAAAGAACAAATATCCAGCACCGACAAAGAGCAAATAGCTACCACTAATGTAGAAAAAAAGCCGCCATCACTGAAGAAGAAATAGCCGCCACCAATGGGGGGAAAAAGCAGCCACTAATGGAGAACAAATAGCAGCCACCAATGAAGAAGATGTACTGGCCACAAACAATAAAGAAATAGAAATAGCCACCACAAATGGAGAAGAAATAGCCTCCACTAACAAAGAGGAAATAACCACCACCAACAAAGAAGAAATAGCCACCACTAATGTAGAACAAATGGCAGCCACCAACGAAGAAGATATAGTGGCCAATAATAAAGAACAAATAGCCGCCACTAATGAAAAATAAATAGTGGCCATTAATGAAGAGGAAATAGATGCCACCAATGAAGAAGAAACAGTGGCCACTAACGAAGAGGAAATAACCACCACCAACAAAGAAGCAATAGCCACCACTAATGGAGAACAAATAGCAGCCACCAACGAAGAACATATAGTGGCCAATAATAAAGAACAAATAGCCGCCACTAACGAAAAATAAATAGTGGCCAATAATGAAGAGGAAATAGCTGCCACCAATGAAGAAGAAACAGTGGCCACTAACGAAGAGGAAATAGCCACTCTAAACGGAGAAGAACTAGCGGCCACCAACCAAGAAGATATAGTGGCCACCAACGATGAGGAAATAGCAGCCACTAACAATGAAGAAGTAGCTGCCACCAAAAAATAAGAAATGGCTGCCACTAACGAAGAAGAAACAGTGTCCACTAACGAAGAGGAAATAGCCACACTAACAATGAAGAAGTAGCCGCCACCAACGAAGAAAACCACTAACGAAGAAAAATAGTGGCCACTAAAATAGAGGAAATAGCCACGACCAAAAAAAATAAATAGCTGCTACTAACAAAGAACAAATAGCCGCCACTAATGAAGAAGAAATAGCAACCACCAACCAATAAGAAATAGCCGCCACTAACAATAAAGAAATAGAAATAGCCAGCACAAATGAAGAAGAAATAGCCGCCACTAACAAAAAGAAAATAACCACCATCAACAAAGACGATATAGTGGCTATTAACAAAGAAGAAATAGCCGCCACTAACGAAGAAGAAATAGTGGCCATTAATGAAAAGGAAATAACCGCCACTAACGAATAAGAAATAGTGGTCATTAACAAAGAAGAAATAGCCACCCTCAACAGAGAAGAACTAGCGGCCACCAATCAAGAAGATATAGTCGCCACCAATGATGAGGAAATAGCAGCCACTAACAATGAAGAAGTAGTGGCCATTAATAAAAAGGAAATAGCCGCCACTAACGAATAAGAAATAGTGGCCATTAACAAAGAAGAAATAGCCACCCTCAACAGAGAAGAACTAGCGGCCACCAATCAAGAAGATATAGTCGCCACCAATGATGAGGAAATAGCAACCACTAACAATGAAGAAGTAGTGGCCATTAATGAAAAGGAAATAGCCGCCACTAATGAATAAGAAATAGTGGCCATTAACAAAGAAGAAATAGCCACTCTCAACAGAGAAGAACTAGCGGCCACCAATCAAGAAGATATAGTCGCCACCAATGATGAGGAAATAGCAGCCACTAACAATGAAGAAGTAGCCACCACCAACGAAGAAGAAATGGCTGCCACCAACGTAGAAGAAACGGTGGCCACACTAACGAAGAGGAAATAGCCACCACTAACAATGAAGAAGTAGCCGCCACCAACGAAGAAAAAATAGCTGCCACTAACGAAGAAAAACAGTGGCCACTAACATAGAGGAAATAGCCATGACCAAAAAAAAAAAATAGCTGCTACTAACAAAGAACAAATAGCCGCCACTAATGAAGAAGAAATAGCAGCCACCAACCAATAAGAAATAGCCGCCACTAACAATAAAGAAATAGAAATAGCCAGCACAAATGAAGAAGAACTAGCCGCCACTAACAAAGAGAAAATAACCACCATCAACAAAGAAGATATAGTGGCTATTAACAAAGAAGAAATAGCCGCCACCAACGAAGAAGAAATAGTGGCCATTAATGAAAAGGAAATAGCCGCCACTAACAAATAAGAAATAGTGGCCATTAACAAAGAAGAAATAGCCACCCTCAACAGAGAAGAACTAGCGGCCACCAATCAAGAAGATATAGTCACCACCAATGATGAGGAAATAGCAGCCACTAACAATGAAGAAGTAGTGGCCATTAATAAAAAGGAAATAGCCGCCACTAACGAATAAGAAATAGTGGCCATTAACAAAGAAGAAATAGCCACCCTCAACAGAGAAGAACTGGCGGCCACCAATCAAAAAGACATAGTCGCCACCAATGATGAGGAAATAGCAGCCACTAACAATGAAGAAGTAGTGGCCTTTAAAGAAAAGGAAATAGCCGTCACTACGAATAAGAAATAGTGGCCATTAACAAAGAAGAAATAGCCACCCTCAACAGAGAAGAACTGGCGGCCACCAATCAAGAAGATATAGTCGCCACCAATGATGAGGAAATAGCAGCCACTAACAATGAAGAAGTAGATGCCACCGAACAATTAAGAAATGGCTGCCACTAACGAAGAAGAAACAGTGGCCACTAACGAAGAGGAAATAGCCACCACTAACAATGAAGAAGTAGCCGCCACCAACGAAGAAAACCACTAATGAAGAGAAATAGTGGCCACTAAAATAGAGGAAATAGCCACAACCAAAAAAAATAAATAGCTGCTACTAACAAAGAACAAATAGCCGCCACTAATGAAGAAGAAATAGCAACCACCAACCAATAAGAAATAGCCACCACTAACAATAAAGAAATAGAAATAGCCAGCACAAATGAAGAAGAAATAGCCGCCACTAACAAAGACAAAATAACCACCACCAACAAAGAAGATATAGTGGCTATTAACAAAGAAGAAATAGCCGCCACTAACGAAGAAGAAATAGTGGCCATTGACAAAGAAGAAATAGCCACCCTCAACAGAGAAGAACTAGCGGCCACCAATCAAGAAGATATAGTCGCCACCAATGATGAGGAAATAGCAGCCACTAACAATGAAGAGGTAGTGGCCATTAATAAAAAGGAAATAGCCGCCACTAACGAATAAGAAATAGTGGCCATTAACAAAGAAGAAATAGCCACCCTCAACAGAGAAGAACTAGCGGCCACCAATCAAGAAGATATAGTCGCCACCAATGATGAGGAAATAGCAGCCACTAACAATGAAGAAGTAGTGGCCATTAATGAAAAGGAAATAGCTGCCACTAAAGAATAAGAAATAGTGGCCATTAACAAAGAAGAAATAGCCACCCTCAACAGAGAAGAACTAGCGGCCACCAATCAAGAAGACATAGTCGCCACCAATGATGAGGAAATAGCAGCCACTAACAATGAAGAAGTAGTGGCCATTAATAAAAAGGAAATAGCCGCCACTAACGAATAAGAAATAGTGGCCATTAACAAAGAAAAAATAGCCACCCGAAACAGAGAAGAACTAGCGGCCACCAATCAAGAAGATATAGTCGCCACCAATGATGAGGAAATAGCAGCCACTAACAATGAAGAAGTAGTGGCCATTAATGAAAAGGAAATAGCCGCCACTAACGAATAAGAAATAGTGGCCATTAACAAAGAAGAAATAGCCGCTCTCAACAGAGAACAACTAGCGGCCACCAATCAAGAAGATATAGTCGCCACCAATGTTGAGGAAATAGCAGCCACTAACGATGAAGAAGTAGCTGCCACCAACAAATAAGAAATGGCTGCCACTAACGAAGAAGAAACAGTGGCCACTAACGAAGAAGAAATAGCCACCACTAACAATGAAGAAGTAGCCACCACCAACGAAGAAAACCACTAAAGAAGAAAAATAGTGGCCACTAAAATAGAGGAAATAGCCACGACCAAAAAAAATAAATAGCTGTTACTAACAAAGAACAAATAGCCGCCACTAATGAAGAAGAAATAGCAACCACCAACCAATAAGAAATAGCCGCCACTAACAATAAAGAAATAGAAATAGCCAGCACAAATGAAGAAGAAATAGCCGCCACTAACAAAGAGAAAATAACCACCACCAACAAAGAAGATGTAGTGGCTATTAACAAAGAAGAAATAGCCGCCACTAACGAAGAAGAACTAGTGGCCATTAATGAAAAGGAAATAGCCGCCACTAACGAATAAGAAATAGTGGCCATTAACAAAAAAGAAATAGCCACCCTCAACAGAGAAGAACTAGCGGCCACCAATCAAGAAGATATAGTCGCCACCAATGATGAGGAAATAGCAGCCACTAACAATGAAGAAGTAGCCGCCACCAACGACGAAGAAATGGCTTCCACCAACGTAGACGAAACAATGGCCACTAACGAAGAGGAAATAGCCACCACTAACAATGAAGAAGTAGCCGCCAATAACGAAGAAAAATAGTGGCCACTAACATAGAGGAAATAGCCACGATCAACAAAAAAGAAATAGCTGCTACTGACGAAGAAGAAATAGCCACCACTAAAAATAATTTACCCGCTCTTTTGGTGAGAACACTGAGTGACTGTGGTAAATGGGTGAATGATGAGTAATAAAGGAGTGAATGAATGAGTGTCTTGTCACAAGGGAATAAAGACGCGGGGCCATGTAGGGTGACATTTGATTCTGGAGGGACTGTTTAGGCTGCGGGGCAATAAGGAAGTACTGTGGGCTGCAAATGCCCCCTACCGGCCACGAGCCAGACTGTGGACACGCCTGCTACATGTAAAACTATTTAAAAAAATGTATTAGAGTACAGTAGGAGTAGTCACTTCTACTGTAGTTGCTAAGTCACTTCAAATATCAACACATGAAGACGGTTAGTCATACCCCGCATTCATCTTTTCTGTTTCCAATTATCGACTCGCAACTTTTCCAAAAAAAGAAAATGATTTTTGTCTAGGCTTCGACAAGGAAACTGTGTGTAATTTGGCCAAGCCTTAGAAATAGAGAACACCCAAACGTCTATGTTTGGTCTGTGCGAGCTGCACCAAGACAGTGGGAGACCCCAAACCTCTGATTTCATGACATCAGCGCTCAGACACGAGAGGGCAGGGCCAGATGGAAAAAACAGATGTGCAGGACGAGAAACACTCTCTGAGCGACTCACTGAAAGTCTTACAACAACATCATTTCTTATCCAAGATTGTAGCCTTTACCACCAACGCTCTTAAGTCTTTTATATAAAACCAACGGCACAGCTTGGAAATTAATTAAATGTGCATTGTGCATTATTTCCTCAGCGCTCTCGGCCTACGTTAACGACTCCAGAAACTCGCGTCATCATTTCCACCGCAGTCCCTGACTGATGCTTTAATGTACGGTCTTCATTTGCCATCATTCAGACGTGAGCTGCGGTACTTGCTGAGTCAATGGTGATCTTTAACTGTACCCATAACTCTTCTTTGTCCGCCTGTCTCTTAGACTGGCTGCCAATGCGTTTGTTTACTCTTTGGCACAGTTCCACTAAGATTAACTAATTACAACGCTATATAAACATCGGAATTAAACAACCAGACAGTTATTTTGAATCATTCAATCCTTAGTAACTCTCACAGTGAGGCAGTATATTGGGGCCTTTACTGTTCCTAGTATACATAAACAACTTGTCATCGGCATGCGACTGTGAATTGTTCTTGTTTGCGGATGACTCGGCCCTGCTGGTATCAGACAAGGACAAGTCACAGGTGGAGAAAATCCTCAGTGATGAACTTTGTCGAACTTGCACCTGGCTCGCTGACAACAAGCTATCCATACACTTGGGTAAAACAGAATCCATCCTGTTTGGGTCCCACATCAACCTTAAAGGGGAACATTATCACAATTTCAGAATTGTTAAAACCATTAAAAATCAGTTCCCAGTTGCTTATCATATTTTTTTAAGTTTTTTTCAAAATTTTACCCATCACGCAATATCCCTAAAAAAAGCTTCAAAGTGCCTGATTTTAACCATCGTTATATACACCTGTCCATTTTCCTGTGACGTCACAAAGTGAAGCCAACACAAACAAACATGGCGGAAAGAACAGCAAGCTATAGCGACATTAGCTCGGATTCAGACTCGGATTTCAGCGGCTTAAGCAATTCAACAGATTACGAATGTATTGAAACAGATGGTTGTAGTGTGGAGGCAGGTAGCGAAAACGAAATTGAAGAAGAAACTGAAGATATTGAGCCATATCGGTTTGAACCGTATGCAAGCAAAACCGACGAAAACGACACGACAGCCAGCGACACGGGAGAAAGCGAGGACAAATTCGGCGATCGCCTTCTAACCAACGATTGGTATGTGTTTGTTTGGCATTAAAGGAAACTAACAACTATGAACTAGGTTTACAGCATATAAAATACATTTGGCAACAACATGCACTTTGAGAGTGCAGACAGCACAATTTTCATCAATTAATATATTCTGTAGACATACCCTCATGTCAACAGGCCAGGGAAGCTAGGGTCGATATTCTTCTCTTGATCATCTTCGGGACGGTGTGAGCCAAGACATCCAGGGGGTTTAGCTCGCTCGTCTGCGGGAACAAACTGCCGCCATTGCTTGCCGTGCTACCGAGGTCCTTTGTCCCTGAATTGCTCACACACTCCGGCAGATTCAATGGGGGTATGGCGGCAAATTTCTTTGACTTTATCGTTGGAAATGCATCTGCTTTGAGTGTCGCAAAATATCCACACATTCTTGCCATCTCTGTCGTAGCATAGCTTTCGTCGGTAAAGTGTGCGGAACAAACGTCCAATTTCTTGCCACTTTCGCATCTTTGGGCCACTGGTGCAACTTGAATCCGTCCCTGTTCGTGTTGTTACACCCTCCGACAACACACCGACGAGGCATGATGTCTCCAAGGTACGGAAAACAGTCGAAAAAACGGAAAATAACAGAGCTGATTTGACTCGGTGTTTGAGAAAATGGCGGATTGCTTCCCGATGCGACGTCACGTTGTGACGTCATCGCTCCGAGAGCGAATATTAAAAAGGCGTTTAATTCGCCAAAATTTACCCATTTAGAGTTCGGAAATCGGTTAAAAAAATATATGGTCTTTTTTCTGCAACATCAAGGTATATATTGACGCTTACATAGGTCTGGTGATAATGTTCCCCTTTAAGAAAGTCAGTGACTTCACTATAAAAGTGGGTGACATTGTTATCACCAGGAAACATGAGGTCGCCTACCTAAGTTCCATTCTAGAGGCTAATCTTTCCTGTGATAAAATGGCAACCAAGGTGATCAAAAAGGTCAACCAACGAACGAGATTTCTCTATAGATTCTCCTCTCTGGTCAACAAAATCACCATGAGGATTCTGGCGGGAACTCTAGTTCAACCCTTTTTCGATTACGCATGCACCTCCTGGTACCCTAGCACCTAAAACCCTCAAATCTAGACTCCAAACATCCCAGAACAAGCTAGTCAGATTACTTCTAGACCTCCACCCCAGATCACACCTCACTCCTACCCACTTCTCCAAAGTGGGCTGGCTCAGGGTGGAGGACAGAGTAAAACAACTTGCACTGAGCCTAGTCTATAAAATCCGCTACACCTCCCTGATACTGAAGTACATGTCAAACTACTTTCTTAACGTAAATGACCGCCATAACCACAACACCAGGGGGAGCTCTACTAACCACGTTAAACCCAGATTCCGATCTAACAAAGGTCTTAACTCATTCTCTTTCTATGCCACATCAATGTGGAATGCGCTCCCAACAGGTATAAAAGAAAGGGCATCTCTATCCTTCAAAACCGCAATAAAAGTACACCTCCAGGCAACTTCAATCCTAAACTAACACCCTCCCCGGATTGTTCTTAATAATCAAATGTAAACAATCAAATGCAGATATTTTTCTTATGCCTTCTGATTTCTCTCTCTCTCTCTCTCTATGTCCACTACTTGCTGTACATATCCTACCAAGTCAGACCTACAATGTTTCAATATCCATTTCTCTGTTCTCAATTGTTGATGACTGATGATAACAACCAAACCTAACCCCGGATTATAAATAATCCATGATGATTATCTTGTGTGATGACTGTATTATGATGATAGTATATATGATTGTATATATCTGTATCATGAATCAATTTAAGTGGACCCCGACTTAAACAAGTTGAAAAACTTATTCGGGTGTTACCATTTAGTGGTCAATTGTACGGAATATGTACTTCACTGTGCAACCTACTAATAAAAGTCTCAATCAATCAATCAATTTATTTAGTTTTTTTCCGAGTGTCAGTCCATAGGATAATTTTAAATACATTCAAGGCAGAAAACAACTTTAAGTGGTAAGAGTACTACATTGCAAAACAGATGTGGACAGCTGGAGAGTTGGGAAACATACTAAGTCTCTCAAGGGAGGGCCCAGGCTGTGAGTGTGTTGGTTAAAACCCACGATCAGCTTTCCCTTGCTTCAGTTCACATTGTTTAAAGGCAAGCGCTAAATAGTTCCTCACGTAATCAGCAAAAAAACGGACTTTCATTTATTCATGCACAAAATATAAGGAAGAGTCTCAAAACAAGGGATGTGTCGCAAGCCGCATAGGCAAGGGGGGTGCCACCGCCCACAAGAGGCTGTCTTCAATAAACACATTTCCTGTGCCTTCGAGTGTCTTGTTTTTCTACTTTTCTCAAAGGCAGCCGTTGCTCTTCAGCCTCACGTGAGGACTTCTGTCAAACTTCCTTTGAAACTTATGCTGACAGATGGAAAGACCATTTGGTTTCTAACCAAAAGTCTCGAGTAAAACACTTCTAGAAAGAGAAATATCTTGGAATGATATTTGGGAAAATGCCAATAAGCCCTTTAGAAGCATTACAAATAAGCTGAGTCAATTTAAGATCTTGAATAGATTGTATTTTACATCTTCTCAGCTGTTGAGAATTGGTACAGTAGATAGCAAATTATGTATGAAGTGTCGGGCAGCTGAAGGAACGCTTGTTCATTTATTGTGGGAATGTCAGAGAATAAAAGAGGTATGGTTGAACAAACCATACTATGCCTAAAATAACTTAAACTGCATTTACAAACCCCGTTTCCATATGAGTTGGGAAAATGTGTTAGATAATAATAATAATAATAATAATACCTGGGATTTATATAGCGCTTTTCTAAGTACCCAAAGTCGCTTTACATGTAGAACCCATCATTCATTCACACCTGGTGGTGGTAAGCTACTTTCATAGCCACAGCTGCCCTAGATGTTAATATAAACGGAATACAATGATTTGCAAATCATTTTCAACCCATATTCAGTTGAATATGCTACAAAGACAAAATATTTGATGTTCAAACTGATAAACATTTTTTTTTTTGCAAATAATCATTAACTTTAGAATTTGATGCCAGCAACATGTGACAAAGAAGTTGGGAAAGGTGGCAATAAATACTGATAAAGTTGAGGAATGCTCATCAAACACTTATTTGGAACATCCTACAGGTGTGCAGGCTAATTGGGAACAGGTGGGTGCCATGATTGGGTATTAAAAAAGCTTCCCAAAAATGCTCAGTCTTTCACAAGAAAGGATGGGGCGAGGTACACCCCTTTGTCCACAACTGCGTGAGCAAATAGTCAAACAGTTTAAGAACAACGTTTCTCAAAGTGTAATTGCAAGAAATTTAGGGATTTCAACATCTACGGTCCATAATATCATCAAAAAGTTCAGAGAATCTGGAGAAATCACTCCACGTAAGCGGCATGGCCGGAAACCAACATTAAATGACCGTGACCGTTGATCCTTCAGACGGCATTGTATCAAAAACCAACATCAATCTCTAAAGGATATCACCACATGGGCTCAGGAACACTTCAGAAAACCACTGTCACTAAATATAGTTTGTCGCTACATCTGTAAGTGCAAGTTAAAACTCTACTATGCAAAGCGAAAGCCATTTATCAACAACATCCAGAAACGCAGCCGGCTTCTCTGGGCCCGAGATCATCTAAGATGGACTCATGCAAAGTGGAAAAGTGTTCTGTGGTCTGACGAGTCCACATTTCAAATTGTTTTTGGAAATATTCGACATCGTGTCATCCGGACCAAAGGGGAAGCGAACCATCCAGACTATTATCGACGCACAGTTCAAAAGTCAGCATCTGTGATGGTATGGGGGTGCATTAGTGCCCAAGACATGGGTAACTTACACATCTGTGAAGGCACCATTAATGCTGAAAGGTACATACAGGTTTTGGAACAACATATGCTGCCATCTAAGCGCTGTCTTTTTCATGGACGCCCCTGCTTATTTCAGCAAGACAATGCCAAGCCACATTCAGCACGTGTTACAACAGCGTGGCTTCGTAAAAAAAGAGTGCGGGTACTTTCCTTGATCGCCTGCAGTCCAGACTTATCTCCCATCGAAAATGTGTGGCGCATTATGAAGCGTAAAATACGACAGCGGAGACCCGGGACTGTTGAACGACTGAAGCTCTACATAAAACAAGAATGGGAAAATTCCACTTTCAAAGCTTCAACAATTAGTTTCCTCAGTTCCCAATCGTTTATTGAGTGTTGTTAAAAGAAAAAGTGATGTAACACAGTGGTGAACATGCCCTTTCCCAACTACTTTGGCACGTGTTGCAGCCATGAAATTCTAAGTTAATTATTATTTGCAAAAAAAAATAAAGTTTATGAGTTTGAACATCAAATATCTTGTCTTTGTAGTGCATTCAATTGAATATGGGTTCATTGTTCATGTATTCCGTTTATATTTACATCTAACATAATTTCCCAACTCATATGGAAACGGGGTTTGTAGAAGTCGATGGAAAAATAAGAGCCATTAAATATTTGTACACTTTATTATCTAATTAGTCGACTAATCATTTAGATAATCGTTGACTAATCGATGATGAAAATGATCGTTAGTTGCAGCCCGAGTTTGCACCTGATCTAAGTTGATCAGACCCTATGTGTACACTTGGGTTTTAATGACTAAATCTGATCGTCATACTTGCTGAAATGAGTATAAATGATTCAAGTACAACAAAACGAAAACTCGCAATGATTGCAGAAGATGAGAAAATAATCTAAATCTAAAATAAGAATGTGATATCAGCATTCTGAATTAAAAGGAAAATACATTAGCAGTAGTTTTTGTGAGTCAGGACGCGCCACCTTGGACTTGACCTTCGCCTCCATCACTGAATTCCTCTTGCAACTGTAATGATTCTATTGCAGGTTTACTTACAGAAACCTTCTTAAGGCTTTTACTTACTCTAGAATAGATCATTTGATCGTCTTCTCGGCGCTATACACCAAAGCACAGGACCTCACCAAACCTTCCAATATTTATGGTGTTTGTTTATCTGAATATCTTACCCGTTTTCTTTGAGGAGCGAAACTCTAACCAATTAGATTCGACTATAAAAATCCTTAGGCGAAGACAGCTCAGGATTTTGCCAAATCCCACAAATTCAACCAATCCCTGCAAAATTATACGCTGCCTCACATCTATGTTCAGTCCCCACAACTTCTCTTTGGGCATCATACCCTGTAGAGTTAACCTCGTCAGCCTAAACCCAGATTTTGCACGAGATGCGTAACGACTACAGCACACAACGTCTCCGTGCTTCGCCGTCCATCAATACACATTGTCTGATTTTTGCTGAATTTATCCGGCGTTTTCCAATTTCCGGCAACAATAGAAGCTCTACATACATCTGGCGAAGGGACTAGCGAAGCCATGCAGCCACCATGGTTACCACCGGCAGTGGTAACCAACCAACCACCAGTCGACTAGAATTGAAACGTATCGGGTCCGTCGCCTTGGCAGAGCTGTTTAGCAGCCGTTACTGTTCAGTATTTTGTCTGTTTGTGTAAAATTAACACAATTAACAAAATAGCTTTTTAAAATGGACATTTCCTGCTTAAAATACCAGAATAATTATAAAAAATTGTTCTTTACAGACCTCTGTCCTGCTTAACTTATACCTTATAAATTCATTATCCAGGTGTGGACACTATATTTATTCTAATGGATTTCTGGATAGGGAACAAACATCCACCATCTGCCTGTCAAGACTTGGTCCTGGGTGTTTGCTTTTCTGGGATGCAACGGAAAGTTGGCTCGGGCGAGACGGGAATGAAGGTACATTTTTATTTAAACACTATAAATACAAAATAAAGAAGTAAACAAAAGGCGCGCACAATGGCGGATAACAAACTATGAAACCAAACACTTGCACAAAGGCAAAAACTATGAACAACAAAAAACACTAACTGTGGCAATAATAAACAAAACTTACTTGGCATGGACAAAAAGAAGCAGCGTGAACGATGGGCATGAAAAAAGAGTCAGAAATGTGCAGAGCATAAATGTGGGGATGTCACCAGCAAGACAAACTGAAAAACAATTAACTTAAATACTACAGACATGATTAACGAAAACAGGTGCATGACTCAAAACGTGAAACAGGTGTGTGACGTGACAGGTGAAAACTAATGGGTAATCATGGAAACAAGACAAGGGAGTGAAAAGCCAGAAACTAAAGAGTCCAATAACTAAACAAAACATGACTAAGACAAAACATGATTACACAGACATGACACTGCCACAAAGGACAGAATCATTAACCATTACACCACAGAGATTTACTATACAACTGGTGAATTATGCTTTAATCTCTCATTGGTTTTGATTGATTGATTGAGACATTTATTAGTAGGTTGCACAGTGAAGTACATATTCCGTACAATTGACCACTAAATGGTAACACCCGAATAAGTTTTTCAACTTGTTTAAGTCGGGGTCCAGGGAATACGTTTATAGTAACGTTTATTGTAACGTTTCATAAAAAGCACTTTGTCACTTACTAATTCCATTGACTATTTTTGACACTCACGGAAATACGAGGAAAAAGTGTTTCCATTCTAGACTTAATATTTTTGTTTCTAAAAACGGGACAATTATGTTTTTCGACGGGCGGTTGGCAACCCTATAAGTGAGTTATGATCGCCGCTGCAAGACGAGCTAACCGTCACTCGAGGAAAATCAACCTCTGGGCCAGAAAATTCCTTCCGGCGCAGAGGAACTGAGTGAAAAGAACACAACGGACATCTGAAGAAGAGAGGGAAGAAAGAACATCAGCATGGATTCTTAAGGGGATGTCAGAAATCCATTGCTTTTTTTGGGTTAAGGTTGCAGAGAAAACCTAAAACATTGATAACAAATATAATAAGTCACAAGGTGATGCAATGTTATCGAAAAAATTAAGCCTCCAACTTTTGTCCTATAAGCCACAAACTGAAGTCTTGCAGCTCATCACTCAAATCCTGGAGGGACTTATAATGAAAGCCATACCTACTGTATAGAATTGTGTAACATTCTTGTAAACCCAGGGCATTCAATCGATCGGAACTGAACTGTTTGGTTTGCCTTAAAAGACGTTTCGCCTCTCCTCCAAGAAGGTTAAGCAGTTCATAACCGTAGACGTAGATTGGTCAGATTTCATCTTAGACTTAGATTGGTCAGATCTAGTCAAGCAGGTGGTGCCAAAAACCCAAATATCGGGTTGCCCGGGCACACAAAGGAGTGTGTGCCTGGGCAAGGATGGTTCCGCCCTCGTTCTGCCCTCACTACATGTATTGAGGTTATACAGCTTGGCAGACAATTCAAGACAGCCCAATAAAGTTCCAAAGCAGATTAATCCGTTTAGGCTCTTTATAGTTGTTGATCTTGCTTTGTCTTCTTTGTATAAACTGTAGTTGTATCTTTAGATTTGTCTTTACTTGTAAAACTGAAATACACACATTGACAAATGCATAAGCTATGTAATTCAAACAACATACTGAAATATAATACACCATAGGTATGTAAATATTAGCTTTACACAAATATGCAATACTATCGTCAGACAAATACTTCTGAATGTTGAACATATTTCGATGGTGGAAATATATGATTGGCAGCCACTTTAAGTCCTTAAAGGGGAACATTATCAGCAGACCTATGTAAGCGTCAATATATACCTTGATGTTGCAGAAAAAAGACCATATATTTTTTAACCGATTTCCGAACTCTAAATGGGTTAATTTTGGCGAATTAAACGCCTTTCTATTATTCGCTCTCACGTTGTGACGTCACATCGAGAAGCAATCCACCATTTTCTCAAACACCGAGTCAAATCAGCTCTGTTATTTTCCGTTTTTTCGACTGTTTTCCGTACTTTGGAGACATCATGCCTCGTCGGTGTGTTGTCGGAGGGTGTAACAACACGAACAGGGACGGATTCAAGTTGCACCAGTGGCCCAAAGATGCGAAAGTGGCAAGAAATTGGACGTTTGTTCCGCACACTTTACCGACGAAAGCTATGCTACGACAGAGATGGCAAGAATGTGTGGATATGCTGCGACACTCAAAGCAGATGCATTTCCAACGATAACGTCAAAGAAATCTTCCGCCAGACCCCCATTGAATCTGCCGGAGTGTGTGAGCAATTCAGGGACTAAGGACCTCGGTAGCACGGCAAGCAATGGCGGCAGTTTGTTCCCGCAGACGAGCGAGCTAAACCCCCTGGATGTCTTGGCTCACACCGTCCCTTATGCCACCGAAGATGATCAAGAGAAGAATATCGACCCTAGCTTCCCTGGCCTGCTGACATCAACTCCAAAACTGGACAGATCAGCTTTCAGGAAAAGAGAGCGGATGAGGGTATGTCTACAGAATATATTAATTGATGAAAATTGGGCTGTCTGCACTCTCAAAGTGCATGTTGTTGCCAAATGTATTTCATATGCTGTAAACCTAGTTCATAGTTGTTAGTTTCCTTTAATGCCAAACAAACACATACCAATCGTTGGTTAGAAGGCGATCGCCAAATTCGTCCTCGCTTTCTCCCGTGTCGCTGGCTGTCGTGTCGTTTTCGTCGGTTTTGCTTGCATACGGTTCAAACCGATATGGCTCAATAGCTTCAGTTTCTTCTTCAATTTCATTTTCGCTACCTGCCTCCACACTACAACCATCCGTTTCAATACATGCGTAATCTGTTGAATCGCTTAAGCCGCGGAAATCCGAGTCTGAATCCGAGCTAATGTCGCTATAGCTTGCTGTTCTATGTGCCATGTTTGTTTGTGTTGGCATCACTATGTGACGTCACAGAAAAATGGACGGGTGTATATAACGATGGTTAAAATCAGGCACTTTTATGCTTTTTTTAGGGATATTGCGTGATGGGTAACATTTTGAAAAAAACTTTGAAAAATAAAGTAAGCCACTGGGAACTGATTTTTAATGGTTTTAACCCTTCTGAAATTGTGATAATGTTCCTCTTTAAAACATCAATTAAAACAGTGCAACAAAAAATGTTTTTTCATAAACATCTTACTATCAAAATAAACCACTTTCCACCTTAATATTGAGTTATATAAACAAGTTAAACAGTTTACTTGAAAGAGCTAACGCAATTTGCCTGCTCCTCATTTGTCTCATTAACTGATTTCTTGATATCGTCAACCAGTGCCTAGAAAACCTAGCAAATTCCTCTCACCACAAGGTGTCAGTAAAGTCTACAATCAAATGGGCATAAAAGTCCTATTGTAGTGAAAAACAACAACTGTTGAGATGCAAAAAAGCAACTTGTCTGTCAATGCCAACGACAGTCGTTAAAGTGGAATTTCCCCCTGTTGGCATTGCGGTATTGTGTGGCCAAACGATCGCCGTGGAACGACCACTATCCGCCCAAAATCAGTTGGAATCACCCACAGTAGCATTCCATTCAGTTGTAAAAGAAATGGCACAAAAGGAGCATCTGAGACCAGAATGTTTTTAACTCCCGTTATTCGCTGGAGGCTAAATTGCAGAGATTTTTCGGAATGGTTGAAAGGACAGTGTTTCATGTAGGACACAGGTGGTGTCACAGACCACCTCCTCTGTTCAGGGATGGTTTTTCAACCTTGACATATATGGCTTCCCTCACTCCCCTTTTGAACCACCTGTCCTCCCTGTCCAGAATCTGTATATTTTTGTTCTCCAAGGAGTGATGTTTCTCCCCGAGGTGCAGGTAGACAGCTGACGTCTTGGCCTGAAGAGTTTGCCCGTCTATGCTGTGCCATGCGCCAGCATAGTGGTTGTTTTGTTTCCTCAATATAGGAATCAGTGCATTCATCATTACACTGGATAGTCCGGTCGTTAGGGTGCATTAATCGCTGTCTCAGAGTGTTGCCTGGGTTGAGGTGTATTGGGATGGTTGGGTTGGTTAACAATTATTCTGAGTTTCTCAGATAGACCTGGTACATATGGAATGACAATGTTTTTGTGTCTGTCACTTTTTTTTCATCCTCATCCACTTTGTTCTTGTTCCTTTAAGAACTCGATGTACTTTTCAAAAACGACCAGCTGGAGTAACCCCAGGTTTTGAGGGCTTTCCTCAAACGCTTAATGCGCTTTCTCTTTGGCCTGTGGGCTAGTGGGTACGCTTTTATGGAATGACAACGTTGTTGCGTCTGTCACTGTTTTCTTCCTCCTCTATTCTGTTCTTGTTCCTTCTGGAACTGGATGTACTTTTCACAAACAACCAGCTGGGGAAACCGCAGGTTTTGAGGGCTTGACTCAAATGCCTATGCTCTTTCTCTTTAGCCTGGAACATTATCAGCTCTCTGTTGTAGGGTTCTGATAACTCCCAGTTTGTGTTCCAGTGGGTGGTGTGAGTCAAATAGTAGGTATTGATCCGTATGTGTGGGTTTTCGGTAAACCCCGACATGTAGATTACTGTCCTCTTCAATGTGGACATCACAGTCCAAAAAAGACAACTTGTTGTCTTTGACATCCTGTGAACTTAATGTGTTTGTGCTCAGTGAAGGCTTGCACTTCTTGGCTTCGGATTTGTATCCATGTGTCATGCACATAATGACTTGGTGCTGTTCCCTTAAAATAGCTCAGAGCTCTCTTCTTCTTCCTTCTTCATGTAAAGGTTTGCCACAATTGGGGATACAGGTGATACCAAGGCACAACCCATGAATTGAAAGTACTATGAGCTTGAATTCATTGAAGCTTGCTTGGATGAGAGGAACAACGTATTCTAAAACAAAAGTTGCGATCGATTGAATGCCCTGAGAATACAATTACCTGGATGAATGATAACATCCATAGACATTCTTGTAAACTGTGTTAAAAAATATGAAATCTGTTGTCATGGATGAATTGTAAACAAGAAACTGGCGCTTTTAAACTACGTTAGTCTAGTTAAGGAACACCAGGGATTCTATCACGTGGGCTCTATCTAGTGGTGTGCCAAAGAATCACCTAATTAAATATTCAAACACAGTGTTACTGTTCAAACTGTGTGCAATGTTACAGCTCCCAAAAATATTAAACAGACTAGATCTGACCAATCTAAGTCCAAGACTAGATCTGACCAATCTAAGTCCAAGACTAGATCTGACCAATCTAAGTCTATGAGCATGAATTTATGAAGCCTACTGAGGTATTGGCACCAGTCGCTAGATCCGACCAATCTCAGTCCAAGACTAGATCTGACCAATCTAAGTCTGTGAGCATGAACTGCTGAAGTCTCCTCGGATGAGAGGCAAAAGGTCTTCCAAGACAAACCAAACAGTCCGGTTACGATCGATTGAATACCCTGAAATTAAACATGTTAAATAAAACCTCTGCCTTGTTTTTGATTAATTCTTAGGCCTACTATGCTCTAAACAAGGGGTTGGCAACCTTTACCACTCAAAGAGCCATTTTGACCAGTTTCACAAATTAAAGAAGACAATGGGAGCCACACAAATCTTTTGAAAATTAAAATGAAATAACACTGCATACAATTTTTTTTTTCTTGCTTTGTGCTATGTATAAACCAAGGGTCTCAGACACACGCGGCCCACACCTTAATATGAAAATTGAATGTTATTGCGGCCCGCAAGTTTTATATGAATGGCGCTTGACAGCGTCATACTTGTCAACCTTCCCGATTTTTCCGGCAGACTACAAATTTCAGGGCAATTACTCTCTCGAACGTGCCGTAAAGGTACAGCATATAGCGCCCACTACAACCAGTGAGCCGGCCCAGCCACACGTTGTATGGGGCTTCTGCTTGCTCAGCAAGGCATACTTGTTCAATAACCACACAGGTTACACTGACGGTGGCGGTATAAAAAAACTTTAACACTCTTACTAATAATGCGCCACACTGTGAACCCACATCAAACAAGAATGACAAACACATTTCGGGAGAACATCTGCACCGTAACACAACATAAACACAACAGAACAAATACCCAGAATCCCATGCAGTCCTAACTCTTCCGGGCTACATTATACATCCCCGCTACCAAACCCCGCCCACCTCAACCGATGCACGGGGGTGGGGGCGGGGTTTGGTGGTAGCAGGGGTGTATAATGTAGCCCGGAAGAGCCAGGGCTGCATGGGATTCTGGGTATTTTCTGTTGTGTTTATGTTGTGTTAAGGTGCAGATGTTCTCCCGAAATGTGTTTGTCCTTCTTGTTTGGTTTTGGTTCAAAGTGTGGCGCATTATTAGTAAGAGTCTTAAAGTTGTTTTATATGGCCACCGTCGGGCTGGCACGCTGTTTGAACAGATTGTAGAGGGCGCAAAATGCTGCACCATCGTGGCACGCCGTTATTATTATTGTTAGGATGAAAATCGGAGAATATTAATCCCGGGGGTTTTCTGCGAGAGGCACCGAAATCCGGAAATCTCTCGGGAAAATCGGGAGGGTCGGCAAGTATGCAGCTGAGCCGCATCAGAGTGTTCAAAGAGCAGCATGCGGCTCCGGAGCCGCGGGTTGCCGACCCGTGCTCTAAACTATAGTTTAATGTTGGTCATTTTGATGATACATGGAGAGCCAATTATTTTCTGAGGTGATACGTGGCGAAAAAAGTTGGAGAACCACTGAAGTACACGTATTTTACACAGTGAGAGCCGGCTTGTTAAGTAAATCCTCGGGTCCCGCCATCCCGCCACACAACCCCCGATACCTACACCATCGCCATCTGCTCTGGGGGTAGGGCTGTCTGTTTCCATAGTAACTCTGTACCCCTCCTCCCTTTGAGCGTGGGGCTTTGTTTTGCGTGTCCCACGTGCAGCCCGGTTCCAACTGTAACCTGAGCTTACTTCTGAGGGGTACCTGTGCCTGTTTTTTTGACAAAACATGCGCCACGGATTGCCATAGAGCATTAATTTTCACTTTCATCAGCCTAAACTAGGACGGCTATACGGACAAGTGCTAAGTGGGAATGACAGCGATGTAGAACTCCGGCAAAGTGGGAACTTACATACCCCCAAGACACCCCTCCCCCAATCGCAGCAAAGTGACCTGCAAATGAAGCTTTTTAACAGTGCAACCCCCGATGCGCTGTCATAAAACTGGGGGGATTGGGAAGCAGTAATGTCATGTCCACACAGAAGCAAATCCATGCAAAAACATGTTTTCACACACTGCAGCAGAAAATACTATTTTCTTCATGGAAACACCTAAAACCACTTAAACAATGTATTGCATACGGCAGCCTGGATGTGGCGTTAGAATCACCAAAAAAGTGTTTTAAAGTATTTGTCGGAAATTGAGAAAAGTGTCATGATCTATGGTCTGGATCATGTTTTTTTGTTATTTTCTGGTAGTTTAAGACTCCGGATAATTCCTGTTTTTGTGCATCCTTGTTTGTTTTAGTTTCCATGACGACTGATTAGTTTCACCTGCCTCATGTGTTCGGGACACGCACCTGCTCTAATCAGAGACTATTATTTAAGCCTGTCTTTGCCAGTTAGTCGTCCTGGCGTCATTGCTTGTTTCATGTCCTTGTGATTATTAGAGATGTCCGATAATGGCTGGGGTGTAGGGAGGTAGCGGGGGGTGTATATTGTAGCGTCTCGGAAGAGTTAGTGCTGCAAGGGGTTCTGGGTATTTGTTCTGTTGTGTTTATGTTGTGTTACGGTGCGGATGTTCTCCCGAAATGTGTTTGTCATTCTTGTTTGGTGTGGGTTCACAGTGTGGCGCATATTTGTAACAGTGTTAAAGTTGTTTATACGGTTCATGTTCATGCTGCTCGTTTCTTGCCACAGTAAGTTTTGTTTGTTTCATGTCCATAGTTCAGGCTAAGTGTTAGCGTATGTTTCCTGCTTTAAGCTTTATGTCCCTTAGCCCGGTGTTTTTCAACCTTTTTTGAGGCAAGGCACATTTTTTTCATTAAAAAATCCGGAGGCACACCACCAGCAGAAAACGTTAAAAAATGAAACTCCACCAGGTCGTCGTGCCTTATTTTGAGTTTGTTGGCGTTTTCTTGTGTGCAGGGCTTTAGTTAGTTATTTTGGTGGCCCTCCCTGTTTTGTTGGTGCTTTACTGTAGCAATTTCATGTCGTTCTTTGAGCGCTATTCCCCGCAACTGCTTTGCGTTAGCAAGCAAGACTGTTTAAGTTGACGGATGTACTTTGTGGACGCCGTCTCTGCTCCACACGCTGCAAGTTTTTGCTGTCATCCAGCATTCTGTTTCTGTTTACTTTGTAGCCAGTTCAGTTTTACTTTCGTTTTGCATAGCCATCCCTATGCTTCAATGCCTTTTCCTTTACCTTTTGTTCATTTTTGGTATAAGCGTTACATACCTTTTTACCTTTTGCATATTGGGTTCACGACAAACCGTCCTCATCTCACCCGACACATTCCGACTTTTACAAAGCAGTTAACTACCTGCTGCCACCTACTGACGCGGAGTATTACGTGGTTACCCTGCCGAGCTCTACACAGCACCGACACTAAGGAACGGCACATTATTTGCAGATTATAATTATTGATTTGCAAAAAAAATATTTTTTGGACCAATTAGGAGAAGTTACATAATTTCCCACGGCACACCAGACAATATGTCACAGCCGCGGCACAGTGGTTGAAAAACACTGCCTTAGCCTCTCGTGCAATCGGCACGCTTTCCTTTTGTTTTAGTTCCTGGCTTTTGTCCTGTGTAGGATTTATTAATTAATAAATATGTTCCTACCTTCAAGTCCTGTCCGGAATAGTCCGTTTGCTTCCTGGGAGAACAATCCTTGCAGTAAGCTGTAAACCCCCCCCCCCGTCTTGACAAAAAGTAGTAAAAATTTTCCTCTCTAAGTAACTTATTACAAGGAAATTTGTTGAAGATTAAGTTGTTACAGTGTATGTCTGCACTTGACATACACCTGCTTTTGTTCAAATATAGCCAATAATGATATTTTTTGTGGTCCCCTTTATTTAGAAAAGTACCGAAAAGTACCGAAATACTTTTGGTACCGATACCGGTACCAGAATCTTGGTATCGGGACAACACTAATACTAATAAACACTAATAACAACACTAATACTAATAAACACTGAGCACCCACTGGCAGAAATGTAGATCGGCGCCTATGCGAGCATTTATGTGACCACAGGGTGCCCTGGTGTGAGTGCACTCTGAAAGTCTTCAGCGGAGAGATGGAATTAATTTGACGCCATTAAATGGTGCATCAAACTGTACCACTCTACTTAATTTAATTGCATTATGCTCAGTGAACACAAGGCAGATTTACAAGCACAGTATTCCCTTGGCTTTCATCAGAAAAGGATACATTTACTGTATATGTAGATTAATTGCTCGCGTGGGACGTTAATTGCTTTCTGGCACATAGCAGAGACACAGCCGGGTATTTTCGCAGAGTCATCCTGGGCGGGTGCCAGTTTAACCTTGCGTTAATGGTCTTTAATAAAGCCAATGACGCCTTTTGTGCATTTCTCCGGCGTGTGTTGGCCGGGAGACAGCCTCAGGAATTTGAGTTGGAAGAATGTTTGTGAGGAGTTTTTACCCTTCAGGCTTCACGGTTGATTCTGTGCTGCTTTTTTTTTTTCTGCCTGAAAGGGAACTTTATGGCTCGCCACACGCGTTTAATCGCACTACCAGTTGCAGGGCTGACCCTTTCGTCAAAAGTGTCTTCAGCAGGGAAGCAACTATTACAAGAGGATGATACACTCCAAGGTTAGGTCCTGACGGGGCAACTTTGAAGCAAAGCTCTTTCGCCTCTTTTAGACGTGTTGTAACGTCTAAAGCAGTGACGTGCAGTCAGGGGAGGCAGGTGAGGCGGGGCCTCACGTGCCATCATGGAAAGAAAAATAATGTAAAAAGAAAAAAAATGTATTAAATTGTTATTTGTATCCAGTGATTATACTATAAAGTTATTTTCCATTTAACTTCACCAGTTTTAGATTATTTTTATTCAAAATCGCTGAATTTTCACATTTGCTGTTCAAATACTGAGAACAGACTTGGATTGCGCAATGACTCGGCTAACTGCTGGCCTGCTGTGCAGTGAGACCGTATTGCTATATGAACTATATTATACATTTCCATAGTTTAGTTAGCTGAGGTATATAATGTACAGTGTATTTTGTCAACAACTGTATGTGTGTAACGTATTTCTTGTGCTGAGCAATCATAAAACGGCTGCGAAGACGCACTGGCTGAGGCTCGCAGTAATCCCGCCTCATGGTGGTAGAGGGCGCCAGTGATCCCAGAGATCATTTCTGCGACTACTTGGCTGCAGAATAAGTGACAACAAGCAGCAACAGTTAGCGATTGTTTATTTTTTCCTCTCGCCTGGACTTTTAACATGGAGGATTACATATCTAAAATAAAACAGTTTTCTAAACTGGACTTTCAATCGAAGCAGGAGGTAATAATTAAAGGAAGATCTCCATCGAGACAGAGCATACATACTTGCCAACCCTCCCGGAATTTCCGGGAGACTCCCGAAATTCAGCGCCTCTCCCGAAAACCTCCCGGGACAAATTTTCTCCCGAAAATCTCCCGAAATTCAGGCGGACCTGAGTGATGTGTCGACAGCCTGTTTTCACGTCCACTTTCCCACAATATAAGCAGTGTGCCTGCCCAATCACGTTATAACTATAGAATGATCGAGGGCGAGTTCTTGGTTTCTTATGTGGGTTTATTGTTAGGCAGTTTCATTAACGTCCTCCCAGCGCGGTAACAACACACAACAACAGCAGTCACATTTTCGTCTACCGTAAAGCAGTTCGTCTGCCGTAAACAGCAGTGATGTGACACTCTTAAACAGGACAATACTGTCATCTACTGTACATGCATATGTGACAATAACATCTCGGGCTTTTAGAGAGTGCAGTGCACAACTGCGCGCACAACAAGGAGACGAAGCAGAATGCATCATCAGAGAGGGTGTTCAGCATGGTTAGAAAAATAGTGACAGAGAAAAGAACAAGGATGGACAATTCAACCCTTGACTCAACATTGAGTAGATGAGTGTTATGTGTGTGTATATGTGTAAATAAATGAACACTGAAATTCAAGTATTTCTCTTATTTATATATATATATATATATATATATATATATATATATATATATATATATATATATATATATATATATATATAGCTATAATTGACTGAAAGTCAAGTATTTCCTATATATATATATATATATATATATATATATATATATATAGGAAATACTTGACTTGGTGAATTCTAGCTTTAAATATACTCCTCCCCTCTTAACCACGCCCCCGGCCACGCCCCCCACCCCGCCCCCCACCTCCCGAAATCGGAGGTCTCAAGGTTGGCAAGTATGAGACAGAGAGACTTTTAAAACTGAAGAAAGATAAGGAAGACTTCTATAAACAAGTTATCAATGCTTTTGGTCAGAAGGAGCGGCGCATGGGCTTCATTTATAAGTAAAGGTAAGACCATAATAATGTTTTTTTAATTAAATGTGCTTTTTTTGTGTGCTACAGTTTGTATATGTAAAGTTAAAGTTAAGTTAAAGTACCAATGATTGTCACACACACGAGGTGTGGTGAAATTTGTCCTCTGAATTTGACCCATCCCCTTGATCACCCCCTGGGAGGTGAGGGGAGCAGTGGGCAGCAGCGGCGCCGCGCCCAGGAATCATTTTTGGTGATTTAACCCCCAATTCCAACCCTTGATGCTGAGTGCCAAGCAGGGAAGAATGCTGGTATGAGCTTTTAAACATAACCCGTTAACTGCTGCCAATCAAATGGTGAATAAGATACTCTTTAGGGTTCATATGTTTGTAAATCTGACTGTGATGAAGTCAGTGCCTCACCAGCCATCAACCTCACTGGTCTAAACAGTTGTCCTCTGTTCATATAGTGTGGAAGGGACGTGGTCCGCGTCACCTGCGGGCAGGGCATGTGCAGGAGCCGGCTGTGAAGCAGATGACAGGTGAGTGGATACCTCAGCGAGTTATCTAATCACCTGTCTCTTTATTAGCAGCGTTGGGGACCGCAGAGGGGGGCGGAAAAGCTGGAGAGGAGAGCCAAAAGGCGAGAGCGAGAAAGAGGAACATAAAGAGAAAGAAGAGACTTAAAAAAAAAGAATAAAAAGAAGATTGTAAACCTGGCAACCACGCTTGGCTCCAATTATATCGGTCCTAAAAGAACCCCACGACGCGAGTCGTTCACATATAGCTTTGCATATATTGACCTACATTGCGTTGGTTTTTACTGTTAGGATACAGCAAGTCTACATTAAGCCGGATAACCCCTTAATCAAATAATCATTTTGCCTAAGCCCCGATTCAGCTACACTAAACCACGATTTTTTACACGGATAAGTGCGCCGTGTATTTCTTCAATCTCCGGCTCTTAACTTTGTATGGACTCATTGATCGTTTACAAACTGAGTTCGGAGAGGAATTGACGCCAGAAAGACCGCGCCCCACACCGGAAGTGACGTCAGAAAGAAAGCGCCACAGCCAGCTTCATAATAACGGGGTTTCGGAACTCGGAGCTAACCACTGGAAATATGGAGGCGAGTCATCCAGACATGTCCGTGCTTCTCCTTCTTCTACATGTACAGACGCTTGTGGAAATCACACATGAATACCTTAAGAGAAAGCAATTGCAGCTATTTGGGATACAACACTTCTCAGACGGCAAGAGAACTTTCCAATGTCCGGGTCAGCTGTTATTCGACTTACTGAAAAACTTTGTCCATTTGTCGAAGGAGAGACAACGAAAATGCGGGCTACTGTGGAAGTGATAAAAAAAGGTAGCGTGTGCTTTGTATTACCTGGCCGTCGAGGGGGAAGACTACGGAAAACGGTGAATGCTTTTGCATACCTGCCAACTACTCCGGTTTTCCCGTAATTAGTACGGTTTTCATCAACCTATTCCGGGTTACGGTTGCAGTGATAAAAAATACGGTTTTTCATTAATTAAAAAAAAAAAATTTTTTTAAATGCGCGAGGCTATTTATAGCACCGCTGCCAAGCACGAGGCCATTGTTTCCAAACGAGCGAAATGTAGCGGCTAGCTACGGGGTGTTAGCCAATGGCTTTGGCTGGGGGGCGGGACTTCCGGGGAAGTTAGGGAAGTGACGTTGTTGACAGGAAGTGTTAGTTCGAGTTTTGCCGGGAAAGAGGGGAGACGCACATTGGAGCTGTTGTGTGGTTACATTGCATTTTATTACAATAAATACGAGACAAACGAATAAGTCTATGAGCCTACGTTCCTGGGAACATTACAGAACGATAATGGAATCAGCCGGAGAAAAATCGCAAACGAGTCTTAAACCGAAAAGAAAACTGCAGTCATTCCGTGAAGAATATTCAAAAGCCTATCCGGGAATAATTATCCGTTCCAAAAAGGGTGAAAACTACGCGAATTGCACCTTGTGCAGACAAGATTTTTCGATCGGACACGGAGGAATTAGCGATGTAAAAGACCACGTTGGGACAAAAAAACACAAGTCTAATGCCGTTGCTAGCGATACAAGTGGAAAACTTTCAACGTTTTTCGGATTTTAGCCACAAAAAGGTAATGACACCAATGTTATCTATTGGAATTGTTTAGTACTGTTATACTGTTAAAAGTGTTTATACTATTTATGCTTTCAAGTCCAAGTTGAAGAAATCTTGTTAAATGTTGACAGCATAACTACCAAAATACAGAAGTATGTCCTTAATATTTTTGCAGTGCTATTTCTGTTGAAAAGTTAAAATGATTACATTAGAGATGTGATGTGCCACTTTTCAAGTGTCTGATGGCTTAAATTAATTTTCATTAATTTTTCATATTTTGAATTCTTTTGAAAGGCTTACAAAAAAACTACATTTGAATTGTAATTCCATGCTATTGACAGGACTATTAATTTTAATGAAGTTAGCTTACCATGTTTACAGTATGATAATTGTGATAGAAATGTGAATTTTAGGCACAGAATATTTTTTACAATTGAACAAGGCAGTAGATTATACAAGCTTGGACAGAAAGTTAATAATGACACCAATTTTTTTTTAAATGGAATTGTTTAGTACTGTTTTACCATTTGTTTACTGTAAAAAGTGTTTATACTGTTTATACTTTCAATTAACAAATTGAAGTCTTGTGAAAGGTTGACAGGATAACTGGCATTAACTGTCAAAATAATTTAAAACTATTGAAGTTAGCTTATAGAATAAACATGTCAATCAACCCATATGATTTTTGCTGTAATATTTTTGTTTTGAAAAGTCACTGTGACTGATAGAAAAGTGATGGTTTTAGCAACATTTTAACCTGTCTGAATGCTAATAATCATTTTGCGTCGGGGGGCGAAGCCTGAACCCCCCACCAGGACTTTGTGCTGGACCTACCGGGGCCTGCGGCCCGTGGACCCCGGGTACTAGGTTTTTCTGATTTCAAAAGTTGGCAGGTATGCTTTTGGACTGGCAAAGCAGACTGTGTCAGTTATTGTCCGCCGTGTATGTCGTGGACTCAACGTCGAGGTCCAGAGTATATAAAGTCACCAAAAAGGAATGGATAATAAAGGTGAAGGCAAAATTTATTCGCATACAAAACATTCTAACTTGGATTGTTTCCCTGGCTTCGAGACTCTCCCGAAGGACAGTGCAGCGAAGACACAACAAACTCCCTTCTTGTCTCTCATGGACACACACCTGTTGTTGTTGACTTTCGACTAGCGACTGCACAAGATCAAGGCCGCGGAACAGAGACACACTGCAGGCTTACACACACACATGCGTCCCAAAAAATATACGCCACACATACACACCCCACCCTACCCAACCCAACGCCCTCGACGCAAATCCCATAGGGGTGATGAAAGGATGGTCAGCGCCTGAGAGCTGCGGCCTACCACCATGACCCCGCACTCCCTTCCCTCTCTTGCTAGATATCTCGAGATGTACGTTGTAATATGTATATGTGCTTTGCTATGGGGGTTTTTTCCCACTCCAGACTGGGCCCCCTTAGGAGCCCAGTCTAGATTGTATTTTTTTACTCATCCTTCCCCAGTGTTTTACCTTTTTCCCCATCTTTTACGGGGCGCCTTGTGGCGACCCATCAGCGTTCCTGTTCTGTAACCTTGTACACTGTTTGTTTGTCTAATCTTGAACGGGTTTGTGCTGAAAACAAAGTTTCGTTGTACTTGTGCAATGACAATAAAGACCTATCCATCTAAAAGAGTGAGAAGTGTCCTGACCAGATATCTAGATCCCTAGTTTGATTGTTGTCAAATGTTCTTTGTCACATTGTGTACTTTCGTGTCCAATAAAGATTTGATTCATGTATGATGTCTCAGGTGTGATTCACTACAATAGGGCCGCACAGCACACTGGATTCCAGTTAATTGAAATACCACAACACTGGATATCGTTCAGATACGGTAAGTTAAATTTAAAGGGGAACATTATCACAATTTCAGAAGGGTTAAAACCATTAAAAATCAGTTCCCAGTGGCTTATTTTATTTTTCGAAGTTTTTTTCAAAATTTTACCCGTCACGCAATATCCCTAAAAAAAGCTTCAAAGTGCCTGATTTTAACCATCGTTATATACACCCGTCCATTTTCCTGTGACGTCACATAGTGATGCCAACACAAACAAACATGGCGCATAGAACAGCAAGCTATAGCGACATTAGCTCGGATTTAGACTCGGATTTCAGCGGGTTAAGCGATTCAACAGATTACGCATGTATTGAAACGGATGGTTGTAGTGTGGAGGCAGGTAGCGAAAACGAAATTGAAGAAGAAACTGAAGCTATTGAGCCATATCGGTTTGAACCGTATGCAAGCGAAACCGACGAAAACAACACGACAGCCAGCGACACGGGAGAAAGCGAGGACGAATTCGGCGATCGCCTTCTAACCAACGATTGGTATGTGTTTGTTTGGCATTAAAGGAAACTAACAACTATGAACTAGGTTTACAGCATATGAAATACATTTGGCAACAACATGCACTTTGAGAGTGCAGACAGCCCAATTTTCATCAATTAATATATTCTGTAGACATACCCTCATCCGCTCTCTTTTCCTGAAAGCTGATCTGTCCAGTTTTGGAGTTGATGTCAGCAGGCCAGGGAAGCTAGGGTCGATATTCTTCTCTTGATCATCTTCGGTGGCATAAGGGTCGATGTGAGCCAAGACATCCAGGGGGTTTAGCTCGCTCGTCTGCGGGAACAAACTGCCGCCATTGCTTGCCGTGCTACCGAGGTCCTTTGTCCCTGAATTGCTCACACACTCCGGCAGATTTCTTTGACTTTATCGTTGGAAATGCATCTGCTTTGAGTGTCGCAGTATATCCACACATTCTTGCCATCTCTGTCGTAGCATTGCTTTCGTCGGTAAAGTGTGCGGAACAAACGTCCAATTTCTTGCCACTTTCGCATCTTTGGGCCACTGGTGCAACTTGAATCCGTCCCTGTTCGTGTTGTTACACCCTCCGACAACACACCGACGAGGCATGATGTCTCCAAGGTACGGAAAACAGTCGAAAAAACGGAAAATAAGAGAGCTTATTTGACTCGGTGTTTGTAATGTGTTTGAGAAAATGGCGGATTGCTTCCCGATGTGACGTCACGTTGCGATGTCATCGCTTAGAGAGCGAATAATAGAAAGGCGTTTAATTCGCCAAAATTCACCCATTTTGAGTTCGGAAATCGGTTGAAAAAATATATGGTCTTTTTTCTGCAACATCAAGGTATATATTGACGCTTACATAGGTCTGGTGATAATGTTCCCCTTTAAGAACTTGCACACAAAGCAACACCGGAGGTGACTATGACGTGCGTATTTTCCGCGCAAGCGTATTAGGCCATGTTGCGCCGGCGGACGGCGGACGGCGGGGGTCTTAAACGGTGGCATTGTTGTGTGTTTTTGTTTTGCCTTTTGGTTCATGACCCTTTGGGACTGTGTGACAAGGAGTGGCACTTTCGTGACTTCTGTGGTGCTTTTTTGTGAACTTCTGGATCTGCCTCCCGGGAGCCTTTTGGCCATGGAGACCAGCTGTTTGGTCTCAGTCACACCAGAGTCCGTTTGGAGAGACTGGAGGAGATGTGGATGAAGAGACAGGCAGGGCTGCGGAGTAAGCGCTGAGTGCCGGGACGGACAAGCTTCACAGTGTCTTGGCTGAATGAGCAAGTGTCGGACACCTCGGTCTCTTTAGACGCATCCTCGCTCATCCATGCAGACTGGACACTGGCTGAGAGTTAGTGGGCGGCCGAGGGTGCTTGGTTGCTTTGTTGGGTCTGCTCCTGTCTCTGGCCATGCTCACCCCACCCTAGCAGACGATGGCGTGGAACACCACAGAGGCCTCCACAGTGTTTATGTTTTTTTACTTTTAATGTCCTTTGTGATCTTTGATGTTTGATGTTTCCCTCTTACACACATGCTTATGTGTGCTTGGCTATGAATTTTTTTCCCCCTTGGCCCCAGTCTGGCCCCCTTCTCCCGGGCCCAGGCTTGGACTGAATACTTTTTTTTCTCCCCCTGCCCCCAACGTTTACCTGTTTGTCACCTGTTTGTCACCTTTTTTGTAAGGGGCGCCGGAAGTTGTCGGACCCGTCAGCGATCCTGTTGTTCTGTCTCGCTGTAAATGTTTGTCTGATCTTGAATGGGATTGTGCTGAAAATCTCCATTTCCCCTCGGGGATGAATAAAGTATTTCTGATTCTGATTCTGATTCTGATTAGAGCCGAGCAGCAAAGACTGCAACAGCCCTATTGTATTTATTTAATTGTAGTTGGACTTAAAAGTGTTCCTAAATGTGTCATTCATTTATTTGATATAAAATTATATTCATCTATTTAATCATTAAATTATTAAATTATTTCATGATGTATTTATTAATTTAAATAACCATTTCATAGTTGAATGATTTATATAACTATTTCAGGATTTTATATAATACTTCACAATAGATTTAATTATTTCACGATTTAACTATGAATTTTATAATTTATTTAATTATTTCAAAAATGTGTCATTTATTTCATAATTTAAAAATGTATTTAGTATCAGTTCATAATTTAATAATTTATTTAACTATTTTATGTTTTAATTTGATACTTTGCAATTTAATTAATTATCTAATGATTTTTAACAATCATTGAATGATTTTTTAAATGTATTTCCCAGTTTATTTATTTCATTATTTAATGATTTAATGATGTATTCAATTATTTCATGATTTAATTCATATTTCATGATTCATTGTTTTTATTTAATAAAGAAAAACAAAAAACAAAAACAAAACAAAAACAATAAATCATGAAATATATATGAATTATATTATTAAATATATATTAAGTAATATATATTATTTAATATATATCTAATTTTAATTATATTATTAAATATATATTAAATAATATATATTATTTAATATTTCACTAGTCAGAATTCATGAAATAATGAAATAAATCAAGAAATAGTTAAATTATTAATTGATTAAATCAATAAATAATTAAATGTAATTTTACATTAAATATATTTAATGCAACTTTTAATAGCATTTTTATGGATTTAATTCCAATCATAAATACAGTAATTATTTACATATTTATGTAATTATTTAAAAATGTATTTATTTATTTTAGATTTTCTTCTTTGGTGCTGACTCAGTCAGTGCTCACGCGCCTTGAATTTATGCGGCTCACAGAGGGAAAACGGGTTGTACAGTAATGGGTACTGACGATACTGAAAAAAGCAGGTATCGATGTGTTTTTGCCTGTAGGTATCGACGAGGTATTGATCATTTCGACAATCGTAATCCTGACATGGGCTTCGGTTTTTGTAAAGCTTAAATATTGTTTTTGCAGTCATTTAAATATGAATGTTGGTTTAAAAAATGACGTCATAAGTGTTAATGTGAAATAAATATTGCGATAAAAGTTTAGTAATAAGGTATCTTGAATCAAATGAAGCATGTGTAAGACTACCGACACACCCTATAACAATGCAAAATGGTTCGTTCCACGGCTAACTTGGAAGACTTCACTCAACACAGACGTCATAAGATCATCAAAGCTCATTTTCAGGCATTCGCACACAGCGACAGCATTTTGTAGCAAGGATGAGGTGATAAACGAAAAGTACAATTACATTAAATCTATCTGTGGCAGCATAGGATAAAACGATGTACATGTTTCACTTTTGCACCTCATTGCACAGAACTGTGGTGCGTTCAAAGACCCTTGATTAATTTGACATGTACTTCGGTATCAGGGAGGTGTAGCGGATTTTATAGACTAGGCTCAGTGCAAGTTGTTTTACTCTGTCCTCCACCCTGAGCCAGCCCACTTTGAAGAAGTGGGTAGGAGTGAGGTGTGATCTGGGGTGGAGGTCTAGAAGTAATCTGACTAGCTTGTTCTGGGGTGTTTGGAGTCTAGATTTGAGGGTTTTGGAGGTGCTAGGGTACCAGGAGGTGCATGCGTAATCGAAAAAGGGTTGAACGAGAGTTCCCGCCAGAATCCTCATGGTGCTTTTGTTGACCAGAGAGGAGATTCTATAGAGAAATCTCGTTCGTTGGTTGACCTCTTTGATTACCTTGGTTGCCATTTTATCACAGGAAAAATTAGCCTCTAGAATGGAACCTAAGTAGGTGACCTCATCTTTCCTGGTGATAACAATGTCACCCACTTTTATAGTGAAGTCATTGACTTTCTTAAGGTTGATGTGGGACCCAAACAGGATGGATTCCGTTTTACCCAAGTGTATGGATAGCATGTATGTACTTCGGTATCAGGGAGGTGTAGCGAATTTTATAGACTAGGCTCAGTGCAAGTTGTTTTACTCTGTCCTCCACCCTGAGCCAGCCCACTTTGGAGAAGTGGGTAGGAGTGAGGTGGGATCTGGGGTGGAGGTCTAGAAGTAATCTGACTAGCTTGTTCTGGGATGTTTGGAGTTTAGATTTGAGGGTTTTGGAGGTGCTAGGGTACCAGGAGGTGCATGCGTAATCGAAAAAGGGTTGAACGAGAGTTCCCGCCAGAATCCTCATGGTGCTTTTGTTGACCAGAGAGGAGATTCTATAGAGAAATCTCGTTCGTTGGTTGACCTTTTTGATTACCTTGGTTGCCATTTTATCACAGGAAAGATTAGCCTCTAGAATGGAACCTAAGTAGGTGACCTCATCTTTCCTGGTGATAACAATGTCACCCACTTTTATAGTGAAGTCATTGACTTTCTTAAAGGGGAACATTATCACGATTTCAGAAGGGTTAAAACCAGTAAAAATCAGTTCCCAGTGGCTTATTTTATTTTTCGAAGTTTTTTTCAAAATGTTACCCTTAACGCAACATCCCTAAAAAAAGCTTCAAAGTGCCTGATTTTAACCATCGTTATATACACCCGTCCATTTTCCTGTGACGTCACACAGTGATGCCAATACAAACAAACATGGCGGAAACAACAGCAAGGTATAGCGACATTAGCTCGGATTAAGACTCGGATTTCAGCGGCTTAACACTGTCTGATAAGATAATTACTAACAACTATGAACTAGGTTTACAGCATATGAAATACATTTGGCAACAACATGCACTTTGAGAGTGCAGACAGCCCATTTCAGGCGCGCTAAGAACATATATTTGTCCACGATTTCAGCACTCAGGTTAACCATACCTAAATAGACACAAAATACTGCATTACACAAGACTACCCGAATGTACTCGAATGATTGAAAAAAATAAATGTTTTTAAGCTAAATTATTGGTAAACACAGTTTATGTATAAAAATTTACGTAAAACCGCAAGTAATGAATAAAGTTTTCATCAATTAATATATTCTGTAGACATGCCCTCATCCGCTCTCTTTTCCTGAAAGCTGATCTGTCCAGTTTTGGAGTTGATCTCAGCAGGCCAGGGAAGCTAGGGTCGATATTCTTCTCTTGATCATTTTCGGTGGCATAAGGGACGGTGTGAGCCAAGACATCCAGGGGGTTTAGCTCGCTCGTCTGCGGGAACAAACTGCCGCCATTGCTTGCCGTGCTACCGAGGTCCTTTGTCCCTGAATAGCTCACACACTCCGGCAGATTCAATGGGGGTCTGGCGGCAGATTTCTTTGACTTTATCGTTGGAAATGCATCTGCTTTGAGTGTCGCAGGATATCCACACATTCTTGCCATCTCTGTCGTAGCATAGCTTTCGTCGATAAAGTGTGCGGAACAAACGACTGACCATTTCGTCGGCTTTCCCCACACCCTCGTATTTTGAACACATTTCGTCCAATTTCTTGCCACTTTCGCATCTTTGGGCCACTGGTGCAACTTGAATCCGTCCCTGTTCGTGTTGTTACACCCTCCAACAACACACCGACGAAAGTGAGAAAATGGCGGATTGCTTCCCGATGTGACGTCACAATCGCTCCGAGAGCGAATAATAGAAAGGCGTCTAATTTGCCAAAATTCACCCATTTAGAGTTCGGAAATCGGTAAAGAAAATATATGGTCTTTTTTCTGCAACATCAAGGTATATATTGACGCTTACATAGGTCTGGTGATAATGCTCCCCTTTAAGGTTGATGTGGGACCCAAACAGGATGGATTCCGTTTTACCCAAGTGTATGGATAGCATGTATGTACTTCGGTATCAGGGAGGTGTAGCAAATTTTATAGGCTAGGCCAGGGGTCGGCAACCCGCTGCTCTAGCGCCGCCCTAGTGGCTCTCTGGAGCTTTTTAAAAAATGTATGAAAAATGGAAAAAGATGAGGGGGAAAAAAAATCTATTTTTTGTTTTAATATGGTTTCTGTAGGAGGACAAAAATGACACAAGCCTCCCTAATTGTTACAAAGCACACTGTTTATATTAAAAATGCTTCACTGATTCGAGTATTTGGCGACCGCCGTTTTGTCCTACTAATTTTGGCGGTCCTTGAACTCACCGTAGTTTGTTTACATGTATAACTTTCTCCGACTTTTACGCCACTTCTTTTTCTGTCTCATTTTGTCCACCAAACTTTTAACGTTGTGCATGAAAGGTGAGTTTTGTTGATGTTATTGACTTGTGTGGAGTGCTAATCAGACATATTTGGTCACTGCATTACTGCAAGCTAATCGATGCTAACATGCTATTTAGGCTAGCTATATGTACATATTGCATCATTATGCCTCATTTATAGCTATATTTGAGGTCATTTAGTTTTCTTTAAGTCCTCTTAATTCAATTTATATCTCATGACACACTATCTGTATGTAATATGGCTTTTAATTTTTTGCGGCTCCAGACAGATTTGTTTTTGTATTTTTGGTCCAATATGGCTCTTTCAACATTTTGGGTTGCCGACCCCTGGACTAGGCTCAGGTTGTTTTACTCTGTCCTCCACCCTGAGCCAGCCCACTTTGGAGAAGTGGATAGGAGTGAGGTGTGATCTGGGGTGGAGGTCTAAAAGTAATCTGACTAGCTTGTTCTGGGGTGTTTGGAGTCTAGATTTGAGGGTTTTGGAGGTGCTGGGGTACCAGATGCATGCGTAATCGAAAAAGGGTTGAACGAGAGTTCCCGCTAGAATCTTCATGGTGCTAGGGGTTGAAACCCTGCTTCTTAAATGCAGAATGATACCAAACACACGCAGGAGCGCCACTCGAGTTCGTAACAAATGGCTTCATGGCATGCTCGGTTTCAGACGATCCCTCTCTTGCACCGTGGCACCCCTGCGTGACATCCTAGGAATAAAAGCCCGCCTGTGGTTGACAATAAAGCTCGCTGCTCCCCAACAACAAGGGAAGGGGGAGGGAGCACATTCTTCCGCTGACCCACTCTTTACAGCAGATATTAAACAATAACCGCAGCTTTTCCTTTTGTACGCGAGCATGTTTTCCTGTGTTTGGCCTCAGGAAAAAAAATCTGCACAATCGAGTGGCATTTCTCCAGCTCCCGCAGTCACAATGCGATCTTTCACTTGATGCTGACCAGATGCCCGTTAACCTTGTTTTGTTTTATTGCAGTCACACCTCGGGAGAAAGTGCAGTGTCACTGCCCGGGGAAGTTCGCTGTTTGAAAAAAAGGAATCTCACTTTTGATGGAGTGCGGGTGGGAGAGCGTACATTGGGGCTATTGTGGAGGCGTGATGCCACTTTTATATTCCTGCAAAGTGCTGAGCTCAGGCTTCCGCTGCTTTGTGATTCATGACACTTGCTGGTCCGAGCCACCTAAAGTTGTAATGCGCGGCATAAATCTCCCCGTAAAATGGTGCAAACTCCCCGCCGTCTTGTAGGAATGAGGTGTAATACATAACGCGCCGTGCAGATTGACCGATTAGGGTGAGAGGATGTGGTCAAATTTTCAATAGAGTACAGTTTGTAGGGGTGTGAATCTTTGGGCACCTAATAAATCCATCCGATTCCTGGTGGATTCTCCATTCAACACAATTCTCGATTCAAATCCATTCTGGCAATTAGAAATGTCCGATAATGGCTTTTTTGCCGATATCCGACTTTCCGATATTGTCCAACTCTTAATTACCGATTCCGATATCAACCGATACCGATATATACAGTCGTGGAATTAATACATTATTATGCCTAATTTTGTTGTGATGCCCCGCTGGATGCATTAAACAATGTAACAAGGTTTTCCAAAATAAATCAACTCAAGTTATGGAAAAAAAATGCCAACATGGCACTGCCATATTTATTATTGAAGTCACAAAGTGCATTTTTTTTAAAAAACATGCCTCAAAACAGCAGCTTGGAATTTGGGACATGCTCTCCCTGAGAGAGCATGAGGAGGTTGAGGTGGGCGGGGTTGAGGTGGGGGTAAGTGGTAGCCGGGGGTGTATATTGTAGCGTCCCGGAAGAGTTAGTGCTGCGAGGGGTTCTGGGTATTTGTTCTGTTGTGTTTATGTTGTGTTATAATGCGGATGTTTTCCCGAAATGTGTTTGTCATTCTTGTTTGGTGTGGGTTCACAGTGTGGCGCATATTTGTAACAGTGTTAAAGTTGTTTATACGGCCACCCTCAGTGTGACCTGTTTGGCTGTTGCCCAATTATGCTTTGCATTCACTTGTGTGTGTGAAAAGCCGTAGATATTATGTGATTGGGCCGGCACGCAAAGGCAGTGCCATTAAGGTTTATTGCCGCTCTGTACTTCTCCCTACGTCTGTGTACCGTTTTAAAAAGTCATACATTTGACTTTTTGAAACCGATACCGATAATTTCCGATATTACATTTTAAAGCATTTATCGGCCGATAATATCGGCAGTCTGATATTATCGGACAGCTCTACTAGCAATGAAACTTTTTCAAAACAATAGACAAATGTCTTTTTAAAAAAGGATCTGTATATACAAGTACAGGCCAAAAGTTTGGACACACCTTCTCATTCAATGCGTTTTACATTGTAGATTGTCACTGAAGGCATCAAAACTACGAATGAACACATGTGGAGTTACAGTATGTACTTAACGACAAAAAAAAGATGAAATAAGTGAAAAAAAAAAGTATATTCTATTTTCTTCAAAATAGCCACCCTTTGCTCTTATTACTTTTTCGCACACTCTTGGCATTCTCTCGATGAGCTGTAAGAGGTAGTCACCTGAAATGGTTTCCACTTCACAGGTGTGCTTGAAGCTCATCGAGAGAATGCCAAGAGTGTGCGAAAAAGTAATCGGTGTTATCAATATTGTTCTTACAAACGCTAATGTTAAGGACCTTAACATTAGCGTTTTAAAGAACAATATTGCTAATATTTGGTTAATATTTAGGTGACAAAATGGAAATGGGGTGTTGTTGGTGCTTTTTGGATGTTTTTTAGTGGGTTTTATAGGCACAATGACGTCGTGGCTCCTATTAGCTCTATTGTTAGCTGACTTTTATTTACGAGTAAACATGCTATAAATAAGAAAGACATACAGTACAGGCCAAAAGTTTGGACACACCTTCTCATTTCAATGCGTTTTCTTTATTTTCATGACTATTTACATTGTAGATTGTCACTGAAGGCATCAGAACTACGAATAAACACATGTAGAGTTATGTACTTAACAAAAAAAAAAGATGAAATAAGTGAAAACATGTTTTTTATTCTAGTTTCTTCAAAATAGCCACCCTTTGCTCTGATTACTGTTTTGCACACTCTTGGCATTCTCTTGATGAGCTTCAAGAGCTTCAAATGGTTTTCACTTCACAGGTGTCATAGTTTTGATGCCTTCAGTGACAATCTACAATGTAAATATTCATGAAAATAAAGAAAACGCATTGAAATAAGAAGGTGTGTCTTTTGGCCTGTACTATATATATATATATATATATATATATATATATATATATATATATATATATATATATATATATAAAATCGATTTTTAAAAATTATGAATCGATTTAGAATCGTATGTAAAAGAATCGCGATCTGGCAGTAATTATATCTTTTTTTTATGTAAGTTTTAGGCCACCGATAGCCTTCTTGCTCTAAGAACCTTTTAATTGCAGTCTTTTTGACATAGTTAAACAATAAATTGTAGGAATTTGTGCCATAAGTAAAATGTGGTAACCACAAGTTCCACCATGCTTGTCTTGCAGATAGATAGATAGATAGATAGATAGATAGATGGATGGATGGATGGTTGGCTGGATAGATAGATAGATAGATAGATAGATAGATAGATAGATAGATAGATAGATAGATAGATAGATGGATACATACATAGTTAGATAGATATATAGATAGATAGATTGATAGATATATAGATAGATAGTAGGGGTGTGAATTTGGGCACCTAATGATTCGATCCGATTCCGATTCCTGGGGTTGACGATTCGTTTCAGAATCGATTCTCGATTCAACACAATTCTGGATTCAAGCTGATTCTCACAAGACATTATTTGGTCTAATAATTATCATGAAACTTTTTCAAAACAGGTTAGAAAAGTTCATTTAAAAAAAAAATATATATATATATGTATATATATATATATATATATATATATATATATATATATATATGTATATATATACAAAATTGTATATATATATATATATATATATACAATTTAATATATATATATATATATATATATATATATATATATATATATATATATATATATATATATATATATATATATATTAGGGTTGTTCTGATACCAATATGTATTTCGATACTTTTCCTACTTTACTAAATAAAGGGTATCACAAAAAATGGCAATATCGGCTTTATTTTAACAAAAAATCTTACTTACATTAAACATAAGTTTCGTATTGCAGTCGAAGAACTATTTTGTCTTTAAATAAAATAGTGAACATACTAGTCAACTTGTCTTTTAGTAGTAAGCATATATATATATATATATATATATATGTATATATATATATATATATATATATATATATGCATACATATATAATGTATATATATTTATTAAAACATTATATATATATATATATATATATATATATATATATATATATATATATATATATATATATATACATGTATATATATATTTGTTTTTAAATTTATTTATTTGTGTATTTATTTAATTTTTTTATCCTGTCCAGCCACTTTGTTTAGTTAGAATTTTATCAAACAAAACCAGTTTTCTTTTAAATAAATGTATCAGACCTGTTTATCTATTTTATGTGGAAATGTAGTTAATCATAGAACTGGTACCTAATGTTCCATCCATCCATTTTCTACCGCTTGTCCCTTTCGGGGTCGCGGGGGTGCTGGAGCCTATCTCACCCAATGTTATTAAACATTTTTTGATTTTGAATGGAGAATCGATTCGAATCGAGACTCGATTCTGAATCGAATTTTTACCCCCTAAAATCGAATCGAATCGTGCGGTGCCCAAAAACCCACAGCCCTAATTATTAGTATCAGTATTCGAAATACGGTCCCAGTATTCTCTTGGTATTGGCTTTATACTACATTTTGCAGTATAACCCACCAGTACTACGAGTCACACTGTAATTATTTGACAGTTGAGGCTTGCATCATTTTCTTATGTCGTGCATGTTGTCTGATTAAATCCTGGTCCTCATACATTTGTGCATGTTTTAAAAAAAATGAGCAAACATCTGCATGAGCGGAGTGAAACCCCCCACTTCCAGTAGCTAGTGTGCTGTCCTACATCCCCCAAAAGGGATAGCACTGATGTGGAGATAAGGCCTTGTAAACCACCCTAATCTGCACCTGCATCCACACAGCAACCACTGCAGATAAGGATCACAAACTGCAGAAAATGTCGCATGCCTTTTCTTATGCTGGTTGAGATCTAAAGCGAGGAAAAAGGGGGTTAGGATTGCATCAGGGTGAATGGTGGTAGTTTTCTTGCACTGAGAGGCAGTCAGGGGGTGGGGTGGCATTGCAAGGGGAGGAGTGAAGGAGGGGAGACTGTCTCCAATTTGGCGATGGGAATTTCCGCTCCTTTAAGGGAGCTGTTTTTTTCAGATCAGCTCCCAAGGAAGAGCCCCCAGAATGGCTCTTTAGATATTTTTGTTGCTTAAGTTGATTTATCACCAACATATTTGTAAAATTAATTAATGTTGTAAAATAGTTATTTATATGCTGAACTTGGCATTGATTGCTTTAAAAAATGTACTAAAAAATACAGCAATAAAGACCCATCTTAATTACACCAGGGGTTCTTGATTGATTGATTGATTGAGATGTTTATTGACATCTTAAAGAATTGAATCCATGTAATGCTTTAAAAAAGCAAATGGATGGCACAAAAAGCCAAAAGGCTTGTTTCCATTGTGGTCCATTAAATATTCATCAAATTTGATACATTCAATAATAAAATATGTATAACCTGTCAGGTGTTTTGAAAAACAATATATGCAATATTAACATTTTTGACCTCTAGGCCCAACTTTTCCACTACAGTCTCGATTTTAATCGTATTGAATAATTATGGTATACCTAACCTACTTACAGTTAAACAGGATAAACCTTCGTCAAATGATATGAAACCAAAAACCATTAACATACTGTATATGGTTTTGGACATAGCTGTCAATAAAATTAAAAGTTCAAATGAAAATACAGCTTCACTTTAGTCATAATTTTTGCGCTGAGGAAACTTTGCTTTGACTTTACTCCAGACTTCTTCTGTTTGTTTGATACTGTCATTACTGCCACCAGTGGTGGAAAATGGTATTACAACTGAGTACTGCTGCGGACCATAAATAATCACTGAATTACCGTATTTTCCGCACTATAAGCCGCACCTAAAAACCACAAATTTTCACAAAAGCTGACAGTGCGGCTTATAACCCGGTGCGCCTTATATATGGATTAATATAAATATTTATTTTCATAAAGTTTCGGTCTCGCAACTACGGTAAACAGCCGCCATCTTTTTTCCCCGTAGAAGAGGAAGCGCTTCTTCTTCTATGGTAAGCAACCGCCAAGGTAAGCACCCGCCCCCATAGAAGAGGAAGCGCTTCTTCTTCTACTGTAAGCAACCACCCGCCCCCATAGAAGAAGAAGCCCCCGGATATTGCGTTTCATTTCATTTGTGTGTTTACATCTGTAAAGACCACAAAATGGCTCCTACTAAGCGACACGCGTATAACGCAGAATTTAAACTTAAGGCAATTTTTAACCAAAGAACTCCAACCGCTCGATATTGGTGTCAACAGGGCATTTAAAGCACGACTGCGAACGGCGTGGGAACAATGGATGACCGAAGGCGAACACACCTTCACTAAGACAGGGAGACAGCGCCGGACGACATACGCCAACATCTGCCAGTGGATCGTAAATGCCTGGGCGGATATTTCGGTCACAACTGTGGTCCGAGCTTTCCGGAAGGCAGGATTCACAGAACTGCGACGAGACGGAGCCGGCCATTTTGGATCCCGTATTCGCCCAACTTTTTAATTCAGACACCGAAGGAGAAGAATTCGAGGGATTTATGAATGAAGAATAACTTCAGAAAGTGAGCGTTATGTTTATTTTGTGTGTTGTGACATTAACGTTCGAGCAACATTAAGTTATTGATGCTTATTGATTGCACATTTGCACATTACCGTACATTTTGGGAGTGAACAGAGTTGTTAGAACGCTGGTTTTTAATATATTATTAAAGTTTGACTGACCTATCTGACTGTTTTTTTGACATTCCCTTTAGCGCAGTTAGATGCGGCTTATAACACGGGGCGGCTTATAGGTGGACAAAGTTTTGAAATATGCCGTTCATTGAAGGCGCGGCTTATAACCCAGGGCGGCTTATGGTGCGGAAAATACGGTACTCATAAATAGATAGTATGTAAGTAGTGAATCACATGATGAGATTAATAAGATTATCTTATTATAAAAAGAAAATGATTTGTAAGTATAAAAACAATTTTATTTGATTAAAAAAATTATTTGCAAGTAAGAAAACAATTTTGTTCAAATAAAAAAACTATTTGCAAGTAAAAAAACCAAATTTCTTCAATTCAAAAACATGATTCGCAAGGAAAAAAACATTTCTTCAATTAAAAAAAATGATTCACAAGCAAGAGACAATTTTCGTCAACTAAAAAAAACCGATTCACAAGCATGAAAAAATGTTCTGCAAGTAAAAAGATTTGGAAGTAACATGCCAAACATTGAGAGGAAATTTAACTTACAGCAGATGTGTCCAAAATGCAGCCCCGGGTGCCATTTGCGGGCCGTACTTCGAGCTTTGTTGGCCCGCAAAGTACTGTTGAGATAACATCAATCAAAAAACAACAGTAAAAATGTAAGCAAAGTGATGATGTATTGAGAAAAAGAGTAAATCTTGGAAATAATTTATATGCTTTGTCACTTTTAACACAACACTCATAGAAAAGCCTGACTTTTTTTTTTTTTGCACTTATATAAAAAATTAAAAAGATATTAAAATGCCCCCGCATGATTTGACTTTCTAGTATGCAGCCCTTGATTGAAGTTTGGGCACACCTGACCTGCACCTGTCGTTGTAGAGTGCAAATTACAGGTGTGCTGAGTGCAAGTGTGTGGATTGCACTGGGTGGAATGTTACTGCCAAAAGGTTCAACTTGAAGAAATTTGTTTTTATACTTGCAAATTTTTTTACTTGCAGAAAATGTCTTTTTTAACTTGCAAATATTTTTTTTAATTTGCAGAAAATAGTTTTTATACTTGTGAATCGTATTTTTCAATTGCAAAAAAATTGTTTTTATACTTGCAAATATTTTTTTACCTGCAAAATCTTTATTTTACTTGTGAATATATTTTTTTGTTTAAATAAAACTGTTTTTGTACTTGCAGGAATGTTATTTTTTTACTTGCGGATCACTCCTTTACTTGCATAATTGTTTTTACTTGTGAATAATTTTATTTAATTAAAGGATTTTTTTTTTATACTTGTGAATAATAATTTTTTTACTTGAAGAAAATTGTTTTTACACTTGCAAAACAACTGTTTTACTCCAAACAAATTGTTTTTATACTTGCAAATTGTTTTTTTTAAATTTTGTATAAAATAATTTTTATACTTGTAAATCGTTTTTTTTTTACTTGCAATACTTTTTTTGAATATTGTTTTTATACTTGCAAATTGTTTTTTTTAATTGTAGACATTTTATTTTTTCTATTAAAAAAAAGAAACGTTTTTATACTTGCAAAAAAAATATTTCACTTGCAGGAAATTGTTTTTTTTCTTGTGAATCGTTCTTTTTCACTGCAGGACATTGTTTTTATCCTTTAGAATGTTATAATTTCACTTGCAGAAAATAGTTTTTATTCTTGTGATCTGTTCTTTTTCACTTGCAGGAAATTGTTTTTATCCTTTAGAATTTTTTCATTTCACTCGCAGTAAATTGTTTTTATATTTGTGTATTGTTTTTTGTTTTTTTTACTTGCGAATTGTTTTTTTTTTTTTACTTGCGGTAAATTGCTTTCATACTTGCGATTCGTTTTCCTTTTACTCACAGAAAATAGTTTTTAATTGAGAATTAATGAAAATAATTGTTTTTATGTTTTTATTCTTTTTCTCTTGCAGAAAAAATGTTTTTATACTTTAGAATTGTTTTTATTTCACTTGCAGAAAATAGTTTTTATATTTGTGTATTATTTTTTGTTTTTTTTCCTTGCGAATTGTTTTTTTTTTTACTTTCAGTAAATCGCTTTTATACTTGCGACTCGTTTTCCTTTTACTTACAGAAATAGTTTTTAATTGCGAATGAATGAAAATAATTGCTTTTATGCTTGCGAGTCGATGGTAAATCGTGAGTAAAACACACATTTCTGTGTGATTTTTTTTGGCGTTTTGGCAGTAATTTCACTCCATAGAGCCGTCTCGTGTGGTTCACATCAAAGAGCCGTATATAAGGGCCGGCTCGTTCGCCAACGACGCATCGCCAGCAGCCCCCATTCTTTGTCTAACCACCGCCGCACAACACGACACCGGAGAGAAGGATCCCCGCTCCTCACTGACAACACATCGAATGGCTTGAGCGGGAGTCCTTTTAAGGGCTTGAAAACAGGAAAATTAAAAGAAGCAAAAACCCCACAAGATAGACGAGCCTACCCGCGTTGGAGTGAAGCAGAGGACTTCCATCTCAAGGTATTTGTTAGACGCCACTTGGCAAACAAAGCGTGGCAGCATCTCTCACGTCTCTCAGCTCAAGTTTGGGCTCCAACTTTTAGTCTCCTACGTGTGTCCAATAACTACTTTTTATGTTCGTCTGACAACGAAACCCCGTTAAATATGTTTATTTTATTTTATTTAAGGCAACATTTCGTCAATGGTCGCCGAACCACGCGTTTGATCTTTTCTATTGAAAGTGGCGCAAAATGAAGCCTTGTGCGTAATTTCCACATTTTCTGTGTTCTACCTCATTTTTAGTCAATACCAACTCACTTTCAAATTTGTAAAGTTGAATAAAAGAAGAAAAAATCCATTAAATGCCCTTTTATGAACTATAGTCATGGCTGTAAACGAGGTTGAAGCTATGATTGATTTGTGATTATTGTTGCATTCTTGGGTGGAAAACAGTCATGGGTGCCACGTGGAATATTCTGGACCAATGTGGAATTTTCTCCATTACATGTCCGTGAAATGATGGTGATTCATGTGTCCTGACTTAGTCTATGGTCTCGTATTTGCATCACATCAGGCGGCTTAGTGACGCAGATTTTTGGCCACGGTTTGGCCTTCTTCCACAGACCCTGCAAGGATTATTGGGTGCCCTCCCAGATGTGAGAGCCACATCAGCCTTTATCCTTTCCTGTGGAATTCTCTAAGGCTCGGTCAGTGTGGAATTATCGGTCACTGGTTGCGCTTTAGTTTAGGTTTGGTGGCTACCTGCGTCACGGTATAACGATCCTTTCCCAAACTCAAGGATTCAGGGAACTTTTATTGTCATACTAGCACATAAGCCTGTACATAAAAACTCAGATTCCCACCCCCTTCATTACGCAAAACCAACTTTTCTTACCTATTAGTACCTGTTTTTTGGATCTGCATAACTCCCCAACATTTTAATCAAACCATGGAGGCATGGCGGGGATTTTTATAAAACAATCTTGCCTTCCTTCATTTGTCCTCCAAACCAGCTATTTGGAATTTGCCCCATTTGTGATGTTTTCCCCAATTGTGATGCCAGTGGATTTCTCCATATATGGTAGAGCTGTACCCAAAGTGTTTTGCGCGAGTCTGCCATTGTACTCTAAAGTAGGGCTGGGCGATATGAATGAAAAAGTATTTCTCCATATATTTTTACTTAAAGTTGATATTCGATATATATCTCGACATATTTTTACTTAAACTCGATATTCAATATATATCTCGATATATTTTTACCTAAGCTCGATATTCGATATGTATCTCGATATATTTTTACTTAAACTAGATATTTGATATATATCTCGATATATTTTTACCTAGACTAGATATTCTATATATATCTCAATATATTTTTACTTAAACTAGATATTCGATATATATCTCGATATATTTTTACTTAAACTCGATATTCGATATGTATCTCGATATATTTTTACTTAAACTAGATATTCGATATATATCTCGATATATTTTTACTTAAACTCGATATTCGATATGTATCTCGATATATTTTTACTTAAACTAGATATTTGATTTATCTCGATATATTTTACTTAAACTATTCGATATACTGTATATCTCTATATTTGTACTTAAACTAGATATTCAATATATATCTCGATATATTTGTACTTAAACTAGATATTCGATATGTATCTCGATATATTTTTACTTAAACTATATATTTGATTTATCTCGATATATTTTACTTAAACTATTCGATATACTGTATATCTCTATATTTGTACTTAAACTAGATATTCAATATATATCTCGATATATTTGTACTTAAACTAGATATTCGATATGTATCTCGATGTATTTTTACTTAAACTAGATATTCAATATATATCTCTATATTTTTACCTAGACTAGATATTCGATATATATCTCAATATATTTGTACTTAAACTCAATATATTCGATATGTATCTCAATATATTTTTACTTAAACTAGATATTCGATATACTGTGTATCTCTATATTTGTACTTAAACTAGATATTCAATATATATCTCGATATATTTGTACTTAAACTAGATATTCGATATATATATCAATATATTTTTACTTAAACTAGATATTCGATATATATCTCTATATATTTTTACCTAAACTAGATATTCGATATATATCTCGATATATATCTTTACTTAAACTAGATATTCGATATGTATCTCGATGTATTTGTACTTAAACTAGATATTCGATATATATCTCGATATATTTTTACTTAAACTCGATATTCGATATATATCTCGATATATTTTTACTTAAACTCAATATATTCGATATGTATCTCAATATATTTTTACTAAAACTAGATATTCGATATACTGTGTATCTCTATATTTGTACTTAAACTAGATATTCAATATATATCTCGATATATTTGTACTTAAACTAGATATTCAATATATATCTCTATATATTTTTACCTAGACTAGATATTCGATATATATCTCGATATATTTGTACTTAAACTAAATATTCGATATATATCTCAATATATTTTTACTTAAACTAGATATTCGATATATATCTCGATATATTTTTACCTAAACTAGATATTCGATATACTGTATATCTCTATATTTGTACTTGAACTAGATATTCAATATATATCTCGATATATTTGTACTTTAAACTAGATATTCAATATATATTTCGATATATTTTTACCTAGACTAGATATTCGATACATATCCCAATATATTTTTACTTAAACTAGATATTCGCTATATATATATATATATCAATATATTTTTACTTAAACTAGATATTTGATATATATATCGATATATTTTTACTTAAACTAGATATTCGATATATATCTCGATATATTTGTACTTAAACTAAATATTCAATATATATCTCGATATATTTTTACCTAAACTAGATATTCGATATATATCTCGATATATTTTTACCTAAACTAGATATTCGATATGATAAATGATAAATGGGTTGCACTTGTATAGCGCTTTTCTACCTTCAAGGTACTCAAAGCGCTTTGACACTACTTCCACATTTACCCATTCACACACACATTCACACACTGATGGAGGGAGCTGCCATGCAAGGCGCTAACCAGCACCCACCAGGAGCAAGGGTGAAGTGTCTTGCTCAGGACACAACGGACATGACGAGGTTGGTACTAGGTGGGGATTGAACCAGGGACCCTTGGGTTGCGCACGGCCACTCTTCCACTGCGCCACGCCGTCCCGATATATATCTCGATATATTTTTACTTAAACTAGATATTCGATATTTATCTCGGTATATATGTACTTAAACTAGATGAAGTGTGTGACATTCATATGTTGTCAATATTCATCATTCATATTTTAGCACAACATAATTGTGTCAAAGTATTTTCTGTCAGTTAATTATGAGTCAATTGTTATGCAGTACACTTGTTTTTTTTTTTTTCAAATCACCCCGACCAAAGTTTAAGGTTATGTGTTGAATGAATATATAAATATTTTATTAATACATAGTTTCATATCATTTGACAAGGTTGTGAACTGTAAGTAGGTTATATATAATTACTGAATACGATTTAAAAATCAATAGTAAGATTACTAGTTGGTTATATTTGAGTGGAATCTGTAGTGGAAAAGTTGGGCCCCGAGGTCAAAAAGGTTAAAAAAAAAAACCTGATGTAGACCACAAAAATGTTTTTTTAATTTAGAAAATAAATCAAAATATGGCCCCTTTTAACAGAAACTAATAAATAGAAATGATTGAGGTAATTCAAAACACGTTTTGCTTTAATTTGATCAAAAATGTGTAGTTTGAACGAACATGGCATCTTACTTTTGGCATAATTAAAATTTTTATAAAGTTTTTTTCGGACAGTTATAACTTGCATTTAGTCTAGAATCATTTTCAAATAACTTGACCGCAAAAGGGACAAGTGGAACAAAATTGGTGGGTAGATGGCTAAATAAAGAGCTTCATGTGGGAGGCAATACAATTGTCTTGAATAAAATACTAATAAACATTTGTAGCATTGCTCATTGCATGCAAATAAACTCAATTATTGAGATCAATAAAGGGCAAACTTAAATATTTTGTCTTAATTAAAATAAATCTCTAAGTAAAAATGCAAGAATGCAAATAAAGTCCAACATTGAGAGAGCTCTCTAGTTTTAGTCCGTGGATAAACGCAATACAAGGTACTTTGTTTACATTTTTTTACCACAGAAAGCTGCTTTTTAGCCGAAGTTTGTTGTTCCCCTTGTAAATTGTTGCATTCTCCCCACTCTGTTGGATGCCAGTGTTTGATATGCTAGTATAAGTTTGTTGTGCTGCTGCCTTTTTTAAACAAACTTTGCAGCGTGCAGTCACTTGCTCCACGTCTGTTGCAGCAAATCCAAACAACTGACAACACTTTTCTTTTCTTTGGAACAAACGTCTTGTTTGTGTTAGTATTAGCCACGTTTCCTTATGTGTGTGAATCTCCGTTAAGGAAATAACAGAAGGCCGGAAGCTACGGAAGCTCCTGAGGGCAAAAAGTACGACGAAACACATTTATTTAAAGGGGAACATTATCACAATTTCAGAATGGTTAAAACCATTAAAAATCAGTTCCCAGTGGCTTATTATATTTTTCGAAGTTTTTTTCAAAATTTTACCCATCACGCAATATCCCTAAAAAAAGCTTCAAAGTGCCTGATTTTAACCATCGTTATAAACACCCGTCCATTTTCCTGTGACGTCACATAGTGAAGCCAACACAAACAAACATGGCGGAAAGAACAGCAAGCTATAGCGACATTAGCTCGGATTCAGACTCTGATTTCAGCGGCTTAAGCGATTCAACAGATTACGAATGTATTGAAACGGATGGTTGTAGTGTGGAGGCAGGTAGCGAAAACGAAATTGAAGAAGAAACTGAAGCTATTGAGTCTTATCGGTTTGAACCGTATGCAAGCGAAAACGACACGACAGCCAGCGACACGGGAGAAAGCGAGGTCGAATTCGGCGATCGCCTTCTAACCAACGATTGGTATGTGTTTGGCATTAAAGGAAACTAACAACTATGAACTAGGTTTACAGCATATGAAATACATTTGGCAACATGCACTTTGAGAGTGCAGACAGCCCAATTTTCATCAATTAATATATTCTGTAGACATACCCTCATCCGCGCTCTTTTCGTGAAAGCTGATATGTCCAGTTTTGGAGTTGATGTCAGCAGGCCAGGGAAGCTAGGGTCGATATTGTTCTCATGATCATCTTCGGTGGCATAAGGGACGGTGTGAGCCAAGAAGTGTGCTACCGAGGTCCTTTGTCCCTGAATTGCTCACACACTCCGGCAGATTCAATAGGGGTCTGGCGGCAGATTTCTTTGACTTTATCGTTGGAAATGCATCTGCTTTGAGTGTCGCAGGATATCCACACATTCTTGCCATCTCTGTCGTAGCATAGCTTTTGTCGGTAAAGTGTGTGGAACAAACGTCCAATTTCTTGCCACTTTCTGTCTCCAAGGTACGGAAAACAGTCGAAAAAACGGAAATTAACAGAGCGGATTTGACTCGGTGTTTGAGAAAATGGCGGATTGCTTCCCGATGTGACATCACAACGTGACGTCATCGCTCCGAGAGCGAATATTAGAAAGGCGTTTAATTCGCCAAAATTCACCCATTTAGAGTTCGGAAATCGGTTAAAAAAATATATGGTCTTTTTTCTGCAACATCAAGGTATATATTGACGCTTACATAGCTCTGGTGATAATGTTCCCCTTTAAAAAATATATTTTGCCACAAAAAAGTTGTTTTTATCTATAAAATCAATTTATCATTAGATTACATTTACTACCTGAGGTTCCAGATTTAACCCAATGAGTACCAAAAGAACGATAGCACGTAATTTGGCGGCAACAATCCATCGATTTTAGTTAAATTAGAAAAAAAACATTATATTCTGTTGCTTCGATTTAGGACCGGGACGATTCGTCAACGTCATCAATGACGTAAACACGTTGACGTCACGTACCATAACAAATGGCCACGGAGGAAGAAATAGATGACGCTGATAGTGTTCCAATTGATCATTTATCGCCAATTTCTGTGGAAAAGTTTGGACGCCAGATGCCAATCAATGCCTTTCAATTCTGATGACAAAAAATAGCACTTTTGCCTTGCAGCTTGGTCCTTTTGTTGACAGACAAGGCCACTACTAACTGCCTATATAGTATACTCAGTGCAGAGTGGCCCCTCTAAGTTAATATGCCCTTCACTGTGGCAAATAAAGTAAATTTCTTAGAAGTATTAAAATCACAGTGGAACTGGAGAAAGAGGTGAAAACGTGACACATCGAGCCAAGAGAGCAGCAGACAGCAGAGAAAAATGCTAAGCTAGCTTGAAACAGCAAAGAAGTAAGTGATTAGTTCACTTTAACAGACGTGTGAGTATACCGTATATTTTTCGGAGTATAAGTCGCACCGGAGTATAAGTCGCACCAGCCGAAAATGCATAATAAAGAAGAAAACAAACATATATAAGTCGCACTGGAGTATAAGTCGCATTTTTGGGGGAAATGTATTTGTTAAACCCAACACTAAGAATAGACATTTCAAAGGCAATTTTAAATAAATAAAGAATAGTGAACAACAGGCTGAATAAGTGTACGTTATATGAGGCATAAATAACCAACTGAGAACGTGCCTGGTATGTTAACGTAACATGTTATGGTAAGAGTCATTCAAATAACTATAACATATAGAACATGCTATACGTTTACCAAACAATCTGTCACTCCTAATCGCTAAATCCCATGAAATCTTATACATCTAGTCTCTTATGTGAATGAGCTAAATAATATTATTCGATATTTTACGGTAATGTGTTAATAATTTCACACATAAGTTGCTTCTGAGTATAAGTCGCACCCCCGGCCAAACTATGAAAAAAACTGCGACATATAGTCAGAAAAATACGGTATATGGAACCGCGTTATAGTAGAAAGTAATAAGGGTGTGAATGTTTGGGCTCCTAACGATTCGATCCGATTCTTGGGGTGGCGGATTAGATTCAGAAGCGATTCTCCATTCAAAACGAGTCTTGCAATATATTATTTGTAGGGCTGTCAAATGATTAAAATGAATGAAATTGTCTGATCACATAATGGAATTTGGATTAATCACAGGTGATAAGTCGCTTGTATGGTTACAATCTCCTTGGTAGAAGACCTCAATATTTGTACACAATTGCAATTTTATTGTCAGCATGTCGTCCAGGAATATTTTCAAACGTTTTGCTTGAATGCATGTCATTTATTTGCACCAAAGTTGGTAACCTTTTTATTTAAAGTTCTTTCAGGATGTATTTTGGAGTAAAATTTACCAGTCTCTTCACTGATTTTTGTATTTACCTATGCATTGATCTGATCACTGACCAAATAAGATTTATGAATAAATTGCATGATTAGTCTATGTGTGTGTACATAAATATGCGGTAAGTTTTTGTGATTAATCACATGAGTTAACTCGTTCATTTTGACAGCCCGAATTACCGTAAATTTCGGACTATAAGCTGCTACTTTTTTTCTAACCCTGCGGCTTAAAATACAAAACGGTTAGTTTATGAATTTGTCCTGTTAATGTTTGTGCTATGGCGCCATTGGACACGTTTGTTCACTGCAGGTGTTGCGGGATAATAATGTAATTCCTGTTTTAATGCCCTGAACCGGAAATAAGTGTCCATAGCGTTTTTGCTCAAAAGGATTCTTGATTTATCACTCCAAGAAACGTTTAAGTTTCACATGTGATCTCTGTAGGAGTGTTTTCATGCATATTTGTACGTGCTATCGTAATTTAATGAAGCTAGCGTCGTTAGCATTAGCTAATATACTAATGCGTCTACGAGTGTCCGTGTTCATATTAACTTACAATGGCTTTCTTTTTGTATTGTTTCAGTTTCACAAATTCGTCAGTAAATTCACCGAAACGTCACCGTGGAGTTATTGAGTCAGTAGTCCATCCTCTGTTCGTATATTCAGCTTCAAAAAGATAAGGTTGTGAATCCTCATTAGTTGTCTTCGTTGTTTGTTAGCACATCTGCCATGATTACAACACACCCGTGTGTTTGTTTGCAGAAGTAGGAACACACATTAGTTGCCGGAAGTCGCTATAAAACAGAAATTATTGTGCCACAGAAAGAAGTCCTGCTATTGATTAAAATGACTAAAATACGGTAAATATTGTTTATATTACATATTGTTATGAACGTGTCTGTTACTACATTATATATAGATGTTGATGGAGGGTTTTAAAAGTTGTTTTAGAGGGCTTTGAAGGCTACAACACTGGCTACGAATAACCACATCTTGAAAGCGTTTTTTTAATCATTTTTAAATAAAGACGTGTTCTTGTCTTTCATAATGATTGTCCTTAATAGGCAAAATAGAAAAGTGCAGTTCCCCTTTTCATAAGGGTCTATCTAGAGCAGGGGGTCCGAAACGTTTTGCCTCCATGGGCCAAAGTAAAAATGTGCCAATGGGCGACTTTAAGCGGGGAGTTTAGCCTCATGAGTTTTGCAACGCTTTCAGAGATATATTTTTTTAGATAACTAAGTAAACACATTCCTTACACTATAGTTTATTATAGAATGAAGCACATGAACCCCCCTTGGTTTGTTGTCAAATGTCAACGTGGCGTAATTACAAACACAGGACTTTCGTTGTAAAGTTAAGAAAGAATAGCATTTAACAGGATGTTGCATCATGTTAAAGGACCCCGAGTGGAATGTTTGCACAACTCTTTCAAATATTGATTAGGGGAAATAACTTCTTTGAAGTCATATGCATGTTGGTAGATTTTTTTTCCTGTCAGATGTTCAACTATAAAATGAAACAGCACAGGTGCACATATGTCAGAAGTAGAGATGTCCGATAATGGCTTTTTTGCCGATATCCCGATATTGTCCAATCTTAATTATTGATTCCAATATCAACCGATACCGATATATACAGTCGTGGAATTAACACATTATTATGCCTAATTTTAGGAATGAGGTGTAATACATAACGCGCCGCGCAGATTGACCGATTAGGGTGAGAGGATGTGGTCAAATTTTCAATAGAGTACAGTTTGTAGGGGTGTGAATCTTTGGGCACCTAATAAATCGATCAGATTCCTGGTGGATTCTCCATTCAACACAATTCTCGATTCAAATCCATTCTGGCAATTAGAAATGTCCAATAATGGCTTTTTTGCCGATATCCGACATTCCGATATTGTCCAACTCTTAATTACCGATTCCAATATCAACCGATACCGATATATACAGTCGTGGAATTAACACATTATTATGCCTAATTTTGTTGTGATGCCCCGCTGGATGCATTAATCAATGTAACAAGGTTTTCCAAAATAAATCAACTCAAGTTATGGGAAAAAAATGCCAACATGGCACTGCCATATTTATTATTGAAGTCACAAAGTGCATTATTTATTTTAACATGCCTCAAAACAGCAGCTTGGAATTTGGGACATGCTCTCCCTGAGAGATCATGAGGAGGTTGAGGTGAGCGGGGTTGGGGAAGGGGGGGTATATTGTAGCGTCCCGGAAGAGTTAGTGCTACAAGGGGTTCTGGGTATTTGTTCTGTTGTGTTTATGTTGTGTTACCGTGCGGATGTTCTCCCGAAATGTGTTTGTCATTCTTGTTTGGTGTGGGTTCACAGTGCGGCGCATATTTGTGACAGTGTTAAAGTTGTTTATACGGCCACCCTCGGTGTGACCTGTGTGGCTGTTGACCAAGTATGACTTGCATTCACTCGTGTGTGTGACAAACCGTATGTATTATGGAATCGGGCCGGCACGCAAGGGCAGTGCCTTTTAAGGTTTATTGGCGCTCTGTACGTCTCCCTACGTCCATGTACCACTCCGTACAGCGGCGTTTTAAAAAGTAATACATTTTACCTTTTGAAACCGATACCGATAATTTCCGATATTACATTTCAAAGCATTTATCGGCCGATAATATCGGCAGCCCGATATCGGACATCTCTAGTCAGAAGTGTAATTTCACTATACACAATGCAAGCTACTACATCGTACCTAATATACGAAGGTCCGGCTGGCTAATATGTATGACGGAATATTAGTATTGGCTTAAGTATTAGCCCATATTTCATGTTTTGTTTGTATTACCTCCATGCTTGGCACTCAGCATCAAGGGTTGGAATTGGGGGGTTAAATCACCAAAATATGATTCCCGGGCGTGGCCACCACTGCTGCTCACTGCTCCCCTCACCTCCCGGGAGATGATCAAATGCAGAGAATAATTTCACCACACCAATCATTGGTACTTTAACTTTAACACAGCTAGCCAGACAGCTAATGCGGTCTGTCCTGATACACGCGTGACGGGTATTATGTTAAAAATAAAGTGTAACTCACTTGATGGACAGTTGTGCGTTTAGTCCAGCTGGCCGGGGAAATTTTTCCAGTTTATTTGACTAAGCGCTCCATTTATGTCGAAATAGCATGGCTTCAAGTTTCACATTTTCAGGGCAGCACGGTGGAAGAATGGTTAGTGCGTCTGCCTCACAATATGAAGTTCCTGAGTCGTCCTGGGTTCAATCCCGGGCTCGGGATCTTTCTGTGTGGAGGTTGCATGTCTTCCCCGTGACTGCGTGGGTTCCCTCCGGGTACTCCGGCTTCCTCCCACTTCCAAAGACATACACCTGGGGATAGGTTGATTGGCAACACTAAATTGGCCCTAGTGTGTGGATGTGAGTGTGAATGTTGTCTGTCTATCTGTGTTGGCCTTGTAATGAGGTGGCGACTTGTCCAGGGTGTTCCCCGCCTTCCGCCCGAATGCAGCTGAGATAGGCTCCAGCGACCCCGAAGGGAATAAGCGGTAGAAAATAGATGGATGGAGTCACTTTCACCTCACTTTCTCGGCTTCCGTCTGCTCCAACGTATCACTCTTCCTTCTTGCTTTCTTCTAGAAAGAAGTAGTTCATCCTCCATATATTCAGATTCACAAAGATAAGCTTGTGAATCCTCATTTGTCCAAAAATAGTCTTCTTTGTGGTTTGTTACCGAATCTGCCACGATTAGAAGACACACACGCCTTTGTTTCCGGAAGCAGGACACACATTTGTTGCCAGAAGTCAGATGTGCACTGCAGGGAAACGGAAATCAATGCACTGAAAAAATCAGTCCCCGGCAATGATCAAAATACGGTAAATATTGTACAAATTACATATTGTTATGAACGTGTTGTTGCTACGTTGTATATAGACTTGCAGTGTGTATATAAAACGTTGATGGAGGATTTTGAAGTTGTTTTAAAGGGCTTTGAAGACTACAAAGATGACTTCTATTTTACCATGAATTGATTAACTTGAACAAGTTGAAACATTTATTCAGGTGTTACCATTTAGTGGTCAATTGTACGGAATATGTACTGTACTGTGCAATCTGCTAATAAAAGTTTAAATCAATCGATCAAAGCTGCATCCTCCAAGCGTTTATTATCTTTAAAATCACCCCCCAAAACACACGTGTGTTCTTGTCTCTCATAGTGATTGTGAACAATAGGCAACATTCCCAAAAAAGGGCAATTCCCCTTTTAAGGTGCTACAGTACAAAGCAATAATTAAGCTCAGTTACAGCTCGTTATTCTATTCTGTGTTATATGTGTTTTATGTTGCACGATTGCGCCAAGTAAAATTCCTAGTTTGTGAACCCGTTCTCAAACAATGGCAATAAACTATTCTGATTCTGATCCTGATCAACACAATAAAAGCTGATCCATTAAAAGAGACAAATAATAAGACGTCAACTATTATCAGTGAAGCATAGGAAACACAAATCATAAAAAATATTAGTTTAAACATTGTTTATATCAGGCCTGGGCAATTATTTTGACTCGGGGGGCCAAATTTAGAGGAAAAAAAGGTGTCTGGGGGCCTGTATATCTATTTTTAGGAACACTAATACAAAACCCCACAATAATGTCTGATTGAATGCTAAAAACGTTATAACAGACCACCTTAAAGGGGACCATTATCACCAGACCTATGTAAGCGTCAATATATACCTTGATGACCATATATTTTTTTAACCGATTTCCGAACTCTAAATGGGTGAATTTTGGTGAATTAAACGCCTTTCTATTATTCGCTCTCGGTGTGACGTCACATCGGTAAGCAATCCGCCATTTTCTCAAACACAGAGTCAAATCAGCTCTGTTATTTTCCGTTTGTTCGACTGTTTTCCGTACCTTGGAGACATCATGCCTCGTCGGTGTGTTGTCGGAGGGTGTGACAACACGAACAGGGACGGATTCAAGTTGCACCAGTGGCCCAAAGATGCAAAAGTGGCAAGAAATTGGACGTTTGTTCCGCACACTTTACTGACGAAAGCTATGGTACGACAGAGATGGCAAGAATGTGTGGATATCCTGCGACACTCAAAGCAGATGCATTTCCAACGATAGTCAAAGAAATCTGCCGCCAGACCCCCAGGAAAAGAGAGCGGATGAGGGTATGGCTACAGAATATATTAATTGATGAAAACTGGGCTGTCTGCACTCTCAAAGTGCATGTTGTTGCCAAATGTTTTTCATATGCTTTAAACCTAGTTCATAGTTGTTAGTTTCCTTTAATGCCAAACAAACACATACCAATCGTTGGTTAGAAGGCGATCGCCGAATTCGTCCTCGCTTTCTCCCGTGTCGCTGGCTGTCGTGTCGTTTTCGTCGTTTTCGCTTGCATACGGTTCAAACCGATATGGCTCAATAGCTTCAGTTTCTTCTTCAATTTCGTTTTCGCTACCTGCCTCCACACTACAACCATCCGTTTCAATACATGCGTAATCTGTTGAATCGCTTAAGTCGCTGAAATCCGAGTCTGAATCCGAGCTAATGTCGCTATAAACTTGCTGTTCTATCCGCCATGTTTGTTTGTATCGGCATCACTATGTGACGTCACAGGAAAATGGACGGGTGTATATAACGATGGTTAAAATCAGGCACTTTGAAGCTTTTTTTAGGGATATTGCGTGATTGGTAAAATTTTGAAAAAAACTTCGAAAAATAAAATAAGCCACTGGGAACTGATTTTTAATGGTTTTAACCCTTCTGAAATTGTGATAATGTTCCCCTTTAAAAAACAGAATGGAATTAAACAAATTTTTACTGAATGAGACACCCAGAATGTACATGAAAATAAAGAATGTGGGATTTGCAATATTAACTATGAACGATAAAACACTGAATATTGACAACATATGAACGTCACACCGCCTCTCGATCGACATATTTTACAATCAGGCGAAACACAACAAAAATGCAACAAACACAGCGAAATATGAATGCGAAGTGTAATAAAAAACCCCACATACAATCTGATATATTAGACTTAGACTTCCTTTTTATTGTCATTCAAATTTGAACTTTACAGCACAGATAAGAACGAAATTTCGTTACATAATCTATCCATCTATCTATCTATCTATCTATCTATCTATCTATCTATCTATCTATCTATCTATCTATCTATCTATCTATCTATCTATCTATCTATCTATCTATCTATCTATCTATCTATCTATCTCACTAAGCTTTAGAACTTTGTTGTAAAAATCTCCTTCCGCGTCTGTCCCTGACACCCACATTTCAGGCTAGCCGCTGTGGAAACGCTCCCCATCAACACTGCTTGGTGCCTCGTCTGAGCTGCTGTGACTTGGATTACCATGGTAACTCATTAGATTACCATAGTAATAAGTATATCATGCAAAATTGCAGATTCCAACCATTGAAATACTTTGTATAGTTCAAGACTTACAGTCATTTGAAAACATCTTAAAGATATAACAATTTTTGGGGGGAATGTCCGGCGGGCCAGATTGACAAGTTTAGCGGGCCGCATGTGGCCCCCGGGCCATAATTTGCCCAGATCTGGTCTATATAGTTTGGTGATTTAAAAAAAAAAAATACAGATTTTTACTTCAATGTAGGTCAGCATTTCTTCAAAGACCTTATGTAACACGCCTTCTTCAGGCCGTGCCTTTTCTGTTCTGCCGAGACTGAAACTTGGGTCAACCGCATGTTAGCTACCAAACTAAAAGCCCAGGCTATCAACCCGAGAGCCAGCATTGCTCTTGAGGTTGTCAGGGAGCGCGGTTTATCGACGTACACATGGCCTCTGTTACACTTGCACAATGTCCTTCATTCTGTGTGTTGACTTTACATCTTAAAGGCTTTCACAGAATAAAGTGACTGTACTCGTCAGTCTTGCCCATTGAAAGGCACCTCTCAGAAGGCGAATCATTGACCAACATTTCTCTGGGCCTGTGCTCCTTGTAGCACAATATAATCTTGTGTAGTTTCTTCCAAGCCTTTATTTATTGAGGGACACTTTCCTCCATGACTAATGTCAAATATCACTTCATAACTGTTTTCGTTTGTATCTGGGGAGTTGGCCAATACAAACAGTTCCTAGGGACTACTTTATTCCTATGGAAAGAATGACTTGTTGGAATTAGATTTATTTGTATGGAGGGATGGCTGTATTGAAGGTGCTCTCCAAATGGTATGTTTGTCTTTAATGTAACTCGTCTTGAAAGTACCGTATTTTTCGGAGTATAAGTCGCTCCGGAGTATAAGTCGCACCGGCCGAAAATGCACAATAAAGAAGGAAAAAACATACGTCGCACTGGAGTATAAGTCGCATTTTTTGTGGACATTTATTTGATAAAACAACACCAAGAATAGACATTTGAAAGGCAATTTAAAATAAATAAAGAATAGTGAACAACAGGCTGAATAAGTGTACGTTATATGACGCATAAATATCCAACTGAGAACGTGCCTGGTATGTTAACGTAACATATTATGGTAAGAGTCATTCAAATAACTATAACATATAGAACATGCTATACGTTTACCAAACAATCAACAGTAACACCTAATCGCTAAATCCGATGAAATCTTATACGTCTAGTCTCTTACGTGAATGAGCTAAATAATATTATTTGATATTTTACGGTAATGTGTTGATAATTTCACACATAAGTCGCTCCTGAGTACAAGTCGCACCCCCGGCCAAACTATGAAAAAAAACTGCGACTTATAGTCGGAAAAATACGGTAATGCAAATTCATCACTTGTAGTATGGTGTTTGTGTTACAGTACACAGTGGTGTGCAAAAATACTTGAACACTTGTCAAATCTGAAGAACCTGGTGTTTTACTTGTTCCCCGAGCCAGGATTGCACTCGTTTGCCCTTTTTGAAAGTTAAGGGCAAATTTATCAATCCATTCCTTTTTTCTTTTTTTTTTAACATTTTACTGTAATATTTAGTATGGCCTCTTCAATGTATTTTCTGAGAGTTTGTAACCTCGATGTCATTCCACACTCTCAGAAGGTAGTTGTAATGAATATAATGTAGATTTTACTTGTTGTTCAGCATTTCCAATGTTTCCCAGAATTTAATAAAGGTGTGTGTGTGTGTGTTCTGGCAATGCTTACTTAATGGGGACATCGCTCTGTTTACACAGTCACCTTTAGGGGACCTCTGACGGTATGGGGACAAAAAAACAGGTTCCCTAAAGGGAAACCTTTTTAAATGATAGTCAGATCCATTCCGAAGATGCCTAAGTGATTTTTAAGCTTTGGCCCATAAAACATGTTTACTGGTTAGTTGGAGTGTGAGACATTTGCACAGCAGCCCCCTCATCGGGCTGAAGCTGGTACTGCACTCGCTCTTTTAAATGGTCCTCGGTAGTCACGTACAAATTTGTGTGAATTATGCAAAATTATTTAAATTTGGTCCCCATGATCCATATTAACTCTTTTTCCCCCAGGGTCCCCAGTAAGAATGATCAGCACATTACTTAATCAATCCAGAGATTTAAAGACGTGTATGAGCTAACTGGGCAGTGGCCATTTTACCTATTTTTTTATGCCGCCACAACCTGTAGAAAGGGTGGTCCCCACAAGTTGTTCCCCATTCCAAATGATAACCAGTATGCACTGCAAAAAGTCAGTGTTCAAAAACAAGAAAAAAATTAGGGGTATTTTATTTGAACTAAGCAAAATTATCTGCCAAGAGAACAAGAAAATTCGGCTTGTCAAGACTGTACAAAACAAGTAAAATTAGCTAACCTCAATGAACCCAAAAATACCTTAAAATAAGTATATTCTCACTAATAACAAGTGCACTATTCTTGGTAGAAAAAAAACAAGACCTTCTTTGCTCAATATGTTGAAAAATATTCTTAAATTAAGTAAATGCCAGTGTCATTATCTTGACATAATATGACATAATTATTTTTTTTCATGCTTGAAGTGTAAGAAATTATTACTTTAAAAAAGTAGTTTTAAACTTGTGAGTGTTGATGACACAGCTTTGCATCAGTTGATATTCTAGTTTAAAGCATGTTTTACTCAATATAGGTCATACAATCTCAGCAACAAGCTGTAATATCTTACTGAGATCATTTAGGACCAAAACCCTTAAAACAAGTAAAACACTCTAACATAAAATCTGCTTAGTGAGAAAAATTATCTTATCAGACAGAAAATAAGCAAATATCACCCTTATTTGAGATATTTAATCTTACTTACCGTATTTTTCGGACTATAAGTCGCAGTTTTTTTCATAGTTTGGCCGGGGGTGCGACTTATACTCAGGAGCGACTTATGTGTGAAATTATTTACACATTATCGTAAAATATCAAATGTTATTTAGCTCATTCACGTAAGAGACTAGACGTATAAGATTTCATGGGATTTAGCGATTAGGAGTGGCAGATTGTTTGGTAAATGTATAGCATGTTCTATATGTTATAGTTATTTGAATGACTCTTACCATAATATGTTACGTTAACATACCAGGCACGTTCTCAGTTGGTTATTTATGCGTCATATAACGTACTCTTATTCAGCCTGTTGTTCACTATTCTTTATTTATTTTAAATTGCATTTCAAATGTCTATTCTTGGTATTGGGTTTTATCAAATAAATTTCCCCAAAAAATGTGACTTATACTCGAGTGCGACTTACCGTATTTTTCCTCAGTATAAGTCGCACCGGAGTATAAGTCGCACCTGCCGAAAATGCATAATAAAGAAGGAAAAAAACATATATAAATCGCACTGGAGCCTGGCCAAACTATGAAAAAAACTGTGACTTATAGTCCGAAAAATACGGTATGTTTTTTTCCTTCTTTATTATGCATTTTCGGCTGGTGCGACTTATACTCCGGAGCGACTTATACTCCGAAAAATACGGTAGATTTCAGTTTTTGCAGTGTGTGTGTGTGTGTGTGTGTGTGTGTGCAACTTCGTTCTAATATTTTTTGCACAGTATATCCTTTACATAAAATTCACACAACGTTTGTATTCCCTATCTTGTCACGTCCATAACATGCTTTTTTAGTAGGAGCTTATTACTCACCACAAGATATGTAGTTGGTCACAGATGGTGTGAAACCACAAGATCTTTGTCGCCTCTTTGGTGTTTTAACGATCTGCTCTTTACTGAGTTGGCAGCCTTAGTCGGACAAACAATTAATTCCAGTAAGTGTGTGTTCAAGAGTACCGAACTAGAGTGATGGTGACATTTGGTGGCTGTTACTATGTACAAGTGTTTGGATTCCAATTTAAAGATGGAAAAACAATGGCGGGTTTGACTTAAATGCACTGTACAGTAGGTAAAGTTGTATTTTTGCCTCTTTCTTGTGAGAATCCAGCGTGTGATTAAATAGTGGGGGACTAGTTGCAGTGTGCTTAAACAACCACCAAGTAGCATCTGTGAGCAAATACTGTCATCTCTTTCTGTTTTAGACTTATCAGGTCAGTAGTGCACTTTTCACCCACGCTTAATAGGAAGGACGAAGCAAAAATACAACCTTACCTACTGTAAGTGAGGGTATTATTAGATACAAATTCAACAGCGGATTGTTTTAGCCAGATCTGTGCAAAACTTGTCCTCTTTATTTTTATACTTTTTAGTACTTCAAAGCTGTTGCCGTGAATATGCTTTGTAATACCAAAAGTCTCGACTGATCAAAATCAGACATGTGAAATGTCCGCGGCAACGCGGAAATCCGCGTTTTTACACATTAATTTCCGCGTCAAAATTTAAAGTCCGCAGTTTTTTGAAGAGTGTAAGTCAAAAGATTGAGGTAACTTTTTGTTTTCTTGGCAGCAATCGAGCAGTATGTATAGATCCATGGCATCTCCGCAACACACAACACTGGAAATGTCCTTATTTGCTGCCACCTTGCCGACACGCACACACACAGTGCACGACAGGGCTAGTGACCAAAGTTTAAAATAACCAAACTTCTTAACTTTAACAGCCTGGCTTAACTATTTAGAGAACTGTTGTATTACATTGATGTGTTACAATTACAGGATCGGAGAAGGAAGTGAACAGATGTGTCAGTAATTGCAATGAATTGGAAAATATTACATAATCTTTGCTTCTTTTTACTCCTTTTCAAACATGTTGTAAAGAGAAATGAGGATATGTAGATTATATGATGTATTATATATGTATATATATATATAATATTCTGTATGTATGTTTGAAATAAAGTAATCCATAACTAATCAAAAACACTTTACCATGTCCCCACATCTGCGGTCCCGTCCAAGGTTTCTCATTGTCATTGTTTTTTCTTGCCGTGATGTGGGATCTGAGTCGAGAATGTCGTTGTGGCTTGTGCAGCCCTTTGAGACACTCGTGATTTAGGGCTATTTAAGTAAACTTTGATTGGTTGATTGTCGGTAAGCAGGTCATTAGGTAGCGTCGACAACGCTGTGGATGTTTTGTGAATGTTTCAAAAGGTGCACAAAGTAGCATGGTAGATAACGACAGCACTCTGCTGACTGAGCACCGGAGATCGATAAGCCTGCCCACAATGCGTGTGCTGCCTGGCACAAAAAGCATACAATGGGTGGATGAAACGCTTCTACAAGAAAACCTATTTGTTCAGTCAATGGTTCCAAAGTTCATACAAATAGGGGTTCGTAAATCGAGGTTCAACTGTATATAGACATTTTATTGTAAATACAGAATCCTCCATTTGGTTAAAAAAGAGGTGGTGTCATAACATTTTAAGCATTTTGTCATTCATTACTGGATGAGTTTTGTATCAGCCTATGATATGCTTTCATACTTTTTCTCACAGCATTTCAGGAATTTGCAGCTTAAATTTTTCGCGTGCCTGTTACAATGACAAACGCCTCCTTCTGTTCTTTTCACTAATGCAAAGCAACCTCCAGATATTTAAAATGCTGATGGGAAAAAAAGGGACCCGAGTGCATATAGCAGCTTGCACAACGGTTAAAGAACGAAGAACTCCATCCAGGTAGACTACTTACATACAGTATCTTTAAAGACAGGCCCGAGGCAAAACATTTTCGCTCAATGTGGCACGCAACTCATATAATAATCATTATAATTATACAAACATACATATAATTTCCTACCACAAGTTTAAGCCATATAACTGTGTGTGTGGGGGGGGGGGGAATTTGACAGAACAAGCTAGGCAGAAATATTTTAAAGATCCTACAGCAGGCAGTGGGGGAATCAACTTTATTTTTCAAACAATGGCGACCCCTTGTGGCTATGACTGAAAGCACAACACCACGAAGATAAGTGGTTGGGGTTGCTGTCAATGTAGTCTCAGATAATTATTGTTGTTTTTGCATATAGAAAAAGACCAGAATAAAATTGTTAAAAAGTAGAAGAAGAAAACAAGTTCAAATGTAACTTTCCTCTGCTTATAATGCCCTCAGCTATCAAGACAGAAAGGAAAATGTCAACACAACCATGGAAAACACTCAAAATTCTAAAATCACATTAGACTCTTAACAATAACCTCTTCAACTAAGGTACAAACCTCAGGAATATGTAATAAATGTTTATTTTGTGTATTGCAAAGAGTGAAAATGTAAACAGAGAAGCCTGAGAAGAACAATTTTTGCAGGTTTACGGCTGTTTAACATTTAATTTGGTCTATTATTCCTATTTATCCATCCATCCATTTTCTACCGCTTATTCCCTTTTGGGGTCGCGGGGGGCGCTGGAGCCTATCTCAGCTACAATCGGGCGGAAGGCGGGGTACACCCTGGACAAGTCGCCACCTCATCGCAGTATTCCTATTTAAGCATTCAATAATTTGTTTTGCAGTAATTATTATTTAAATATTATTGGACCAATGCAGGATTATTTTAAAGTAGAACATTTGTTATGATTTGTAGTTTGTTTTATTTATACATTCCTGCACTCTCACTTCCTAACTGTTTTCGTATTCCCGAATAGTAGGGGTGTAACGGTACACAAAAATTTCGGTTCGGTACGCACCTCGGTTTAGAGGTCACGGTTTGGTTAATTTTCGGTACAGTAAGAAAACAACAAAATATACATTTTTCGGTTATTTATTTACTAACATCCATACATACAGGGTCCATTGCAAGGGTTAATGTGGTCAACATATATAAAATAAAAACTAAATAAAATAAGGCTCAGAATGGTTTCTTAACAAAACTTTTCTACATATAAAGTGCTTTTTTTGATTGATTGAGACTTTTATTAGTAGATTGCACAGTTCAGTACATATTCCGTACAATTGACCACTAAATGGTAACACCCCAATAAGTTTTTCAACTTGTTTAAGTCTGGGTCCACGTTAATCAACATTAAACTGCTTCAAGTTGTTGCTCAGAATAAATAAAATTACAAAGCTTTTCTTCATCTAAAAAGTGCAACATTAAACAGTTTCAAGTCAACTCAGCCTCAGATTAACTTTTATTCACCCCCCAGCCTCGCTAACTTGGCAGTAAGAGGTGGGAGCTGTTTGCTCGTTTTTATCTTTGTTGAAGCGATGTTCACTTGGGGGTGGTGCCGCTTCAAATGGGTTAGCATGTTTGACGTGTTGGCAGAAGCATGCCTTACCGCTGCTGAACAATGTCGGCAAACCTCCGTCCTCCATTGTTGATGGTGAATTTACTGAGACATTTGTGAAACTGGAACAATACAAAAAGAATGCCATTGCAAGTTAATACTAGTTCAAACCCCGGCCGAGTCATACCAAAGACTATCAGAATGGGACCCACCACCTCCCTGCTTGGCACTCAGCATCAAGGGTTGGAATTGGGGGTTAAATCACCAAAATGATTCCCGAGCGTGGCCACCGCTGCTGCTCACCGCTCCCCTCAACTCCCAGGGGCGTGTAACAAGGGGATGGGTCAAAATGCAGAGGGTAATAGTTTGTGACTATCAGTGGGACTTTAACACAGACTCTCATAAAACCATGTTAGCATATTAGCTAATGCTAATTAGCAATGTTAGCTTCATTACATCACGATAGCACGTACAAATATGCATGAAAACATTATTTCAGACATCACACCTGGGACGGTGTACAAAGTATGAATAGTTTTAGTTATATTGTAAAACTTACAAACGTTGCTTGGAGTGATGAATGAAGAATCCATACGAGTAGAAATGCTATGGATGGCTAGAAGAAGGAACGGCACTTGTACTTTCGGTTGAAAGCAATAAAATGAAGGAAATCGAGTCGACGAAGCACATGCAGTAAGCGAACTCGTCCAAATGATGGCGCCATAGCACAAACAAACTGGGAAATTTGTGAAACTGGAACAATACAAAAATGATGCCATTGCAAGTTAATAATACTAACACAGACCCTCGGAAACATGTTAGCATATTAACTAAGGCAAACGAAGCCAGCTTCATTACATCACGATGGCACATATAATTATGCATGAAAACATTTCAGACATCACACCTGGGACGGTGTATTAAGTATGAATAGTTTTAGTTATATTGTAAAACTTACAAACCGTGCTTGGAATGTTGAATGAAGAATCCATACGAGTAGAAACGCTATGGACGGCTGGAGGACAGAACAGCACGTGTACTTGCGGTTGAAATCCTGGTGACAAAGTACATGCAGTGAGCGAACTTGTCCAAATGATGGCGTCATAGCAGAAACCGTAACACCTTTTTCAGTGTCTGTTGAAAACTATTTGTTGAACTCAAACATCACGACCTGTTAGCGAAGAATAATCCATAAATTAGCCACTGTTTTATAAGCCGCGGGGTTCAAAGCGTAGGGGAAAATATCCTCTAATTTTCAGCAGTCATGTCTGTAGTATCAGTTTTATGAATCACCTTCACTATATTGCTGACTCCACTGCATTCTGCAAACTCCGCAAAAAAGGAGACATCCACATTCATTTGTCTCCATCTCTTCTTTTCAGATCAGAGGAAATCGCTGCTGATCGACAGACAAAATGAGCTGGAGTTTCCTCACGCGTCTCTTGGACGAGATTTCCAATCACTCAACGTTCGTGGGCAAAATCTGGCTCACCCTCCTGATCGTGTTCCGCATCGTGCTGACCGCCGTGGGGGGCGAGTCCATCTACTACGATGAGCAGAGTAAATTTGTGTGCAACACGCAGCAGCCCGGGTGCGAGAACGTGTGCTACGACGCCTTCGCGCCGCTCTCCCACATCCGCTTCTGGGTGTTCCAGGTGATCATGATCACCACGCCCACCATCATGTACCTGGGCTTCGCCATGCACAAGATCGCCCGCATGGAGGACGTGGATTACCGGCCGCGCGGCAGGAAGCGCATGCCGATCGTGAGCCGCGGCGCCAACCGCGACTACGAGGAAGCGGAGGACAACGGCGAGGAGGACCCGATGATCCATGAAGAGATTGAGCCAGAGAAGGACAAGGAGGTGGAGGAGAAGCCCAGCAATAAGCACGACGGACGCCGCCGCATCAAACGAGACGGCCTGATGAAAGTCTACGTGTTTCAGCTTCTGTCTCGTGCCATTTTTGAGGCGTCCTTCCTGTTCGGGCAGTACGTCCTTTACGGGCTGGAGGTGTCGCCGTCATACGTGTGCACGCGGTCTCCCTGCCCGCACACGGTGGATTGCTTCGTCTCGCGGCCCACGGAGAAAACCATATTCCTGCTCATCATGTATGCAGTTAGTGCCTTGTGTCTGCTCTTCACCCTGCTGGAGATCCTTCACCTGGGCTTCAGCGGCATCCGGGACTGCTTCTGTGCCCCCCGCTCCCGACCTCCCACCCCTCGGCACTCCGCGCTGGCCAGCCAGCGGTCCTCCATCAGCCGCCAGCCCTCCGCGCCGCCGGGCTACCACACGGCCCTGAAGAAGGACCCCTCGGGGAAGCTCGGCTTCAGGGACAACCTGGCCGACTCCGGCCGCGAGTCCTTCGGCGACGAGGCGTCCTCGCGAGAGCTGGAGCGGCTGCGCAGACACCTAAAGCTGGCCCAGCAACACCTGGACCTGGCTTACCAGACCGAGGAGCACAGCCCGTCTCGCAGCAGCAGCCCAGAATCCAACGGCACCGCAGCCGAGCAGAACAGACTCAACTTCGCCCAGGAGAAGCAGAGCAGCACATGTGACAAAGGTAACTACAGAGGGACCAGCTTACGTTAAGCATTTGCTACTGGGCCACACAGAGACCGACCAATTTAACCATTTTCTCCTACTTAACAGACACACCAATACGGTTGTTCATAGATGTATTATTAAACTCCTGATAGGAAGTCGCCATTTGCTATATTTGTTACATGGGACAAAGCACATTAATAAACATATAAAATAGAGATGTCCGATAATATCGGGCTGTCGATATCGGCCGATAAATGCTTTAAAATGTAATATCGGAAATAATCGGTATCTGTTTCAAAAAGTAAAATGTATGACTTTTTAAAACGCCGATGTGCGGAGTGGTACACGGACGTAGGGAGAAGTACAGAACGCCAATAAACCTTAAAGGCACTACCTTTGCGTGCCGGCCCAATCACATAATACCTACGGCTTTTCACACACACAAGTGAATGCAAAGCATACTTGGTCAACAGCCATACAGGTCACACTGAGGGTGGTCGTATAAACAACTTTAACACTGTTACAAATATGCGCCGCACTGTGAACCCACACCAAACAAGAATGACAAACACATTTCGGGAGAACATCCGCACGGTAACACAACATAAACACAACAGAACAAATACCCAGAATCCCTTGCAACACTAACTCTTCCGGGATGCTACAATACACCCCCCCCCTGCCCACCTCAACCTCCTGTCCCAAATTCCAAGCTGCTGTTTTGAGGCATGTTAAAAAAAATAATGCACTTTGTGACTTCAATAATAAATATGGCAGTGCCATGTTGGCATTTTTTTTCCATAACTTGAGTTGATTTATTTTGGAAAACCTTGTTCCATTGTTTAATGCATCCAGCGAGGCATCACAACAAAATTAGGCATAATAATGTGCAGGGGTGTAACGCTACACAAAAATGTTGGTTTGGTACGTACCTCGGTTTAGAGGTCACGGTCGGTTCGGTTCATTTTCGGTACAATAAGAAATTAACAAAGTATACATTTTTGGGTTATTTATTTACCAAATTAGCAAAATCTTCCACCAAAAATATTTTTCTTGGTGGAATATTTGATGTGAAGTAATCGGAACCTTGGATAGGTCAATAATTCATAATAACATTGATTTTGATTCAATATTATGTTTTGAGCAATGACAGTTTGAAAGAAAAAAAAAACAGCTTTGTTTTATTAGTTAACATTGCAACTTTTTCTAAATTACCGTACATTTAACCTTTTTAAGCTTTTTTATTTCACTTTTGTTATGTTTTTGTTTATTTTAATAGTATTTTTAGAATGTGTCGAGGGCCTTTAAAACGTTAGCTGTGGCCTCCGGGGCACAGTTTTGACACCCCTGCTATAGATACCGTATTTTCCGCACTATAAGGCGCACCGGATTATTAGCCGCACCTTCTATGAATTACATATTTCATAATTTTGTCCACCAATAAGCCGCCCCGGACTAAAAGCCGCGCCTACGCTGCGCTAAAGTGAATGTCAAAAAAACGCTGCGCTAAAGTGAATGTCAAAAAAACAGTCAGATAGTTCAGTCAAACTTTAATAATATATTGAAAACCAGCGTTCTAACAACTCTGTCCCAAAATGTACGCAAATGTGCAATCACAAACATAGTAAAATTCAAAATGGTGTAGAGCAATAAATAGCAACATAATGTTGCTCGAACGTTAATGTCACAACACACAAAATAAACATAGCGCTCACCTTCTGAAGTTATTCTTCATTCGTAAATCCTTCGAATTCTTCGTCTTCGGTGTCCGAATTGAAAAGTTGCGCAAGCGTGGGATCCAAAAATGGCCGGTTCCGTCTCGTAGAAGTCATCGGGAGTCAGTGTCGCTGTTGTTGTGCAGCAGTTCTGTGAATCCTGCCTTCCGGAAAGCTCGGACCACAGTTGTGACCGAAACTATCTGCCCAGGCATTTACGATCCACTGGCAGATGTTGGCGTATGTCGACCGGCGCTATCTGCCCGTCTTAGTGAAGGTGTGTTCGCCTTCGGAGCTGTGTGAAAAAAGCCACCCGGCCTCTTCGCGTAAACTTCCCTTAACCACTCGCTCATCTTTTCTTCATCCATCCATCCCTTCGAGTTAGCTTTTATGATGACGCCGGCTGGAAAGGTCTCTTTTGGATGGGTGGAAGTTAGCATGGCAAGCTAGAACCACAGTGAAGGATGACTCCTCATTCCCTGTGGTGCGAATATTCACCGTACGTGCTCCCGTTCCACAGTGCAGTTCACAGGAATATCAGTTGCTGTGAAATACGGTAGTAATCCGTGTGCGGATGGAGAGATTGCGTCTTTTTATGATCCGGATCCTTGTCGCGTAGTAGGAGCCATTTTGTGGTCTTTACAGATGTAAACAGGAAATGAAACGTACGGTGATATCCGCGCGTTTTTTCTTCTTCTTCCGGGGGCGGGTGAAGCGCTTCCTGTTCTATGGGGGCGGGTGCTTTCCTTGGCGGTTGCTTGCGTAGAAGAAGAAGCGCTTCCTGTTCTACCGGGAAAAAAGATGGCGGCTGTTTACCGAAGTTGCGAGACCGAAACTTTATGAAAATGAATCGTAATAAAGCGCACCGGGTTATTAGGCGCACTGTCAGCTTTTGAGAAAAATTGTGGTTTTTAGGTGCGCCTTATAGTGCGGAAAATACGGTAATAAAAAAATTAAATCTGATAAATCTTTGGATAAAAAGCAGAGCCTGGCGACGCATGCACAATTATCATAACTCTCTCGCTCTCTCTGTCTCTGCCCCTCCCTCACGAATGCTTCTGCGTGCACAATTTGTTTTGTTTTTAACCTTCTTAACCTTGAACGTACATTGAAAATACATGCAACCCAAACTCAAAATGCCGGACATTTGAGGCATTTAAGAAACTCCGCCCTGACAGCTCCTTCAAAAGAGGACATGTCCGGTGAAAAGAGGACTGCTAGCATGCCGTGTGTTGTGCCTCGGTGTGCATTGTTTACACAACGTGCGTTACGCTTCTTAATATGTCCGTGTGGAAACTCGTTCGGTACACCTCCAAACCAAACCGGAACCCCCGTACCGAAACGGTTCAATACAAATACACGTACCGTTACACCCCTAATAATGTGTTAATTCCACGTCTGCATATATCGGTATCGGTTGATATCTGAATCGGTAATTAAGAGTTGGACAATATCGGGATATCGGCAAAAAAGCCATTATCGGAAATCTCTTATATAAAATGCAAAGGTGCCAAATCGTAACCAAAAGCTAGGTTCCATCCGCAGTCCGCGGCAGGTTGATGACCTAAGATCAGGGCAGATCAGGAACAAAGCGACCGTAGTAGTTAGAGTGCATAAGGCAGATGGAGAAGTGCTAAATTGTTGCATATATAAATTGTACTGAAGGAAGAAAAAACACCTTTCCCTTGGCCTAGTGAGTAAAATTGGACCAAAAAAGCTAACATTAGTGTATCTACGCATGAAATATTGCACAAAATATGAATACATAACTTTGCGTGGGTTCCCTCCGTGTACTTCGGCTTCCTCCCACCTCCAAAGACATGCACCTGGGGATAGGTTGATTGGCAACACTAAATTGGCCCTAGTGTGTGAATGTGAGTGTGAATGTTGTCTGTCTGTCTGTGTTGTCCCTGCGATGAGGTGGCGACTTGTCCAGGGTGTACCCCGCCTTCCGCCCGAATGCAGCTGAGATAGGCTCCAGCCACCCTCCGGGACCCCGTAAGGGATAAGCGGTAAAAATGGATGGAGGGATGGAACTTCTAGAATGGAAATGGAAATCTATAGAAATGTATTAATTTTTCATGCACTTTCATGCACATCTGCGGTCCTCTCCAAGGTTTCTCAATACGCCCAATTGGTTGAGTTTTTGTCTTGCCCTGATGTGGGATCTGAGCCGAGGATGTCGTTGTGGCTTGTGCAGCCTTTTGTGATTAAGGCAGTGGTTCTTAACCTTGTTGGAGGTACCGAACCCCACCAGTTTCATATGCGCATTCACCGAACCCTTCAGTGAATAGTTTTTTTTTAAATTTTTTTATTTTTTTTACTGATGCACAAAATGAACCGTGCATGAACATCACCTTGTTCAAAGAACAAAACCAACACAGTGCATAAACTCACAACAAATTACACACCTGCAAAGCAGTCTGACTTCTGCTGTTGCCGTATCCGTAATACGCCGATAGGGAGAAGTTTTTATTTACACGATGAGTCGGGTGTGTCTTGACCTCCGCGGCGGAGGCTCCACCGGACCCCTGAGGCCGACTCACCGAACCCCTAGGGTTCGATCGAACCCAGGTTAAGAACCACTGGATTAAAGGCTATATAAGGAAACTTTGATGATTGATTGGAAAAAACAACAACAATTTTCATAAATTAATTTTTGAAATTATGAATTGCGATTCAGATGTTAATCGATTCTTTCCGTGCACCTCTTGTATGCATGTACCTCTGTCGACTATGTTCTTCCTGAGTATGTTTTTAGGGCTTTAGTCTGGGCGGGGGGTGTCCATACAAACGGGTTCCGCTGTATCATTCTTGTCATGAAACTGACGGTCGTGGTCAAAAGTTTATATGAACTTGTAAAGAACATAATGTCATGACTTGTCTTGAGTTTCCAATAATTTCTACAACTCTAATTTTTTTGTGATAGAATGATTGGAGCACATACTTGTTGGTCACAAAAAACATTCATGAAGTTTGGTTCTTTTATGAATTTATTATGGGTCTACTGAAAATGTGACCAAATCTGCTGGGTCAAAAGTATACATACAGCAATGTTAATATTTGGTTACATGTCCCTGGGCAAGTTTCACTGCAATAAGGGGCTTTTGGTAGCCATACACAAGCTTCTGGTGGAATTTTTGACCACTCCTCTTGACAAAATTGGTGCAGTTCAGCTAAATTTGTTGGTTTTCTGACATGGACTTGTTTCTTCAGCATTGTCCACACATTTAAGTCAGGACTTTGGGAAGGCCATTCTAAAACCTTAATTCTAGCCTGATTTAGCCATTCCTTTACCACTTTTGACGTGTTTGGGGTCATTGTCCTGTTGGAACACCCAACTGCGCTCAAGACCCAACCTCCGGGCTGATGATTTTAAGTTGTCCTGAAGAATTTGGAGGTAATCCTCCTTTTTCATTGCCCCATTTACTCTTTGTAAAGCATCAGTTCCATTGGCAGCAAAACAGGCCCAGAGCATAATACTACCACCACCATGCTTGACGTTAGGTTTGGTGTTCCTGGGAATAAAGACCTCACCTTTTCTCCTCCAAACATATTGCTGGGTATTGTGGCCAAACAGCTAAATTTTTGTTTCATCTGACCACATAGCTTTCCTCCAGAAGGTCTTATCTTTGTCCATGTGACGTCAGATGAAACAAAAATGTATACTTTGTATGTATACTTTTGACATACTTGCCAACCTTGAGACCTCCGATTTCGGGAGGTGGGGGGGCGGGGGCGTGGTTAAGAGGGGAGGAGTATATTTACAGCTAGAATTCACTAAGTCAAGTATTTCATATATATATATATATATATATATATATATATATATATATATATATATATATATATATATATATATATATGTATGTATATATATATATGTATATATATATATATATATATATATGTATATATATATATACATATATGTGTGTATATATATATGTGTATGTATATATATATATATATATATATATGTGTATGTATATATATATATATATATATATGTGTATATATATATATATATATATATGTGTATATATATATATATACATGTGTGTGTGTATATATATATGTGTATGTATATATATATATATATATGTGTATATATATATATATATATGTATATATATATATATATATATGTATATATATACATATATGTGTGTATATATATATGTGTATATATATATATATATATATACAGTATATATATACATATATATATATATATATATATATATATGTATATATGTGATACTTGACTTTCAGTGAATTCTAGCTATATATGTATGTATATATATATATATATATATATATATATATATATATATATATATATATTTATAGCTAGAATTCACTGAAAGTCAAGTATTTCTTATATATATATATATATATATATATATATATGAAATACTTGACTTTCAGTGTTCATTTATTTACACATATACACACACACATAACACTCATCTACTCATTGTTGAGTTAAGGGTTGAATTGTCCATCCTTGTTCTATTCTCTGTCACTATTTTTCGAACCATGCTGAACACCCTCTCTGATGATGCATTGCTGTGTGGCACGCACAAAAGTGCTGCCATCAAATGCACTAGATGGCAGTATTGTCCTGTTTAAGAGTGTCACAACATTGCTGTTTACGGCAGACAAACTGCTTTACGGTAGACAAAAACGTGACTGCTGTTGTGTGTTGTTGCCGCGCTGGGAGGACGTTAATGAAACTGCCCAACAATAAACCCACATAAGAAACCAAGAACTCGCCCTCCATCATTCTACTGTTATAACGTGATTGGGCAGGTACGCAGTTTATATGCGGACCTGAGTCCGCCAGAATTTCGGGAGAAAAATTTGTCCCGGGAGGTTTTCGGGAGAGGCTCTGAATTTCGGGAGTCTCCCGGAAAATCCGGGAGGGTTGGCAAGTATGACTTTTGACCCAGCAGATTTGGTCACATTTTCAGTAGACCCATAATAAATTCATAAAAGAACCAAACTTCATGAATGTTTTTTTGTGACCAACAAGTATTTGCTCCAATCACTCTCACAAAAATATAAGAGTTGTAGAAATTATTAGAAACTCAAGACAGCCATGACATTATGGTCTTTACAAGTGTATGTAAACCTTTGACTACGACTGTAAGTGTCTAAATACACAAGTAACACCTCAATCTCTCCTTCCTTTCTCAGGTATGCGCGCTTAAGCTTGCATCCGCTCTGTGGACACTGAAAGGAACATCAGGCGCAGCGAATGGACACAAAGGAAGCAAACTGGAAGTGTGACCAAGTACGAATGAGCTTGAGGTGGATGAAGTCAGCCCAAGCCTGTCAGTGTTAGGACCGGTTCAGGTCTACCATCGAGTGGGAGGAGGAGAAAGTGGTCTCCGCCTGACTTTACTTGAGACCTCAGTCTGTTTGATGAAGATCCAAAGTGCTTTCAAATGACCGTTACCGGTTCACAACGGTTCCCCTCAGGGCAACTTCTATCTTTCCTTTTTTTTTTTTTTGGTTATTTGTATGAAATCTTTCTTACGAGTCTTAGAACTTAGAGAATTGAAGAGTGGCAATGGTTGGAAGTTCAGTCGATGCATCTTGACGTCAGCTTTAGAACTGGAACTCCACATGTCGACGTTGTTATTCAGGAACGCGAGCGAGCGCTTGCTACAGAAGGTACTGGAGACGCCCATGCAGATTCTTGTCGTCAAGTGTGCTTGACCTTTAAAAATGTTTTTGGCTTGGTGGCTCCTGTGGCGACAGGTATGCTAACTTGAACAGTCAAGGTGTCCGTCCAAAGGTATGAACAAACCTGGGTAATGCTTGAAAAACATGTAACTCTTTAATATTGTTGTTTTCAAAATGTTTTTATACGGTTTTTCTATCTTTTTTTCATTTTTGATATTGTCATTTTGTTACATTTTTATAAATCACTGCTGTCTTAGTTCCCCACTGCCTGCTTTAATCTGTGGAACAAGCACAGTTTGAAAATGGTACAATTTGAATGCAAGTGCAACTTATTCCCTTTTTAAAAGATTTCGGTACACTCGTTCGTATTTTTGTTGTTCGGTTAAAAAAAAAGAAGGGATATCTGTGTCACATTAATTTGTGTTTAAAAAAAAGTTTGTTGACTTAAGTTGTTGTAAACCACACAATCACATCAATGTGAATCCAATGTCTTTATTGCGTTCTACACAGCTGCCATCTTTTCTATTTAAAGTGTATATCCACAGTACCATTTGTGCCAACTCATCTCAAGTTATTTTTGAACAATGCTTTTTGTACTTTTTATACTTTTTTGTAATGATAGTTTTTGTGGCTAGTTTTCATTAAAAAAAAGATGAAAAAAAAAAAGCAGGTGTCTGATTGGCTTCAGTGTGGTTTCATTTGTCAACACGTGTGTGTGCGTGTGTGTATATATATATATGTGTGTGTGTGTTTATATATGTATATATGTATACATACATATATGTATATAAACATATACATGTGTGTGTATATATACACATGTATGTGTATATACACTATATATATATATATATATATATATATATACACACACACACATATATGTGTGTATATATATATATATATATATATATATATATATATATATATATAATGTGTGTATTTATACATATATGTGTGTGTATTTATACATATATATGTGTATATATATACATATACATAAGGGAATAAGCGGTAGAAAATGGATGGATGGATGGATGGATATATATATATATATATATGTATGTGTATATATATACATATATATATATGTGTATATATATATACACATATATATATATATATATATACATATATATAAATGTGTGTATATATATATATATACATATATATGTGTGTATATATATATATACATGGGCTTCACGGTGGAAGAGGGGTTAGTGCATCTGCCTCACAATACGAAGGTCCTGAGTAGTCTTGGGTTCAATCCCGGGCTCGGGATCTTTCTGTGTGGAGTTTGCATGTTCTCCCCGTGACTGCGTGGGTTCCCTCCGGGTACTCCGGCTTCCTCCCACTTCCAAAGACATGCACCTGGGGATAAGTTGATTGGCAACACTAAATTGGCCCTAGTGTGTGGATGTGAGTGTGAATGTTGTCTGTCTATCTGTGTTGGCCCTGCGATGAGGTGGCGACTTGTCCAGGGTGTACCCCGCCTTCCGCCCGATTGTAGCTGAGATAGGCTCCAGCGCCCCCCGCGACCCCAAAGGGAATAAGCGGTAGAAAATGGATCGATGGATATATATACATATATATATATATATATACATATACATATATATATGTGTGTATATATATATATATATGTGTGTGTACATATATATGTGTGTGTGTATATATATACATATATATATATATATATATATATGTATGTATGTATGTATGTATGTATGCCGTGAACCGTTAAAAAAATCAACTACGAGCCGCTAATGGCCCCTGGGCTGCACTTTGGACATCTTTGCATTAGTGGCTTTTACCTAATGCAAATATAAACACACACTACAGTATTTTGTGAGAGCTGCTCCTACATACTGTGTATACAAGTTTACACTAGGCACTGCCTTCTAGAAATTAACACAGTAGTTTCTGTAGCATGTCAACCCTTTCTATCAACTGGTAATCTCTTAACACCCCAGGGAACTTCAACACACCGGAAGTGGACGTCTGGTTTAGTTTCAACTCCATATTACAGATTTGTTATGTTATAATTTCCCTTTGTCCTAAAGAACATAAAGGAAGAACAAACGGCAATCAGCGCAACGATGCACACAGCAAACATGGTGTAGAGGCCAGTCTCAGCGTCGCCGGTGGAAAGAGTCATGCCGAGGAAGTCCACGGAGTTGACAGAGGGAAGAGACGTGCTGGGAACACTTGTCCCTGCGAAGAAGACACAAAAGCACACGTACCGTTATTACGCCAAGAAAATAACATTTACCATTGAACACACTTTCTTGTTATGTTATGTGTATAAACAGGGGCGTCACGCCAAATTCTGGGGCAAACGCAAGACTCCAAGAAGCCCGCTTATCATATGGTCCACTTATTATTACATGGATTTGGTGGAAACCAGCTTCTTTAAACACACAAATTGGCATCTTGTCCTAGTGCAGACCTAGGCAAAATATTAAGATTTTCAATACGGCCTGTTGGACGTTCTACATCATTTTTTTAGACCTTTAACGTCAAACTATTATGATGTGCAGTGCTGTTTTGAAATGACCGTAAGTCTTGAACTATAGAAAGTATTTCAATGGTTGAAATCTGCGCTTTTGAGTGTTGTATGAGTTATTACGGTAATCTACCTCACAGCAGCTCAGACCAGGAACAAAGCAGAGTGGGCGGGGCTTGTTTTCAGAGCCCGAAACGCTTGTGTCGGGAACAGATGCGGAAGCAAATTTCTACAACAAATTTCTGCATAAAAGTGATAATATATCATATTGTAGGTGTTTGTTACATTTGTGTTGTGTTTTGTTTGATCGTGAAAGATACACAACTATCGAGGAGCTGGTCTGAGAAGTAAAAGAGGAGCGACGTTTGTTATGCCTCTTACTGACATCTTGTGGCGATACGAAGATACTACGCAGTTCAGTTCATGAGACAATTGAGAAGTAGACCATTTGTGTTAGCTCTTACAAGCCTTGGAAAAGATAAGTCTGTAAGTAAACTGTTTAACTTGTTTATGTAACTCAATATTAAGGTGGAAAGTGGTTCAATTTGATAGTTAGATGTTTATTGAAAAACGATTTTTGTGCATTTGTTTCAATGGATGTTTTGAGGACTTAAAATGGCTGCCAGTCGTATATTTCCACCATCGAAATACAAACCCCGTTTCCATATGAGTTGGGAAATTGTGTTGGATGTAAATGTAAACGGAATACAATGATTTGCAAATCCTACCCATATTCAATTGAATGCACTACAAAGACAAGATATTTGATGTTCAAACTCATAAACTTTTTTTTTTTTGCAAATAATAATTAACTTAGAATTTCATGGCTGCAACACGTGCCAAAGTAGTTGGGAAAGTGCATGTTCACCACTGTGTTACATGGCCTTTCCTTTTAACAACACTCAGTAAACGTTTAGGAACTGAGGAGACGCATTTTTTAAGCTTCTCAGGTGGAATTCTTTCCCATTCTTGCTTGATGTACAGCTTAAGTTGTTCAACAGTCCGGGGGTCTCCGTTGTGGTATTTTAGGCTTCATAATATGCCACACTTTTTCAATGGGAGACAGGTCTGGACTACAGGCAGGCCAGTCTAGTACCCGCACTCTTTTACTATGAAGCCACGTTGATGTAATTATAAACAGAATACAATGATTTGCAAATCATTTTCAACCCATATTCAGTTGAATATGCTACAAAGACAACATATTTGATGTTCAAACTGATAAACATTTATTTTTTGCAAATAATCATTAACTTTAGAATTTGATGCCAGCAACATGTGACAAAGAAGTTGGGAAAGGTGGCAATAAATACTGATAAAGTTGAGGAATGCTCATCAAACACTTATTTGGAACATCCCACAGGTGAACAGGAAAATTGGGAACAGGTGGGTGCCATGATTGGGTATAAAAGTAGATTCCATGAAATGCTCAGCCTTTTACAAACAAGGATGGGGCGAGGGTCACCACTTTGTCAACAAATGCGTGAGCAAATTGTTGAACAGTTTAAGAAAAAGCTTTCTCAACCAGCTATTGCAAGGAATTTAGGGATTTCACCATCTACGGTCCGTAATATCATCAAAGGGTTCAGAGAATCTGGAGAAATCACTGCACGTAAGCAGCTAAGCCCGTGACCTTCGATCCCTCAGGCTGTACTGCATCAACAAGCGACATCAGTGTGTAAAGGATATCACCACATGGGCTCAGGAACACTTCAGAAACCCACTGTCAGTAACTACAGTTGGTCGCTACATCTGTAAGTGCAAGTTAAAACTCTCCTATGCAAGGCGAAAACCGTTTATCAACAACACCCAGAAACGCCGTCGGCTTCGCTGGGCCTGAGCTCATCTAAGATGGACTGATACAAAGTGGAAACGTGTTCTGTGGTGTGACGAGTACCGGTACACATTTCAAATTGTTTTTGGAAACTGTGGACGTCGTGTCCTCCGGACCAAAGAGGAAAAGAACCATCCGAATTGTTATAGGCGCAAAGTTGAAAAGCCAGCATCTGTGATGGTATGGGGGTGTATTAGTGCCCAAGACATGGGTAACTTACACATCTGTGAAGGCGCCATTAATGCTGAAAGGTACATACAGGTTTTGGAGCAACATACGTTGCCATCCAAGCAACGTTACCATGGACGCCCCTGCTTATTTCAGCAAGACAATGCCAAGCCACGTGTTATCAACGTGGCTTCATAGTAAAAGAGTGCGGGTACTAGACTGGCTTGCCTGTAGTCCAGATCTGTCTCCCATTGAAAATGTGTGGCACATCATGAAGCCTAAAATACCACAAAGGAGACCCCCGGACTGTTGAACAACTTAAGCTGTACATCAAGCAAGAATGGAAAATAATTCCACCTGATAAGCTTCAAAAATGTGTCTCCTAAGTTCCCAAACGTTTACTGGGTGTTGTTAAAAGAAAAAGCCATGTAACACAGTGGTGAACATGCCCTTTCCCAAATCCTTTGTCACGTGTTGCAGCCATGAAATTCTAAGTTAATTATTATTTGCAAAAAAAAAAAAAGTTTATGAGTTTGAACATCAAATATGTTGTCTTTGTAGTGCTTTCAATTGAATATGGGTTGAAAAGGATTTGCAAATCATTGTATTCCGTTTATATTTGCATCTAACACAATTTCCCAACTCATATGGAAACGGGGTTTGTAGTAGATTGCACAGTACAGTACATATGCCGTACAATTGACCACTAAATGGCAACACCCGAATACGTTTTTCAACTTGTTTAAGTCGGGGTCCACGTTAATCAATTCATGGTAACTGGCACCCAATGTTATTAAAAAGTATTGATTCTGAATCGAGAATGGTATTGAATTGAGAGCCTGTTTTGAATCGTTACCTTCCAGAATCAAATAGAATCATGTGGTGCCCAGAGATTCACAGCCCAAGAAACTATACGTGATTGGTCGATGGAACACTATCAAGAGGTTTTTGTGTCATGACAGAAACGCCCAGGCCGCAGCTCAACCCGCCTCATTTTCTTCCCTCCAAATTCTTTATCGGTAATCTGAGCTATTTTTTTAAGTTATGGAGTTATGGGTGGGATTTTGAAAACCCTAATATTAGTCTGATAATTATCGTGCACCCCTAAATGTTTAGTTGTACATATTTCAGTTGTTGTAATACTTTACTTACCGTATTTTTCGGACTACAAGTCGCAGTTTTTTTCATAGTTTGGCCGGGGGTGCGACTTATACTCAGGAGCGAGTTATGTGTGAAATCATTAACACATTACCGTAAAATATCAAATAATATTATTTAGCTCATTCACGTAAGAGACTAGACGTATAAGATTTCATGGGATTTAGCGATTAGGAGTGACAGATTGTTTGGTAAACGTATAGCATGTTCTATATGTTATAGTTATTTGAATGACTCTTACCATAATACGTTACGTTAACAAACCAGGCACGTTCTCAGTTGGTTATTTATGCCTCATATAACGTACACTTATTCAGCCTGTTGTTCACTATTCTTTATTTAACTGCTCAAAAAAATTAAAGGAACCGTTTTTTATCAGGGTATGGCATGAATTCAATTGCACTTTTCTGATAAGGTTTTGGTCAGGTACGTGGCAGAGGGGATTGTTAATCAGTTTCAGCTGCATTGGTGTTGATGGAATGAACAACAGGTGCACTAGAGGGGCAACAACGAGATGGCCCCCAAAACAGGACTGGTTTTGCAGGTGGAGGCCATTTCAAGTTCCTCCCTCTTGATCTTTTTTAACTGTTTTTCCACAAGTGTTGGCTTTAGCTAGAGTCATTATCACGACTGGGAGCATGAGGCAATTTCTTAACCCTCCTGAAGTTGCGCAGATTGGCCTACTCCTCCAGGATGGCACATCCATGCCTGCTGTTGCAAGATTTGATGTGTCTCACAGTACAATCTCCAGAGCATGGAGGAGATTCCGGGAGACAGGCAGTTACTATAGGAGAGCTGGACATGGCCGTAGACGGTCCTCATCCCATCAGCAAGACCGATATTTGCTGCTTTGTGCAAGGAGGAACAGGTTGAGCACTGCCGGAGCCCTACAGAAAGACCTCCAGCAGGCTACTAGTGCAAATGTCTCTGCCCAAACAGTCAGAAACAGACTTCACGAGGGTGGCCTCAGGGCACGACGTTCTGTAGTGTGCCCTGTGCTCACTGCTCAGAACCGTGGAGCTCGATTGGCATTTGCCATAGAACACCAGAATTGGCAAGTCCGCCACTGGCGCCGTGTGCTTTTCACAGATGAGAGCAGGTTTACCCTGAGCACCTGTGATAGACGTGAAAGGGTCTGGAGAAGCCAAGGAGAGCGCTATGCTGCCTGCAACATCATTCAGCATGACCCGTTCGGTGGTGGGTCAGTGATGGTCTGGGGGAGGCATTTCCATGGAGGGACGAACAGACCTCTACAGGCTAGAGAACGGCAGTCTGACTGCCATTAGGTATCGGGATTAAATCCTTGCACCCATGGTCAGACCATACGCTGGTGCAGTAGGTCCTGGGTTCCTCCTGGTCCACGACAATGCCCGGCCTCATGTGGCAAGAGTATGCAGACAGTATGTGGAGGATGAAGGAATTGACACAATTGAATGGCCCTCACGATCACCTGATCTAAACCCGATAGAACACCTCTGGGACATAATGTTTCGGTCCATCAGACGCCGCCAGGTTGCTCCTCAGACTTTACAGGAGCTCACTGATGCCCTTAGACAGATCTGGGAGGACGTCCCACAAGACACCATCCGTCGTCTCATTAGGAGCATGCCGCGACGTTGTCAAGCATGCATACAAGCACGTGGGGGCCACACAAGATATTGAAAATAATTTTGAGTTGCAGAAATTGAATTTAGGCAAAATGGACGAGCCTGCCACATCATTTTTTCACTTTGATTTTTGGGGTGTCTATATACTGAGCCCTCTGTAGGCTGAAAAGTTTTATTTCCATCAAAAGATGTGGCATCCTTTTGTTCCCGAGACATTAAACTGTCCATATCAGTATAGATATCCCACTTTTTTTTTTCACCATTGAAATCTGATGTGTTTTCAAAGTGTTCCTTTAATTTTTTTTGAGCAGTGTATTTTAAATTGCCTTTCAAATGTCTATTCTTGGTGTTGGGTTTTATCAAATAAATTTCCCCCAAAAATGCGACTTATACTCCAGTGCGACTTATACATGTTTTTTTCCTTCTTTATTATGCATTTTCGACCGGTGCGACTTATACTCCAAAAAATACGGTACCTTAACCTTGAATGTTTTGTCAAATTGGGGTTCTCGCAGGTACCATCGTGTTTGGGTTATCACATCACAATACAAATAATATAATGCAGTGTTTATTCTGCTTCTGTTTACCTTCCACATCTTGGTTTAGACACTCATGCGGCCCAGAAGCAGGGTCCGGGAATCCATTGCAGGTGATGATGGTCGCGTAGGAGACAACGGAGGTCTTGGCCAATCGAGGAAGTTTGGGGTCGGAGCGATTGACGTAGAAAAGGCCAAACCTTTCTGAAAAGCCGGTGGCCCACTCCAGGTTGTCCATCAACGACCAAGCCGTGTAACCTCTAACGTTCACCCCGTCCAACAGGTAAGCTGCGGGAAGAACACCAACTGTTACTTTATCCGAATCGTAGTCGTCATGGTGGCTTTTATTACCTTTCAACACCTGGTTGATGTATTTCTCATAATAGTAGCTCCTGTGGACGTCATTCAGGTCTACAGGCCCACGCTCTGAGATGCCATTCTCAGTGATAATGACAAGTGGATTTCCATATTCCTCCTTAATGAACTTTAATATTCTCCGGAATCCAAACGGGGAGACCTTTAGCCAGGATGACCCTGAATCTAGGTAAGTGCGATCAGCAATCGTTCCTGCGCCTCTGAAAATGTTTATCTTGGAATCAGCTTCAAATTTCTAATGATTTTATTTCTAATTTCCTCATGACTGGTAAAGCTGAAGTTGCTCACCTGTCAGCATCATAATGCTGAAGGTCTCCGTAATCCACCGGGAAGGCCAGGACTGTGGTGTAATGGTTGAAACC
>NC_084578.2:15612500-15732500 GCF_033978685.3 Nerophis lumbriciformis
ATATGTTTCTGGTCTGTGGAGGTAAACTGGAATACTTGGAGACAACCCACACGAGCATAAGCAAACTTGAAAACCCAAAACCACCTGGCAGTGGACAGAGACGCTGACCACTTGTGCCACCATCCAACATCCAATCCCACTTTAAAGCTTCTTATGAAGTATTTCATGCAAAATAATGGAATTTACAATAAACAGTACCTGGTGCAGCAGCTCCATAGCCATGGCCAATATTTGCGATATTGTAAGGCTCATTTATGGTAATCCAAAATTTCACTTTGTGACCCAGTCGGCTAAAAATGAGGTCAGCATAATCCCTGAATTTGATGATAATTGTTTCATTCTCCCATCCTCCAAGATCTTGCAGAGCTTGCGGAAGATCCCAGTGGTAGAGAGTGATCTGAAAGCAAATTCAATAAGTCATTGAGTTGACACAAATCTAAAAACTTGTCATTGCATTCATAGACAGTGAGATGAACTCTTACATGAGGTTGGATGTTTGCGTCAAGCAGGGCATCTACCAGTCTAATGTAGTAGTTTAGTCCCGCTTCATTTACGTGTCTGGTGGTGCCATCAGGAAGAACCCTTGGCCATGATATGGAAAAACGATAATGTGTCACCTTAAGTTGCTTCAACATGGAAACATCCTCGTCTATCTTGTGGTAACTGTCGCAAGCAATGTCCCCATTATCGTCGTTGAACACTCGGAGGGGAGTGTGAGCAAACTTGTCCCATATGCTGAGACCTTTCCCGTCTGCTCTCCAACCGCCTTCGATCTAGAAGCAGTGGATGTCACTTATTTCAGAAAACGGCATCAAACACACATGAGTCACATGCAATGTGACATAGTCTGCACTAACATGCAAAATGTGTTTACTAGTTCTGTTGCAGCGCTACACATTACTCAGAAAATTACCTGGTATGACGCTGTTGCAGTACTCCAGATAAAGTCTTTGCAGAAATGTCCATAAAGTGGCTTTTCGTCCTCTGGTGTAGGAAAACCATTGTTCTTTATGACTTGGTAGTAGTAGTGGGCAGAGTACTTAGGAGTTCTCGGGCGGTTTGGGTTCTGGAAGTCAACATGGTGTAACCCAAATCCAACTCTGAACCCATTAAGCCACTCAAATGAATCCATGAGAGATGTCGCTATGTATCCTTTCACCTTCACTCCATCAAGATCATAGGCTATCATGACAAATCACATCGAAAAATGAAATCTAATGACATAAACATTGGTAAAAAAAAACGGTCTGTTTACCTTTGAGAGCCTCATTAATATAGGTCTTGAAATAAAACACCCTGGCAGAGTCATCCCAGCTTGTCTTTGATTCTGTTGCTACTCCATTCTCAGTGATGTAAATCTCTGGATCGCCATATTCCACTTTTAGCCAGTTGAGGATTCTCCTTAAGCCCCATGCCACAGCTCGCTGGTTGCTGATGGCAGTAGCTTGGGAATCGCCTTCCTCTTCTTCCGTCAAGTCACGATCGTGTTCATATGACTGAGGCTTAAGCCGAGCTGTTATATGACTTACAATCTTTGTAGTGTAATGGTTTAAGCAGAACATGTCTGCAGTCCCCCTGATGTACTTCTTTTCTTCGTCAGTAAAAATAGGTAGTCTTGAATCTGGAAGACCTTGGAGTTCACTTTTGTTACCCACCTGCCACTTCATTGCATCAGGATAGTCGCCATTCTTGAAAATTGGGTGTGCAAACCAACCCAAACGAAACTGCATGGCACGGTCCGCAGCTTGAATTTCACGTGGAACATTGGCGTCTTTAGGTTCAACCCAGTCAGCACTGAGCGCGATGGATACTCGTCCTCCTTGGGAGTTGCGGTAGTTTTCGTTATATGTGTGGTAGGTTTTGGCGTGTGCTTTTAATAGGTTGTGTGCAACTCTATAAGGAGCAGTTCCCGGATTCTTTACATTTGGGGGAATCTTTCCAAGTCCATATCCCGACCATGCTATTGTATGTGGCTCGTTAAATGTAATCCAAAATTTCACTCTGTCTCCAAAGGTAAAAAAGCAAAAATCACAAAAGTCATTAAAAAGACCGATCATGTCCGAGTTCTCCCAGCCGCCAATATTTTGCAACTCCTGAGGGAGATCCCAGTGGTACAACGTTACCATCGGGGAAATGTTGCTTGCCAAGAGGCCATTAATGAATTTGTTGTAAAAGTCAACACCCTTCTGGTTTAGGGAACTTCGTTGACCAGAAGGAAAGATCCGGGACCAGGACAATGAGAACCGATATGATTTTACCTGCAGTGCTCGCAGCATGTAGAGGTCCTCATCAAGTCTGTGGTAACTGTCACAGGCCACATCTCCGCTGGCATTGTCTGGTATAGTGCCCGGTTTTTGGGTGAATACATCCCATACACTCGGTCCTTTCCCATCGACATTCCAGCCACCTTCAATCTGGTAAGCCGAAGATGAGACTCCCCAACTGAAATCTGCTGGGAAAGTGCCATAGTGGTATATCTTTCTTTGGAATTTTGACTGGTGAGAAAATTTCTCCCAGATAATCATTGACGTAGATGGAACTTCTGAAGGAGGTAAAACTTTCAAAGGAGGGTTGAACTGCATTGAGATCACTTTCAAACCATCTTTGGGTGAGCCGAATCCATTTTGTTTTATAACATGGGCGTAGAAGTATGCTGATTGTTTTGGGGTTCTTGGCCTGTCGGCGTCTTCAAAGTTGACAAGATGAAGGCCAAACATTTCACTGTAGCCTTGTTTCCCCTCAAATCCATCCATTAGTGACTGCACTGTGAATCTCTGCACATCCACCCCATCCAGTGATATTGCTACAAAATAAGAAATTGTTTAGACAACCATGAACCAGTAAAAATTTGCTCTTGTAACATACATTACCTTTTAGAGCTTCATTGATATAACTTCTCATGTACTCAGTTCTACTCGTGTCATTAAGCGGGTCCTCACCATGCTCTGTTGGCATGCCATTCCCTGTTATATAAATAGGCACTTTTTTCATGTTTAAGTACTCAGTGGAGATGTAGTTCAGAAGCCTTCTTAGACCCCAAGGTGCAGAATAGATCCAACCAGACGCTGTAGGGGGCCATGATGGGTCAATACGGGCCTGAAAATTACCCACCCCCTGCGGACCTGGGACACAACCACCATCAGCGTTTTTAACCAGACGTGATGTGTAATGGTTTAATCCAAAGAAGTCAGCTGTTCCGCTGATCCTCAGACTCTCTGTGGGTGTGAACACTGGAAGAATTGCAGGCTTTGAATGAGGACACTCATCAGTCTTCTTTTCAATCTGACTCTTTAGCGTTGCCGGATAATCCCCGTTTACAAATATCGGATGTGCAAACCATCCAAGCATGAATTGCAAATACCGATACGCAGATGATACATCCTCCGGTCTAGAAGGGTCCATAGGCTCAGCCCAGTCCGAGTTTAAAGCGATTCCCACTTTACCACCTTGTATGCTTCTGTATTTGTCATTGTAGACATGCCATGCCTCTGCATGAGACTTTATTATATTGTGAGTGACCTGTAGAGAGAAGTACGAAATCATAAGCAGAACACATCACAATAACTTTCAGCTGTGTTTACTTGGCAAATGAAGGGTCTGTTTATATGACAACATTCAAGTAGCTTGTACGAACCTGTTCCGGATTTGTGTTTTTGAAACATTTACCGTATTTTCCGCACTATAAGGCGCACCGGATTATTAGCCGCACCTTCTATGAATTACATATTTCATAATTTTGTCCACCAATAAGCCGCCCCGGACTAAAAGCCGCGCCTACGCTGCGCTAAAGTGAATGTCAAAAAAACGCTGCGCTAAAGTGAATGTCAAAAAAACAGTCAGATAGTTCAGTCAAACTTTAATAATATATTGAAAACCAGCGTTCTAACAACTCTGTCCCAAAATGTACGCAAATGTGCAATCACAAACATAGTAAAATTCAAAATGGTGTAGAGCAATAGTAACATAATGTTGCTCGAACGTTAATGTCACAACACACAAAATAAACATAGCGCTCACCTTCTGAAGTTATTCTTCATTCGTAAATCCTTCGAATTCTTCGTCTTCGGTGTCCGAATTGAAAAGTTGCGCAAGCGTGGTATCCAAAATGGCCGGTTCCGTCTCGTAGAAGTCATCGGGAGTCAGTGTCGCTGTTGTTCTGTGAATCCTGCCTTCCGGAAAGCTCGGACCACAGTTGTGACCGAAATATCTGCCCAAGCATTTACGATCCACTGGCAAATGTTGGCGTATGTCGTCCGAGGCTGTCTGCCCGTCTTAGTGAAGGTGTGTTCGCCTTCGGAGCTGTGTGAAAAAAGCCACCCGGCCTCTTCGCGTAAACTTCCCTTAACCACTCGCTCATCTTTTCTTCATCCATCCATCCCTTCGAGTTAGCTTTTATGATGACGCCGGCTGGAAAGGTCTCTTTTGGCAAGGTCTTCCTTTTGAATATCACCATGAGTGGAAGTTAGCATGGCAAGCTAGAACCACAGTGAAGGATGACTTCTCATTCCCTGTGGAGCGAATATTCACCGTACGTGCTCCCGTTCCACAGTGCGGTTCAGTTGCTGTGAAATACGGTAGTAATCCGTGTGCGGATGGAGAGATTGCGTCTTTTTATGAACCGGATCGTTTAGTAGGAGCCATTTTGTGGTCTTTACAGATGTAAACAGGAAATGAAACGTACGGTGATATCCGCGCGTTTTTTCTTCTTCTTCCGGGGGCGGGTGAAGCGCTTCCTGTTCTATGGGGGCGGGTGAAGCGCTTCCTGTTCTATGGGGGCGGGTGCTTTCCTTGGCGGTTGCTTGCGTAGAAGAAGAAGCGCTTCCTGTTCTACCGGGAAAAAAGATGGCGGCTGTTTACCGAAGTTGCGAGACCGAAACTTTATGAAAATGAATCGTAATAAAGCGCACCGGGTTATTAGGCGCACTGTCAGCTTTTGAGAAAAATTGTGGTTTTTAGGTGCGCCTTATAGTGCGGAAAATACGGTAACATTCAGATGACAACATTTTGCTTGTCTACACAGGTTTTATACAGTAAATGGAAGGTCCTCCCCATCTGTCTGAGAGATTGACTTATTGTCCAAATAAGTACGTCGCCCTTGCTCTGACGTTTCCAGGTAGCGAGACTGCAAAACCCATCCCCAGAAAACTTAGACTTTGTCTGGAATTTGAACAAGCTCTACCCATGGCATTTTCTCAGAGTCAACTCCCTTCTTTTCTAAGGAGCTTCAACTTTATCCTAAATTGTTTTGAGTCACACAGCAAAGAAATGCAGCAAAGAAGGCCCAGCCTAAGTTGTCAATATTAGTGTAGTGTAAGGAAGCTATGGAAGAACACGCTGAATTTAAAATTATCTTTACAAGTCTTAATGTAAAGCAAAAGTCGCAGTCATTCATTGTGTTTGTTCTGATCTTTGAAGTGGTGTGTTTATTCTGTGTAGGTTTTTATAGAGTTTCATGTTGGTAAATTGTCTCTGATGGTAGTACATTTCAGCTAAGGGTCAGCTACATGCAGAACTTCAACATTTACCATTTTTTGTGTGTTCATGCTCAGATACTGTTGCTCTCACCTGATAGGATGCCACAACATAATCCCCAACTTCAGGGGGATGCTCACCAGTTCCATATCCAGCATGGCTAACTACCCAAGGGCTACTGAATGTGTTCCAGGTCTTGACCCTGTCCCCAAATGTGGAGTAGCAGAAATCAGCATAGTCTTTGAAGGCGTCAATGATGGAAGCATTGGTCCATCCACCATGATACTGGAGTTCTTGGGGTAGATCCCAGTGGTACAAGGTGACAACAGGTTGTACTCCAGACTCAATGAGAGCATTAATCAGCTTATCATAATAGAGAACTCCTCTATCTGATTTGCTTTTCTGATAGCCTGAAGGGAAAATGCGTGCCCAGGAGATAGAAAACTGATAGGTGTTGACTTGAAGACCTCGCAGAAGGTAGACATCATAATCCACCTTGTGGTAACTGTCACAAGCTTGATCCGCCGTCTGATTTTGCATGACTTTGTTTTCATGACCAAAGCGATCCCAAATGGTTTCTCCCTTCCCACCTTCAGCCCAGCCGCCTTCAACTTTGAAGGCCTCACTGGAGGTTGCCCATTGGAAATTGGAGGGGAACGATTCGTTCAGGAAAACATCTCGTTCAGATTTGACCTGGTTGCCAAACGTATCCCACACAGTCTGATAGCTGCTTTTTAACCACGTTGCTCCACTGAAGAATTCAAAGTCACCACTGTTGTAAAACACACAAAAAAGAATCAACACATTACCAACTTTTTCAAACAGTACACATTTTGCAGTGAAAAAATATTACCTGGTAAGAAAGTCCTCTATATCCATCATACCTAGCATGTCCATAACGTCACATCCTTCTAGTTCCACGTCATTGTTTTTCAGCACTATGAGTTCAAGACAGTTATTGTCAGCATTACGCCATAAGAGATAAGTGCAGACAAACAGTTGAGTTATTGTCTGATTTTGAATGAACATGATTTGACCGACTCAGCGAACTTTGATTGATGCATGGGAATTTATAGCACTGTATCACTGGGATTGAAAAATAGATTAGATTTCATGACCTGTTGACGAAGAAGATTGCTCTTTTATGATATTTTGGCTCATGGAGTAGCGGCTGGGCAGTACAACATAACATCTCTGCAAATAATGACCAAATTAATTAACATATTGTTAATAACTTAGGCAAAATTTGTGCTATTTGTGGTTCTAGCGTTGTTATGGTAAATGGGTTATACTTGTATAGCGCTTTTCTACCTTCAAGGTACTCAAAGCGCTTTGACACTATTTCCACATTCACCCATTCACACACACATTCACACACTGATGGCGGGACCTGCCATGCAAGGCCCTAACCACGATCCATCAGGAGCAAGGGTGAAGTGTCTTGCTCAAGGACACAACGGACGTGACGAGGTTGGTAGAAGGTGGGGATTGAACCAGGAACCCTCAGGTTGCTGGCACGGCCACTCTCCCAACTGCGCCACGCTGTCCCGTTGTTGTTTTTTAAATGCACTGTAGCACTTTGAGGTTGTTTGTTCAATGTAAAGTGCTTTTACAAATAAAACCCATTATTATTATTATTAAAATGTTTGATACATTTATTGCATTTTATCTTAATCAGTGTTGTATAATGTTATAATTTTAAATCAGATAAATTACAGGTTGCTGTGGATTAATTTGGTCAAATCCCAATTTTTTTCAGTTGAAAAAAAAAGTATCCTGCATGTTGTGCATAATAATTAATAACAGTCCCAGTGACAGTTCTGTCACGTTTTAATTTACCCAAATTTGTCATCGAAAAGTTCAATGTGCTGTGTATTATTATTGTCCATTTTGACTTGTTTGGTTGTACATCCAGGGGCTGAACGGTTATGGCAAAATAATAATCAGGATTATTTGGATTGATTTTGTAATCAATAATTTGAAAACATGAGTATTTATTGTACCACCAAAACTCAACTTTAAATTTAGTCAAACAAAAAAACTGGATGCAAATTAGTAACAAGTAAACCACAACAAGTAAAATATTAATAGCAATAACAATACATTTAAATAATAATAGCAATATTAAAAACTATACAATACAGTTCTTCCATTTTATTGTTTTTAATTCAGTTTTTTTTTTACTTTTATACTTATGTTACCACCATGAAGTGTGTGATTTTTGTGTCAAACACATTTTTTTTTTATATATGACAGTTTGCACTTTATTATTAGTTTCCTTAGTTTATGTATTATTTCCTATCCAACCCTCTTACTTTTTTTACACTTCTTGTTTGCCAATCAGTATGCTTTGCTTTACTTTGCACTTGACATGCAGCATTGCCTTTTCTATGCTTCTTGTGCACTTCCCTGCTGCACTATGTTTGTTTTGTTTTCCCTACCAAAAGGGGGGTTTTACTTGCACTTTGCATGCTTTTTCTGCATCCTGGGGTCCAGACCAACAAAACCCAACACCAAACGTTATGGCAAGTTGGGGTAGAGTTAATAGTCTCCTCCTTATGTGTAGCTTCATCATATTTAGCAGTACTAAATAGAGAATAGCCCTTTTTATTTCCTCCTCAATTTAACAAAGCTTTTTTTTTTTTTACCTTGTAGAAAATGTCCAAGAGCCTGGAACTGACTGTCCGTGCAATCAAGGAGTGTCAGCTTGTACACTAGGATGGGCACACCCCTACTGGCCATCTACAACACAATAGATTGTGATGCAAGAGCAGAAAATCATAACATGTGAGTAGAAAATGAAACGTTGCTGCAGTGACGTCACCTGCAACCTTTTCAGATCTTTTGCCAAATCCAATGCGGCGACGCAGTTGTACTCCAAGTGCACGGGGAGGGAATGCATCTATTGAAAAGAAGCGATATGGGAGAGGAGGTGAGGACACATTTTTTATACATGGAATTTAAAATGTCCGGAGTGAGCAGACAAATCCAAATATCGATACCAAGGGCAGTAGCATATTCGCATGATATGATGATATCTTTATTTTTATATATTTTTATTGTGTTGTTCATATTGTTCAGTGGTGTGCTGTTAGGGCCAGCAAGGCCTTCCTTCTCTCATAAATCATGATCATAGATTAATACAAATTAATTTTAATCTACTTTCCATAAAGTATTCATCATATTCTCTTCATGTCTTATTAGGCTCCAGTGTTTGCTTGTTTTTACGTTAGAGCTTTTATCCAATCAGAATTCAACTCGCTTGTTGCCAGCGCTCTATGAATTCCGTCGGATAGAGCAGTGTTTTTCAACCTTTTTTTGAGCCAAGGCACATTTCTTTCATTGAAAAAATCCTGAGGCACACCACCAGCAGAAATCATTAAAAAAACGAAACTGTAGCCGATGTTGACAATAAAAAGTCGTTCTCGCAATTGTTGGATATGACTTTAAACCATAACCAAGCATGCATCACTATAGCTCTTGTCTCAAAGTAGGTGTTCTGTCACGACCTGTCACATCACACCGTAACTTATTCTGAGTTTTTTTGTGTTTTTCTGTGGATAGTGTTTTAGTCCTTCTCTTGCGCTCCTATTTTGGTGTTTTTTCCTGTTTTTTGTGGTATTTTCCTGTTGCAGTTTCATATCTTCCTTGAGCGCTATTCTCCACACCTGCTTTGTTTTCGCAATCCAGACTATTTAAGTTGAGCGGACGCTTTCCTTCTTTGTGAGGACATTGTTGATTGTCATGTCATGTACAGATGTACTTTGTGGACGCCGTCTCTGCTCCACACACTGTAAGTCTTTGCTGTCGTCCAGCATTTTGTGTTTTGTTTACTTTGCAGCCAGTTCAGTTTTAGTTTTGCTTTGCATAGCCATGCCTAAGCCTTCAATGCCTTTTCTTTTTGGTTTAAGCATAAGACACCTTATTACCTGCACGCTGCTTCCCGCTGTCGTCTGCATATTGTGATCATGACACAAAGTGTTCCCGACTTCTACAAAGCAATTAGCTACCTGCTTCCACCTACTGATATGGAAGAGTATAACGTGGTTACTCTGCCAAACTCTAGACAGTACAGGCAGGCCCGGCCCTAACCAATCTGGCGCCCTAGGCAAGATTTTAGGTGGCGCCCCCCCCCCTCACAAGAAACCGAATAGCTTTATCTTTGACCTTTTTTTTTTTACTTACAACTATACCTAATATATAAAGGGGTGGACAAGTGACTATTACCTGCAGGGCAAACATTAGCTCACCAGAAGGCAATAACAATGTAAACAAAAAACACCTGCTTAAAAGATCTAATACCTGAGGAATGTAAGGTGGGAGTACAGTAATTACCTAACGTTACATTATTATTTTCCATAACAATTTAGCCCCCTCCACAATATTAACCCGACGTTAAAACAGAACTAGCTATTTATTGATTAGCAATTGCCGAATCATGTAACATTAGCTTAATGCTAACAAGCCAGGTTACTATCACATTCTGTAACACACAAATAATTTAATGTAGGCTAACGTTACCTACCTGCTACCTCTGTCTTTTCTCGTTTCTACTCCTCTTCTTTTCTCTTTTTTCTTCCTTGGGCACCTGACAGTTTTGGCCGTTTTGACATCTTGTGTTGATTTTTTGATGTGGAAGCATATGACGTCCAAAAAGAGTCATGATACGGGAAGGGAGGGGGGGGGCGTAATGTTGTAACAAATAATATTTCTATTAAATAGGCTTTACTTTGCATTTTAATTAACGTGGGATTATTTTTTGTATTTAGAAATAATAGTACCAACTTTCTTTTTTTTCTTTTTTTTTTCTCCAACATTTGTGGCACTGGCGTGGCGCCCCCTGGTGGACGGCGCCCTTAGCATTTGCCTATACAGCCTATGCCACGGGCCGGCCCTGAGTACAGACACTCAAACAACGGCATATTATTTACAGATAATAATTACTTGTGTACAAAAAATATTTTCAACCCAATTAGGTGAAATTACATAACCTCCCACGGCACACCGGACTGTATTTCACGGCACACTAGTGTGCCGCGGCACAGTGGTTGAAAAACACTGGGATAGACAGTCGATAGACACAAGTTTTTGACAGTAGCCCATTTGGTAGCCTTACGCTAAACGTGACTGCGATTGGATTTTCACTTGTCACTCCCAAGTCAGAATCCAATTACAAGTTGTAATTTGAGAAAAGCAGGAAGGGGCACCGGAGCCATACCCGGCCAACAGAGAAATCATCGGTTTTCACGTTTTTAACTCACAAAGAAAACGTTCAAATATTGTATTTATTTATTTTTGCACATTTACCGTATTTTTCATACTATAAGTCATAGTTTTTTTCATAGTTTGGCCGGGGGTGCGACTTATACTCAGGAGCGACTTATGTGTGAAATTATTAACACATTACCGTAAAATATCAAATATTATTATTTAGCTCATTCACGTAAGAGACTAGACGTATACGATTTTATGGGATTTAGCAATTAGGAGTGACAGATTGTTTGGTAAACGTATAGCATGTTCTATATGTTATAGTTATTTGAATGACTCTTACCATAATATGTTACGTTAACATACCAGGCACGTTCTCAGTTGGTTATTTATGCCTCATATAACGTACACTTATTCAGCCTGTTGTTCACTATTCTTTATTTATTTTAAAATACCTTTCAAATGTCTATTCTTGGTGTTGGGTTTTATCAAATAAATTTCCCCCAGAAATGCGATATACTCCAGTGCGACTTATGTTTTTTTCCTTCTTTATTATGCATTTTCGGCCTTTGCGACTTATACTCCGAAAAATACGGTTATATGTTCTTTACAATTATTTAAATTTTGACAGTACCATGTAAGGTATGTTTTAAATGCTGGTTCATTGATTTTTAAATGTGCCGAAATATATTCTGTTTTGTACACTGTTGAGGTGCGTCAATACACAGTAGTGCACAAGTGTGTTTCTCCGGCCGTGGTCATGTGGTGACATAAATGATGGTATTTTGTAGGGGTATTTATTAAAGTCGGACTAAGTAGGACATCACTGAAGGCCTAGGTGGGAAACGCACAGCCCGCCGCTGATATTGTTACATAGTTTACAAACTCAGGGGATACGCTCTTTGACATTGGAGTGCTTTAGGGGCAAAATGTGAAAAGATTTGAATGAGAGACAATGGTAGTTTTTGCTTATGTTTACTTATTTTTGTTTACGTTGTCTTACATTGTTGTGTTTATACTAGTGCCTTTAAATGATTCATTTTTAAAATCAGATTGAATACACTTTTGAATTTTGATTAATTGCACTTAATCACAGTCAATTACTTTTGTGTATAACTTTAACAAAACAATATTTTTTTTTACTATATTAAGTACCATTATCATGTATCATTATCACTGGAGTGAGTTTGCATGTTCTCCCCGTGACTGCGTGGGTTCCCTCCGGGTACTTCGGCTTCCTCCCACCTCCAAAGACATGCACCTGGGAATATGTTGATTGATCAACACTAAATTGGCCCTAGTGTGTGAATGTGAGTGTGAATGTTGTCTGTCTATCTGTGTTGGCCCTGTGATGAGATGGCGACTTGTCCAGGGTGTACCCCGCCTTCCGCCCGAATGCAGCTGAGATAGGCTCCAGCACCCCCCGTGACCCCGAAAGGGACAAGCGGTAGAAAATGGATGGATGGATTATCACTGGAGTATGGGGGTGTTTCAACAAATAGTGGACCATTTTTATGTTGTTTTTTGTACTATTGACTTTGTTTTGCTTGACATTTGTACGTATTAAAAGAGATAAAAAGACCTAGTTGAAAATGTTGTGTTGATATTGTTAAACTGTTAATAGCTCTCTGCTGAAGCATTGTTGCTGTGACCTTGCTGCCCTCGAACCAACCAAAAGGCTGGTCAAATTCGGCGGTGAGAGTAGAGGACCCTGCCCCAAGTGGAGGAGTTCAAGTATCTCGGAGTCTTGTTCACGAGTGAGGGAAGAGTGAATCGTGAAATCGACAGGCGGATCGGTGCGGCGTCTTCAGTAATGCGGACGCTGTATCGATCCGTTGTGGTGAAGAAGGAGCTGAGCTGGAAGGCAAAGCTCTCAATTTACCGGTCGATCTACGTTCCCATCCTCACCTATGGTCACGAGCTTTGGGTTATGACCGAAAGGACAAGATCACGGGTACAAGCGGCCGGAATGAGTTTCCTCCACAGTGTGGCGGGGCTCTCCCTTAGAGATAGGGTGAGAAGCTCTGTCATCCAGGAGGAGCTCAAAGTAAAGCCACTGCTCCTCCACATCGAGAGGAGCCAGATGAGGTGGTTCGGGCATCTGGTCAGGATGCCACCCGAACGCCTCCCTAAGGAGGTGTTTAGGGCACGTCCGACTGGTAGGAGGTCACGGGGAAGACCCAGGACACGTTGGGAAGATTATGTCTCCTGGCTGGCCTGGGAACGCCTCGGGATCCCCCGGTAGGAGCTGGACGAAGTGGCTGGGGAGGGGGGAGTCTGGACAATTGATAGATGTGATTGGTATTGGTATCGGCTGATCTCACTCATGAATGTTCGGCACTGGAATCGGCAGCATACAACCCTGATAGGAACATCTAAAACTAGTTCAGTGATGGATCAGTGCGACTGGGCAGTGACGACATGACAGATGATGGATCTTACGGTAATTGAAGGTTGAATCTGTGAAAGCACAGCGACATCACTCGCGGTCAGCTCCAGTGAAACTTTCCCTGAGAACAAAAGCATTAAGTTCCATCTCATTATGCGTCAATTTACCAGGAAACACACAATAGTTTCATTCTGTAATATCTGTAATTGTAACAAAATGTGAATATTTCAAGTTTCTCACCTTTGAAGCGTTGATGGTAGAGTTGGTAAATACTTGGATATAACTGGAGTATATGTCGCTGATAACTAGCATCGTCCACGTGACTCAGTATTAGCCAGGAAGGTGCCAGATCTGCAAACTCCCCAAAGACGTACTCTGCGTACGACATAAACATCCACTGCAGATCTTCACTGTCCCATCCTCCGAGCCGCGATCGTAGCGTCTCCGGCACGGCGGATCCATCAAGGACGGCAAGAGGCTGCAGGCCCGCCTTTAAGAGCTGAGTCAGCAGAGTCCGGTAGCAGGTGACCACGGTCTGTTCAGGGTGGCTGCTCAGGCCTGCGGGTAGGAGTCGACTCCACGACAGCGGTACTTTGAAATGGGTCACACCTCTGCTCCGGAGGTACTCGAAGTACGGTCCAGTTCCAGGAGGTACGGACTGACCGCAGTCAAAGACCTCGTTTTTCCTATGGCCCGATTTTTTAAGTGGACCTGCGAGAAGCATGAAACCCTCACGTTCGTTCGCCTCACCACTGCCATGCAGACACACAACCACGCACAGACACACAACCAGCAAGCTCATCATTGTGGTTGGAAGTGACCAGAGCAGAAAGATCTTCTCTTTATCCTGCCTAATGATGTCATGAGCTCGATAAACACGCTGGTTAATTGTTTTATTGCAGCTCCACGATAAGCCTAGTAAGACTCTGGACCTGCGCACTTATCATATTGTTTTCATTATCAGTGTTGTTGGCTAAATTGACATCCACTTTATCTTCTTCAGGATCACACTGGGGGGCCAATTTGTATGTGTGTATAAATGATATATAATACACTTTTAGCTGTAAAAATCTGCTGTACAGTATGTGTGTTTCAGTGACGTGCTGTCAGGGGAGGCAGGGTGAGGCAGTGCCTCACCTTGCCACCAAGGGGTGTAAAGGCTTAACCATGAGCTGTTCTAAAACGAAGTAATAAAATAAAATAAGTTGTAAAATGTAACTTTTGGTCTATGCTTTCTATGTGATTTTGGTGTGGTTCCTGTTTATTTTGATAATTTTCATGGTCTTAATCGCCCTGATGAAAATAAGGCAGACGAGAAGTGAGGCAGACACAGGTGGTGCCTGCACGGCTTGTTGCCACGGGGAAAAGGCAGGCCATGAGGCAGCAAGTACCTCCGCCTCAAAGTAGGGGGCGATATGTCAAAAGGTCATGAACTGCCAACACCTGTTAACCCTTAAGAAGTAGAAGAAGAAAACAAAGAGACAACAACTGCTACGCTTCCCGCAAGCTGTGACGCTTTTTCGCCCTAAAAATGGAGCATTTGATTTCTAAAATAAGGAATTTTTCAAGACTGGACTTTCATTTAAAGCAAAAAGTCTTTAATACTGGAAGACCAACGCCAGAGTTGCCCGATTTGATTCAAACGTGTGTGGTCTGAGGACAGAAAATAATGCGTCCATTTCAAAAGGATTGGTATACTGGAAAATTAATTAGAAGTGGTAGTTTATGGAACAAACTTAATATTGGGATACAACAATGTAAATCTCTTTCTGTATTCCACAAAAAAATCATGATGATGAAAAAATATAACTGAGTAAAATGGTATCTTTATTAGTGGTTTAATTGTTGGAGAATGAAAATATGACTTTTAAGTTGCCAACAATGAAAGTCAATTGTTACAGTTAGTTATCTACCGATTACTCCAAAACTAATTGATGTCATGGGAAATGACTTCCAGATTCATTTCCAGGAGCAAAAAATACATAAAGATCACTTGTCAGTGAAATGTTGGTTATCTGGACGCTATGGGTCCTTTAATTGCATGTGTTAATAACCTTAACGGCCTTAATAATAATATTAATTTTATCTAGTCTCTTTTGCTCATTTAGTGTTGCCAATCAACCTATCCCCAGGTGCATGTCTTTGGAGGGGGGAGGAAGCCGGAGTACCCGGAGGGAACCCACGCAGTCACGGGAAAAACATGCAAACTCCACACAGAAAGACCCCGAGCTCGGGATCAAACTCAGGACCTTCGTATTGTGAGGCAAATGCACTAACCCTTGTTGCACCATGTGTGAATGTGAGTGTGAATGTTGTCTGTCTATCTGTGTTGGCCCTGTGGTGAGGTGGCCAAGGAAGTATTCCATTTGTGGATACAGTAGTAATAGTTCCATTTACTAGCACATGACTAGAAGTGCAGAAGAAATGGATGGTTATAATAATAATAATAATAATAATAATAATAATAGCATACCAGGCATTGTCTAAGGCAATGTGTAAATGTTGCATAAAGTGTCGCAGTTTTTTAAAGTCTCAATTTCATAAACCCTTTTAGCCTAGAACAAAACAATATTGTCAATTGTCAGAAATAATCTACTTTTTGATCTCCCAAAGTCAAAATCCTAACTTATGTGAAATAAAAAATAAATAAATTCATGGATAGAAAAACTATATTTCTTAATGTAAAATGAAGTCATAGAATGGTCTTATTAGAGCCACAGTACATACAGTATCTACTTAGTGACACTGACAATGAGTGACCACAAGAGGGCGGTCTTTCCAAGGTATTGGCAGACAGTCTGCTGTGAAACGTTTCAAGCTTTCTATAAAACCATATAACTCTTATTTTTTATTAGATTTAATTTTTATTTTTTTACATCATGGTCCAATTTGTATTATTTCATCTTAAGCACTGAGTAACTCATGGAGACTCACACCCAGCAGTAAAATGTTTTTTTTTTATTATGAAGCTGGAATGAGCCTAAAGGTTTGATCTATCATTAAAGTACAAAATGCAAAGTTTGACATTAGAGCAGGGATATTCAACTAAATTGTTTTAGGGGCCACATTTACAGAAAGCTAAGGAAAGGGGGGCCCCTCCCCTATTAGTCTAATTTGTATAATCTATAGAACTGTCCTCTATAGTGGACCTTTGATTTTTGTCTTTTTACTTTGTCAGAATTACTATTCAGACTTGGCATGGTGATGTGTTTGTGATCCTGAAACGCAGGAGACAGCAGGCAGGATTATTTTTTAAATTCCAATATTAAGGCAAAAAACAGCGTGCCGCTGGGAGGCGCACGGGAAGCTCGAGGCAAAAACTTAGCAAATAGTGTAAAGCCATCATAAACAGTCGCCAATGGAGCAACAATCTCGCACAGAAGGCATTTTAAAGCTCTCTGCTTAGCGATCAGAAGCAGGTGAGTCTCCTGATCACTAATCAGAGGCAGGTGAGTTCAATCAGCGCTCCTGGCAACCAGAAAGTAATCAAGGATAGGAGCGCTGAAACAAAAATAGACCTTAAATAGGAGAACTATAACACAAAAAAAGACATGACCTTCTGCAAAAAGGCTAGTCAAAGGTTTTAAAAATCTGCTTAAAAAATACAAACCCCGTTTCCATATGAGTTGAGAAATTGTGTTAGATGTAAATATAAACGGAATACAATAATTTGCAAATCCTGGCTTTTCAACTTTGCGCCTATAACAATACGGATGGTTCTTTTCCTCTTTGGTCCGGAGGACACGACGTCCACAGTTTCCAAAAACAATTTGAAAAGTGGACTCGTCAGACCACAGAACACTTTTCCACTTTGTATCAGTCCATCTTTGATGAGCTCAGGCCCAGCGAAGCCAACAGCGTTTCTGGGTGTTGTTGATTCTCTGAACCCTTTGATGATATTACGGACCGTAGATGGTGAAATTCCTAAATTCCTTGCAATAGCTGGTTGAGAAAGGTTTTTCTTAAACTGTTCAACAATTTGCTCACGCATTTGTTGACAAAGTGGTGACCCTCGCCCCATCCTTGTTTGTGAATGACTGAGCATTTCATGGAATCTACTTTTATACCCAATCATGGCACGCACCTGTTCCCAATTTGCCTGTTCACCTGTGGGATGTTCCAAATAAGTGTTTGATGAGCATTCCTCAACTTTATCAGTATTTATTGACACCTTTCCCAATTTCTTTGTCACGTGTTGCTGGCATCAAATTCTAAAGTTAATGGTTATTTGCAAAAAAAAAAATGTTTATCAGTTTGAACATCAAATATGTTGTCTTTGTAGCATATTCAACTGAATATGGGTTGAAAATGATTTGCAAATCATTGTATTCCGTTTATATTTACATCTAACACAATTTCCCAACTCATATGGAAACAGGGTTTGTATGAGTCTCTCACAATTCTTTTGAACTGAACCAGTCGAAAAGCCCAAATGACAAAAAAAAAAGAAGAGAGGACCTAAAACGGAACCTTGAGGAACACCACTAGCATAACTAAAGAAGTTGACCAAATGACTGCATCTCAAGTCAACAAGCTACAGCAACACCTTAGTTACACAAATCACATGATAAAAAATAAGGAGTGGACTTAAAGTAGAGGTAGAGTGGAAAAACGAGTTTACTTTATAGGCTTATTTGTGTTTCATTGAAACCGTATCCAATTGTATCTACAAGCCGCAAAGTATGTGAAAATACAGTTTAAACATCACAAAATGCCACAAATTTGATCGGCCCCTTTGAATATTCCGCTACGAATACTTTTGGCTATATTTGGAGAGTAACATCACGGTAGTAACGCTTTTGCACTCTGACCATATTATTAGATGAGTCATACCGGCAAAACGCAAACATTGGAAAGAGATGTGCTGTTTATCATTTACAAGAAGACAAGATCACACATGCTTGGCTTTTGTATGCATTCAAAATCGTAAATAAATAGCTAACAATTGAGTCAATAGATCGAGGGTCCTCTGTTGCGCCCATTATACACTCTAAAAACACCCAGAAACCGCCAACAAAACTCCATTACTCGTGACCTGAAAATGAACCAAATATGAGTGATATTGTTATTATAAGCACCAACGCAGACAGACTATTTTGTGCTGCTCAGTTGTTGACACACTGAGCAGGCGGCTGCTTCTGCCTCGTCACAAACTTGCTAAAAGTACATTCTAGGTCATAATTCATGCATCTCTCACCTGGTAGTAGACAAATGTGGCCATGGACCGAGAGGCTAGTCAATTTGGACATCCTCGCGAGATAGTGAAAAGACCCCATAAAGGAACTTTTTTTAAATCCTTTTGTGAGGATTGCCCCTTGAATCTTTATCTAAACGGAATTATGTGAGCGTCCCGCCGGTCGGCATCCCAGCAAGAGTAGAAATATTACAGTAAGTGTTTGTTTTATTATGGTCTACTATGGTTAGTTTGTATGTTTAGCACCTAGCAATGCTATATTGTTTCAATAAACCTGAATCCGTTTAGCAATCAATCAATCAATCAATGTTTATTTATATAGCCCTAAATCACAAGTGTCTCAAAGGGCTGCACAAGCCACAACGACATCCTCGGTACAAAGCCCACATAAGGGCAAGGAAAAACTCACCCCAGTGGGACGTCGATGCGAATGACTATGAGAAACCTTGGAGAGGACCGCATATGTGGGTAACCCCCCCCCCCCTCTAGGGGAGACCGAATGCAATGGATGTCGAGTGGGTCTGACATAATATTGTGAGAGTCCAGTCCATAGTGGATCCAACATAATAGTAAGAGTCCAGTCCCTAGTGGGGTCAGCAGGAAACCATCCCGAGCGGAGACGGGTCAGCAGCGCAGAAATGTCCCCAACTGATGCACAGGCGAGCGGTCCACCCCGGGTCCCGACTCTGGACAGCCAGCACTTCATCCATGGCCACTGGACCTGTGTGTCTCCCCCTCCACAAGGAAGAGGGGAGCAGAGGAGAAAATAAAATAAACGGCAGATCAACTGGTCTAAAAAAGGGGGGCTATTTAAAGGCTAGAGTATACAAATGAGTTTTAAGATGGGACTTAAATGCTTCTACTGAGGTAGCATCTCTAACTGTTACCGGGAGGGCATTCCATAGTACTGGAGCCCGAATAGAAAACGCTCTATAGCCCGCAGACTTTTTATAGGCTCTGGGAATCACTAATAAGCCAGAGTTCTTTGAACGCAGATTTCTTGCCGGGACATATGGTTCAATACAATCGACAAGATAGGACGGAGCTAGACCGTGTAGTATTTTATACGTAAGTAGTAAAACCTTAAAGTCACATCTTAAGTGCACAGGAAGCCAGTGCAGGTGAGCCAGTATAGGCGTAAGATTGATTGATATGATCAAACTTTCTTGTTCTTGTCTAAAGTCTAGCAGCCGCATTTTGTACCAACTGTAATCTTTTAATGCTAGACATAGGGAGACCCGAAAATAATACGTTACAGTAGTCGAGACGAGACGTAACGAACGCATGAATAATAATCTCAGCGTCGCTAGTGGACAAAATGGAACGAATTTTAGCGATATTACGGAGATGAAAGAAGGCCGTTTTAGTAACACTCTTAATGTGTGACTCAAACGAGAGAGTTGGGTCGAAGATAATACCCAGATTCTTTACCGAGTCGCTTTGTGTAATTGTTTGGTTGTCAAATGTTAAGGTGGTATTATTAAATAAATGTCGGTGTTTAGCAGGACCGATAATCAGCATTTCCGTTTTCTTAGCACTCAGCTTCTAAAACTTTTGCTCATCCTCTTTGTGTTCGGGCTCAAAAATATATGGTTCTGGATCATAATTTTCCCAAAGTAACTCTTGTCTGCACTCACAAAGTCTGCTTAATTAGCATTTTTGTTGATGAGGAAGGGATCTATGGTTCAATGCTACGTCACAGATCACATGACTGGCTTCCTCATTATCTCTCAAAATGGCTTAGGAATCTCCGTTAGATTGATACTATTTTGATCAGATCTATTTATACGCAAATTTTGGAAGTTTTGGGGTCATAAATCAGATATACAGTCGCGATCAAAAGTTTACATACACTTGTAAAGAACATAATGCCATGGCTGTCTTGAGTTTCTAATACTTTCTACAACTCTTATTTTTTTGTGAATGTTTTTTGTGACCAACAAGTATGTGCTCCAATCACTCTATCACAAAAAAATAAGAGTTGTAGAAATTATTAGAAACTCAAGACAGCCATGACATTATGTTCTTTACAAGTGTATGTAAACTTTAGATCGCGACTGTATATGATAATAGCATCAATATAGAGGCAACTTGTTTTTCCACTTTACTAGTCCTTTAAAAGGGGAACTGTACTTTTGTTTGGAGTTTTGCTTATCGTTCACAATCATTATGGGAGACAAGAACACATATCTTTTTTTTTTTTTAGGATTTTAAAGATATTAAAAAACACTTGAAAGATGCGATTAATGAGAGTCGCCGTTGTAGCCTTGAAAGCCTCTAAAACAACTTCAAAACCCTCAAGCAACATCTTATATACACACTGCAGGTCTATATATAATGTAGTAACAGACATGTTCATAACAATATGTGATATAAACAATATTTACTGTATTTTAATCATTTTAATAATTTCTGGGATTTATTTCTTCCGTGCATTGATTTCTGTTTCCATAGCAGCACATGTCTGACTTCTGGCAACGAATGTGTGTTCCTACTTCCGGATTCAAACGCGTGTGTGTTGTAATCATGGCATACTTGGTAACAGACAACAAAGGTGACAAATATCTTTTTGAAGCTGAATATATAGAGGATGACTACTGCTTCTCGAAGCGAGCACAAAGAAGAGAGTGAGACGTTGGATCAGACGGAAGCTGAAAGAGTGAGAAAGTAAATTGAAGCTTCAAATGTGAAATTTGAAGCCATGCTATTTTGACATAAATGGCGTGCTTACCCAAAATGAACAGAAAACATCCCCGGCCAGCTGGACCAGATAAACATCTGTCCATCGAGTGAGTCACTTAAAAAACTAATTTCAGCCGCTTGAACCCGAGATCTTGTCCTTTCGGTCATACCCCAAAGCTCATGAACATAGGTGAGGATGGAAACGTAGATCGACCGGTAAATTGAGAGTTTTGCCTTCCGTCTCAGCTCTTTCTTTACCACAATGGATCGATACAGCGCCCGCATTATTGAAGACGCACCGATCCGCCTGTCGATCACACGATCCACTGTTCTCTTTCTTGTGAACAAGACTCCGATGTACATGAACTCCTCCACTTGGGGTAAGATCTCTTACCAAATCCAGAGATGGCACTCCACCCTTTTCCGGGCGAGAACCATGGACTTGGAGGTGCTGAATCTCATTCCAATCGCTTCACACTTGGCAGTGAATTGATCCAGTGAGAGCTGAAGATCCTGGCCAGATGAAGCCATCAGGACTGAATCATCTGCAAAAAGCACAGACCTAATCCTGCAGCCACCAAACCGGACCCTCTCAACGCCCTGACTGCGCCTAGAAATTCTGTCCATAAAAGTTATGAACAGAATCGGTGACAAAGGGCAACACTGGCGGGGTCCAACCCTCACTAAAAACGGGTACGACTTACCGCTGGCAATGTGGACGAAGCTCTGACACCAATCATACAGGAAGCGGACCGCCACAATCGGAAAGTCTGATAACCCATACTCTCTGAGCACTCCCCACAGGACTTCCTGAGGGACACGGTCGAATGCCTTCTTCAAGTCCACAAAGCACATGTAGACTGGTTGGGCAAACTCCCATGCACCCTCAAGGACCCTGCCGAGAGTATAGAGCTGGTCCACAGTTCCACGACCAGTACAAAAACCACACTGCTTCTCTTGAATCTGCGGTTCGACTATCCAGCGTAGCCTCCTCTCCAGTACACTTGAATAGACCTTACCGGGAAGGCAGAGGAGTGTGATCCCACGATAGTTAGAGCAGACCCTCCGGTTCCCTTTCTTAAAGACAGGAACCACCACCCTGGTCTGCCAATCAAGAGATAACACCCCGATGTCCACACAATGTTGCAGAGTCTTGTCAACCAAGACAGCCCCACAGCATCCAGAGCCTTAAGGAGCTCCGGACAGATCTCATCCACCCCCGAGGAGCTTTTAAACTACCTCGGCAACCTTCACCACAGAAATAGGACAGCCCACCACAGATGTTGATTCCCCAAGCACTGCTTCTTCATAGGAGAACGTGTAGGTGTGATTGAGGAGATCTTCGAAGTATTCCCTCTACCGATCAACAACATCCTGAGATTAGCAAGGTTAAAAAGTCAATGCAAGGATTTGCCAATGTGCTTACAGTGGTCCAAGTTCCTCTAGACCAGTGATCATGGTACATGGTACGCGGGCTCCATATAGTGATACACCAAAGAATCACTTAAATATTCAAACACAGTGTTACTATTCAAACTGTGTGTAATGTCCAAAAATATAAAATATACTTGTTAAATAGATGGTAAATGGGTTATACTTGTATAGCGCTTTTCTACCTTCAAGGTACTCAAAGCACGTTGACACTATTTCCATATTCACCCATTCACACACACATTCACACACTGATTTGTGGGAACTGCCATGCAAGGCCCTAACCACGATCCATCAGGAGCAAGGGTGAAGTGTCTTGCTCAAGGACACAACGGACGTGATGAGGTTGGTAGAAGGCGGGAATTGAACCAGGAACTCTCCCAACTGCGCCACGCTGCGCCATAGACCTTTGCCTTTTTTTTTAAATGAATACTTAGGCCTACTATACTACTGTATTTTAATGTTGGTCATTATGGTGGTACTTGGAGAGCCAAGGGTTTTCTGAGGTGGTACTTGGTGAAATAAGTTTGAGAACCACAGGAGTTGAGAACCACAGGAGCAAAATAGTGATATTTCTGCCAAAATGTTTGTCTCCCAAGTTTTGAACCGAACTCGGGGGCCGGTACGGTGTCATTGCCGGGTCCTCGATTGAATAGTCCTGCATTAGAGTATCAGTTGTCACCGAAACATGAACTTTCCCACAACCCTTAAAAATATATCTAGCGACGTTCAAAGCTGTGACTTTGCCTCTGAAGACAATATTCCAGAATTTTCCAGACGCCATGATGTACCTGAATGAATTATTCAGTTAATAATCAGCGATGGTGCATAAACATGCACTCATTGGGATCCCAGCACTCTTTATCACAGAGGCGCTGTGGTGTGGCACAAGCCCGAGAGGCAACGTTGGCTCATCGTTGTTTGCATTTCCCAGAGCGAGAGTGTTTTAACACAAACCCGAGGACATTTCATCGACACAAGCGTACACGATGAAGTGTGTTCACTGAAACAAGACACATCCCCTTCGCCACCTGCGTTGGTGCGCCATTACCAACGTAATCAGAAGTGGTGCCCTGCTGTTGATCTGAGCAAATTCTTGCCGTGTGGAACTCTCCCCTTTGTGTCGTGCAGCCTAAGTGATGCTGATTGCAAACTGCTGCCTGCCTTGATGAGCACTTCATTTGTCTATTTTGTCCTATCTAGTCCAACTCCAATGGGTTTGCAGCTTTATAGTAAGCTGTTTAGTTTGCAAAATAGTTCTGTTACTATGGCTTGTTATTATAGTGTCAAGTGTCAGAAATGACATTCAAAATATACCCGAATCAACATAAAGTCTTATAAAATACATAATAATATGCAGTACACATATTTTAAAATAGAGAGACCACTACGCTGCTTAGTTACTACTGTCCGTTTCATAAGGGCAGATCGTTCCCATCTTCACTAATATATTTTTCCATTAAGAGGACCTATGATGATTTTAATCTGCATATACTGTAAACACTTCCTTGTGGTTCAGATAATAAGATTCGGATGTGCTTTGGTGTAAATGTTGCATGCATTTTGCTATATTATAACCCGTTTTTTGGGGTTTGTCTGCAAGATGTTCGATTCTGGAGGTGTTCCAAGAATGCACCCTCTTCAAAAGTATCGTAATTTATGTAATTAAAATGTGCAGTGTTTAAATGAATATCTTGAAGTTGTCACCGCCTTTTCCCCCCAAACACAGTCGAAAATAAACTTTATACCTATTAGGAACCTCTCTAACCAGAATTTGATATTGTCAGAGTTTGTTGGTGACGAACCCCAAGATGCAGAGAAGGCGGAAGGCATTGTGCGGGAAAACAAGATTTAATTAAACACTATGGCAAAAAAAACAAACAAAAGGGTACAAACAAAAGGCGCGCACAAGGCGGAGAACAAACTTGGCTATGAACTAAAATAGCACAAAAGCTAACTTTCGACAAGAAACAAAAACACTTACTGTGACACGAAGGAACTATGACAAGAGCAGAGTGAACAAAAGTAGACAGAGCTACAACAACAATTATTATGACAGGTAGTAGTGACAACAAGTATTAGCGACAATGACAATAATCCAGCACTGACTGGAGTGGAAGGTAGGTTTAAATAGCAGCTGGCTGATTGACACCAGGTGTGGCCAGGTGCCAATCAGCCACAGCTGAGGGGAAGCAGCATTCAGGGAGACAATCAGGAATTGAAGACAAAATAAAAGCGCTGACAGGAAACTAAGACAAACGCAGAGGAAAAACTAAAACACAGTCAAACTGTCAGGGACAAGCCTGACAGATATTTACGATTTATTCTACATAAAGGAGTAAGTACCGTATTTTTCGGACTATAAGTCGCAGTTTTTTTCATAGTTTGGTGCGACTTATACTCAGGAGCGACTTATGTGTGAAATTATTAACACACTACCGTAAAATATCAAATAATATTATTTAGCTCATTCACGTAAGGGACTAGACGTATAAGATTTCATGGGATTTAGCGATTAGGAGTGACAGATTGTTTGGTAAACATATAGCATGTTCTATATGTTATAGTTATTTGAATGACTCTTACCATAATATGTTACGTTAACATACCAGGCATGTTCTCAGTTGGTTATTTATGCGTCATATAACGTACACTTATTCAGCCTGTTGTTCACTATTTATTTTAAATTGCCTTTCAAATGTCTATTCTTGGTGTTGGGTTTTATCAAATAAATTTCCCCAAAAAATGCGACTTATATATGTTTTTTTTCTTCTTTATTATGCATTTTCGGCCGGTGCGACTTATACTCCGGAGCGACTTATACTCTGAAAAATACGGTACAAACAATTGTGATACTAGCAGAGGAGAGAGAAAATCGAGCTATCTTAAAAGTCAGAGCATTCTCTAAAACGGTCGCCCGTTTCTCATGCTTTTGTCCACCAAGAGGGGTATCGAAACTGAAAGTTAACTTGACACGTTTTCTCCTAGGAAACACAGGTTGCATTCATCTTAAGTTCTTAAACATAATGTACTGCCTATTAGATGAGAGCTCGTGTACATTTAACTGCGTCCAAAAGTTGGGAAAATACTAACCATATTATAGATTCACCTGGTCACAACATTAGGTACACTTGCACACTCGCAAGTCGATACAGATTATGCATAAAAAATGTTTTTATGTCACTGCATGTTGCACGTCGAGTTATGTGCATGTTGAGAATAGATAAAAATAATACTTTATCCTTCCTTTTTTTGGTGTTGTTTATGCTCCTCCCCCTTTGGCTGAAAGCTTGACCTAATGTCTAAATAAGTATCGTATTTTCCAGACTATAGAGCGCACCACCATATAAACCGCACCCACAACATTTTAGAAGCCTCACCGGACTATATATGATTTGAAATGAGTTATTTACACATAAATATTTCGTAAATGTTAATTTTCATACCTTAATGGTTTCCAAACTGTGCCTCTAACACAGCAGCAAAACGGCTGATCCAACAAAACTGAAGTTAGTAAGTAGAAATAGTTTTAGTTGTATTGTAAAATGTATAAACGTTGCTTGGAGTGATGAACTTGTGATTAGAATCGCCATGGACAGTTTTACTTTCGGTCCAAGACATTAAAACAGGAAGTGTATTTTCAGCTCGCAACACCTGCAGTGAGCAAACTCTTCTAAAAGATGGCGCCATTGCACAAACGATAACACAATTTCAGTCCTCTGTTTGTGTTTGATTAAAACTCTTTGTTGAAAACAAAACATTATGGTCACTCGCGAAGAAAAATCCATAAATCAGCCGCACCGTTTTATAAGCCGCAGAGTTTAAAGCCTAGGAAAAAAGTAGCGGCTTTATAGTCCGAAATTAATAGTACATCCAACTTGCGGTTACGTCACGACGTAGCCACACTGCAAAATCCCGCAAATAGAGGCATCTAAAACTGCGTGCAAGCTCCCGCCAAAATACATAAACCTAATGATTTCATACTTCGGGATTGTTTAACGCAAGTATCCAACTTAGTAAAAACATTTAAACCGTACGTCTATCAGACTAAATTTATCATAGGTCCTCTTTAAGGATGGTTGCAGCAGTCGCATGACTTCAACGTTTTCAGTCCAACCACCTCAAACTGAAGTATAGATGGAAATCTGGTATTAAATTGTATTTTAAATGAATATGACGATGGACGCGGTGCGAGGGAATGTATAAGTAAAGTAACAGTGGTCCTAAAGACATCACACATGTTGTAATTGATGTTTTTGTATTGTTTTATATTCTTTATTCATATTGTGTTTTTTTATATTGTATGTTGGCCTTTTATATTAGGTGTAATTTCTGTTATTTTAACTGTGTTGTGAAGCACTTTTTGGGGCTTTTTTGTCTGTGAAAGGTGCGATACAAATAAATGTCACTTACTTACTTACCTAATATTGTTATGTTTGGAAGGGAGTAGACGACACAGACCACAATAGGGCATAGTAATCTCAATGATTTATTATATATACACAATATATATAATGATCAAACAATACTATTATAATCTAAGGAAATGGAGTGTGACAGAGCCAAAAGAGTGTATGTGTGTGAGACTATGTGTAGGAATTAACTGTTGAGCTTTACCGTGAGTGTTGAACGAGAGGCGGCAGGTCAGGAGGGACAAGGCAGATCTCGGAGGTCCGTGAGCCGGTAGGAAGTCGGGGGCTATAGCGGGGGCGAAGAAAGTCCGTGTCCAGGCGGGAGTCGAGGATCGAGGAGGCAGTTTGGGAAGCAGAGGAACAAGAACTGACGAGATGCACAGCTCATCTACGCGGGAACGAAGGCAGACTGCTGACGAGGACAAGAAAGACATGGGACCAAATCAAACACGATGGCAGAGAAAACACAGAGAGCAAGAGTGAGCATAGAGCAGGATTAGTCGGCTTACGGTACACGAACAGATGGTTACGTTCTGGCCCAGAACGCAGGTCTGCAGTGTACAGTTGTAGTTATATTGTAAAACTTACAAACGATGCTTGGAGTGACGAATGAAGAATCCAAACGAGTAGAGACGCTATGGACGACTCGAGGACGGAACAGCACTTCTACTTACGGTTGAAAGCTCTAAAAAGAAGGACTCTGCAGCACCTACAGTGAGCAAAATCGTTCAAAAAATGGCGCCATAGCACACACAATAACACATCTCTTCAGTGTCTTTGCTTGTTTTTTTTTTTAACTATTTGAATTTTGGACGTCATAAATTAGCCACATAATTCTATAAGAAGCAGGGTTCAAAGCGAAGGAAAAAAGTAGCGGCTTATAGTCTGGGATGTACGGTATTATAGACTAGAGCGGGGGTAGGCAACCCGCGGCTCTAGAGCCACATGCTGCTCTTTAGCGCCGGCCTAGTGGCTCTCTGGAGCTTTTTCAAAAATGTATGAAAAATGGAAAAAGATGAGGGAATAAATATATTTTTTGTTTTAATATGGTTTCTGTAGGAAGACACACATAACACAAACCTCCCTAATTGTTAGAAATCCCACTGTTTATACTAAACATGCTTCAATGATTAGAGACTATTTGGCGAGCGCCGTTTTGTCCTACTAATGTCGGCGGTCCTTGAACTCACCGTAGTTTGTTTACATGTAACAACTTTCTCCGACTTTCTAAGACGTGTTTTATGCCACCCCTTCTTTGTCTAATTTTGTCCACCAAACTTTTAATGCTATGCGTGAAGGCACAAAGGTGAGCTGTGTTGATGTAATTGACTTGTGTGCAGTGCTAATCAGGCATATTTTGGTCACTGCATGACTGCAAGCTAATCGATGCTAACATGCTATTTAGGCTAGCTGTATGCATAGGCGCCGGATCCCGTGGGTGCTTCGGGGCCCGGGCACCCACTGACAATGACGAGCACCCACGAGGGATTGATGGCAACTTTCAATCTTTCAAATATTTTTTAAAATATCAATCTTGTTGTTGATAATTTTGTGGAAGTTTGGTCCGTTATACATATAAAAGAGTTTAACATTTTATAGTCTACAATTAACAAAGCCTAACTAAGATTTAATTGTGCCCGATTATGAATTTGTGATACAATCATCTTAATTTTGAACGTACTTCACACGAGCAAATGGAGGTCATACTTAGTCAACAGCCATACATGTCACACTAAGGGTGGCCGTATGAAGGACGACAACACTGTCATAAACATGTGCCATATAGTGAAAACACACTAAACAACAACGACAAACACATTTTTGGAAGAATATTTGCACCGCAACACACTATAAACACTACAGAACAAATTCCCAGAATTCCCTGCAGCACCAACTCAATCAATCAATTCCTTTATTGTCATTGTCATAATAACACTTAAGTCATAAATGTCAACGAGATTTTGTTTGAGCTTTGTCCAACGGCATAGAAACTGCATTGAAGTGCAGGTTGACCATAGTTTACAGTTTAGCATTGTTAGGAAGATTGCGAATAGAGGGACGTGGGGGTGGAAAACAGTCGGATGTCTGATGGGTGTTATGTTGGTGTTGCAGCAATGCAATGTCCAGAGCACAATTATTGAGGTGGTGAAGAGTGAGGTAATAAGATGGTCCGGGGCAGCAAAGGGGCAGGCTGTTCATTTAGCAGTCTCACAGCCAGGGGTACAGACTGTGAGACATTCTGGTGGTCCTGGCGCGAATCTATCTATACCTCCTTCCAGAGGGTAGCAGGTTGAAGAGGCCATGTGCTGGGTGGTATCTGTCCTTCAGGATGTTGTGTACTCGCTTTAGGCAGCGAGTTGTGTACATGGCACTCATCTCTGGGAGTATTGTCCTTGTAATATAAACAAACGCCATTGGTGGATCTACACTTAAGATCCACTGTAATGATACAACTACAATAGCGTATCCAGTTGATACTACTATGATTACATCGATATTTTTTAACATCACAAAATCTTCTTTCGTTTTTTATTTACTTATATTATGTTTATAAACTCAGGAACTATGTCCCTGGACACATGAGGACTTTGAATATGACCAACGTATGATCCTGTAACCACTTGGTATCGGATTGATACCCAAATTTGTGGTATCATCCAAAACTAATGTAAAGTATCAAACAACAGAAGAATTAGTGATTATTACATTTTAACAGATAGATAGAACATGTTGAAACAGAAAATAAGCAGATATTAACAGTAAATGAACAAGTAGATTAATAATCCATTTTCTACCACTTGTCCTTAATAATTTTGACAAAGTAATAGAACGTAAAATGACACAATATGTTACTGCATACGTCAGCAGCTAAATTAGGAGCCTTTGTTTGTTTACTTATTACTAAAAGACAAGTTGTCTTGTATGTTCACTATTTTATTTAAGGACAAACTTGCAATATTAAACATATGTATAATGTACCCTAAGATGTTTTAGTTAAAATAAAGGCAATAAGGCCTTTTTTTTGTGGTCCCCTTTATTTAGAAAATACCGAAAAGTACCGAAATAGTTTTGGTACCGGTACAACACTAATACACGCACATCGAGCACCCACACTGCAAAAACTGAAATTCAAGCAAGATTAAATATCTCAAAAAAAGGTGATATTTGCTTATTTTCTGTCTGATAAGATAATTCTTCTCACTAAGCAGATTTTATGTTAGAGTGTTTTACTTGTTTTAAGGGTTTTGTTCCTAAATTACCTCAGTAAGATATTACAGCTTGTTGCTGAGATTTGATGACCTATATTGAGTAAAACATGCTTGAAACTAGAATATCAACTGATGCGAAACTGTGTCATCAAAAACTACTCTTTTTTAAAGTAATAATTTCTTTTTTCAGGCATGAAAAAAAAAATCATGATGCCGAGCGCATATCATTATGTCAAGATAAGGGCACTTTCAACATATTGAGCAAAAAGGTCTCTCTTTTTTTTTTCTACCAAGAAAAGTGCACTTGTTATTAGTGAGAATATACTTATTTTAAAAGCCTACTGAAATGCTTTTTTCTTATTTAAACGGGGATATCAGGTCCATTCTATGTGTCATACTTGATCATTTCGCGATATTGCCATATTTTTGCTGAAAGGATTTAGTAGAGAACATCGACGATAAAGTTCGCAACTTTTGGTCGCTGATAAAAAAAGCCTTGCCTGTACCGGAAGTAGCAGACGAGTAGCGTGACGTCACAGGTTGTGGAGCTCCTCACATCTGCACATTGTTTACAATCATGGCCACCAGCTGCGAGAGCGATTCGGACGGAGAAAGCGACGATTTCCCCATTAATTTGAGCGAGGATGAAAGATTTGTGGATGAGGAAAGTGAGAGTGAAGGACTAGAGGGCAGTGGGAGCGATTCAGATAGGGAAGATGCTGTGAGAGGCGGGTGGGACCTGATATTCAGCTGGCAATGACTAAAACAGTAAATAAACACAAGACATATACATACTCTATTAGCCACAACACAACCAGGCTTATATTTAATATGCCACAAATTAATCCCGCATAACAAACACCTCCCCCCTTCCGTCCATATAACCCGCCAATACAACTCAAACACCTGCACAACACACTCAATCCCACAGCCCAAAGTACTGTTCACCTCCCCAAAGTTCATACAGCACATATATTTCCCCAAAGTCCCCAAAGTTACGTATGTGACATGCACATACACGTACGGGCAATCGATCAAATGTTTGGAAGCGTACTCACGGTACCGTGTCTGCGTATCCAACTCAAAGTCCTCCTGGTAAGAGTCTCTGTTGTCCCAGTTCTCCACAGGCCAATGGTAAAGCTTGATTGTCATCTTTCGGGAATGTAAACAATGAAACACCGGCTGTGTTTGTGTTGCTGCAGTCGCCCGCATTACACCGCTTCCCTCCTACAGCTTTCTTCTTTGCTGTCTCCATTGTTCATTGAACAAATTGCAAAAGATTCACCAACACAGATGTCCAGAATACTGTGGAATTTTGCGATGAAACAGACGACTTAAAAGCTGGCCACCATGCTGTCCCAAAAAGTCCTCTACAATCCGTGACGTCACGCGCTGACGTCATCATACCGAGACGTTTTCAGCAGGATATGTCGCGCAGAATTTATAATTGCACTTTAGTAAGCTAACCCGGCCGTATTGGCATGTGTTGCAATGTTAAGATTTCATCATTGATATATAAACTATCAGACTGCGTGGTCGGTAGTAGTGGGTTTCAGTAGGCCTTTAAGGTATTTTTGGGTTCATTGAGGTTAGCTAATTTTACTTGTTTTGGAAAGTCTTGACAAGCCGAATTTTCTTGTTCTATTGGCAGATAATTTTGCTTAGTTCAAATAAAATACCCCTCATTTTTGTATTTTTTTTCTTGTTTTTGAACACTGACTTTTTGCAGTGCACCGGCAGAAATGTAGATCGGCGCCTATGGCTGTGTGTACATATTGCATCATTATGACTCGTGTGCAGGTATATTTGAGCTCATTTATTTCCTATAAGCTTATGACACATACTCATTTTGATAGTTGGCTATTATAGCTAATATAGACACTGACATGATGTGTTGTCTTCATTATAACACTTATACACGGCTTTACATTTTTTTGCGGCTCCAGACTGATTTTTTTTTTTTTGTATTTTCGGTCCAATATGGCTTTTTCAACATTTTGGGTTGCAGACCCCTGGACTAGAGTAACATATGTATGTTGAAGAAATAGTATGTGTAAAAAGTGATGAACACTTTGTTGGGTCTGCTTCCTGTGGAAACCTTAGATGTAAAAATCCAAGCTGCTGCACGGGTTATAGGAGTGTAATTAGTAAAGTGCATGTTGTCCGTGTACCTCCACAAACAAACCAGTTTTTAGAAAAAACCTTACCCAGTCCACCATGACCCTCAACTGAACCACAACACACAGCCTTAACTGGACTCTAATGGTGCACTTGTGGGTCCCAATGAGCTTGCAAATCAGGAATGCCATTAAGGATGACTTTTTGTAAGCGTTCAAGCTGGCAGAGACGTGCCGAGCTCCTATCAAAATCTCCCGAGGGAAATCTAACTCACCCCGTTCAAATATCACCCCATGTTTTTATTGAGGTCATTATCCCGAATATTTCTTTCGACACATTCGATTTCCTTCGTTTTTTTGTGCTCCGCGGAGCAAATAAACGCGGCATTGGTCTTTTCGCGGTCTCACTTTACAGGTCCCCGCATGACATAAAGCAGGAGCGGAGAGGCGAGCAGGAAATTGAAAAGCGGGGTCCTGTTGAGCTGCGGAAGCTTCCGTGCCCACCGTTATTTCCCTTGAATGTGGCACGCTTACCAGATGTGCGAGCCCTGTAGTGATCCCCAGAGCAGTCATTCCCAGCTACTGCCATCAGGTTACCCAATTTCACTTAACTGGTCAGAAAACTACAAACAATATACACTATATTGCCAAAAGTATTTGGCCATCCATTCAAATGATCAGAATCAGGTGTCCTAATCACTTGGCCCGGCCACAGGTGTATACAATCAAGCACTTAGGCATGGAGACTGTGTCTAGAACAGTGGTTCTTAATAGGGATGTCCGATAATGGCTTTTTGCCGATATTGTCCAACTCTTTAATTACCGATACCGATATCAACCGATATATACAGTCATGGAATTAACACATTATTATGCCTAATTTGGACAACCAGGTACGGTGAAGATAAGGTACTTTTAAAAAAATAAAATAAAATAAAATAAGATAAATCAATTAAAAACATTTTCTTGAATAAAAAAGAAAGTAAAACAATATAAAAACAGTTACATTGAAACTAGTAATTAATGAAAATGAGTAAAATTAACTGTTATATTCTGCCAACCTAGTCACTGCCGTTGTGTCCTTGGCAAGACACTTTACCCACCTGCTCCCAGTGCCACCCACACTGGTTTAAAAATGTAACTTAGATATTGGGTTTCACAATGTAAAGCGCTTTGAGTCACTAGAGAAAAGCGCTATATAAATATAATTCACTTCACTTCACTTATATGTACTATTAGTGGACCAGCAGCACGCACAATCATGTGTGCTTACGGACTGTATCCCTTGCAGACTGTATTGATATATATTGATATATAATGTAGGAACCAGAATATTAATAACAGAAATAAACAACCCTTATGTGTGAATGGGGGAGGGAGGTTTTTTTGGTTGGAGCACTAATTGTAAGTGTATCTTGTGTTTTTTTTATCTTGATTTAATTAAATGATTTAATTAAAAAAAAACAAAATAAATAAAAAAATAAAAAACGATACCGATAATAAAAAAAAAAAAAAGTTTTTTCCCGATATTACATTTTAACGCATTTATCGGCCGATAATATCTTAACCTTGTTGGAGGTTCCCCAACCCCACCAGTTTCATATGCGCATTCACCGAACCCTTCTTTAGTGAAAAATAAAATGTTTTTTTCTCTTCAAATTCAAGACAAAGTTATATGTTTTTGGTAACACTTTAGTATGGGGAACATATTCTAAGTAACAAAGACTTAATTTAGAGTTTTTTGGACACTAGGGGAACATATTCTAAGTCACAAAGACTTAATTTAGAGTTTTTGGTTAGGGTTAGGGTTAGGGCCAGGGTTAGAGGGTTAGGGTTATAATAAGGCCATGCCGAATAAGGCATTAATAAGTACTTAATAATGACTAGTTAAGAGCCAATATGTTACTAATTTGCATGTTAATAAGCAACTAATAATGGTGAATATGTTCCCCATACTAAAGTGTTATTATGTATTTCTACTGGTGCACAAAATTAACCTGTCAGGCTTGGACGAAGGAAAGGACTCAGATGCAGAGATGGAATTCTAAATAAGGCTTTTATTTTGAAAACTCTTTAACCTCCAGAGCAGAGTATATTCAAATACTATGAGTCACAAAAACAGACAGCGAAAAAAAGGTTCCAAAAAGGGAAAAACCGAAAATCATCTCAAAAGGAGGAAATACAAAAATAAAGACGAATTATAATTAGCACTGTATCTGCTATCAAAAACTTTAACAAAAAACGCTCCAAAAGGAGGAAGAAAATAATGACTATAAAAAATAACTACTCTAATTTTATTCTAATAAATGTAAACAAAAAAAATTACTCAAAAACTTTGAGGAAAGATCATTAGGAAAAAATCATAACTCACCACTGCGGTTGAAAAAAGGCTAGATAACAAAAGTCGCTCTGAGGGAGGAGAAAAAGTTAACTCAAAATCACAGCGTGGGAATTTCTGGATACAAGGACGTTGACGTGGGACGAGGCAAGGCATGGACATGAACATGAACATGGATGCTAGACAGGCACGAAAGTTCGAGACAATCTGGCACAGAACAAGGGGAGGCATGGGCTTATATGGAACATGAGGGTAATGGGAAACAGGTGGAAACAATCAAGGGTCAGGGATGACGTCGGACTGGTGACAAGAGGAAGGACCCGTTATCTGAAACAAGAGGAGTTGCTTTTCAAAATAAAACATGCAAATCACAAGACAGAAAAAACCAAGACAAGACTTCCCTCACCGCGGTGTGACAGAACCGTGCATGAACATCACCTTGTTCAAAGAACAAAACCAACACAGTGCATAAACTCACAACAAATCAGTCTGACTTCTGCTGTTGCCGTATCTGTAATACGGCAAGAGGGAGAAGAGTCGGGTGTGTTTTGACCTCCGCCGAACCCCTGAGGTTTGATCGAGCCCAGGTTAAGAACCACTGTTCTAGAAACATTTGTAAAAGAATGGGCCACTCTCAGGAGCTCAGTGATTTCCAGCGTGGAACTGTCATAGGATGCCACCTGTGCAACAAATTCAGTCGTGAAATTTCCTCGCTCCTAAATAATCCAAAGTCAACTGTCGGTTTTATTATAAGAAAATGGAAGAGTTTGGGAACAACAGCAACTCAGCCATCAAGTGGTAGGCCATGTAAACTGACATCTGACGCGGAGGCTGAAGCGCATACTGTTGGGTTCTGACGTTGATTTGACCATTGAATTTTGGTCATTTTCCAACGTTGAAACAAGATGCTTTTTCACGTTTATTCAATGTCAGGTTCTGTCGTTGATTTGACCATTGAAATGTGATCATTTCTCAACCAGCAACGTGGATCCAACGTTAGACATCACATCGTCTCAATTTACAAATGCAACGTTGTTTCAAAGCCAGTTTTTAAAGGACATGTATGGATAATCAAAATTGTATCATTGTCTTGTACCTGCCGGGGAATTACTACTCACTGCAGAATTCATGACAGACAATAAACATAAGACAACATCACGTACTGTACAATGTCTGCTCTCACTGGGATGCTGACTGTTAGGATGTTGATATATTCCAGTTATATCCAGCTGTATAATCACTCGCCATACAGCAATAGATGATATATGTCTATTACATGACCGCTTCTATGTTAGCTACCTCTCTTTGTTTATAATGTATATTTTCTGCTGAATCTACTCTCTATTTTATGCTGCAGCTGTTACATATACTGTAATATTGTACATTTGTTATATATTGTATATATTATATAAAAATGTAATATAATATAATAATATAATATATTAGTATATATTACATACTGCATATATAATAAGTAAATATTTCATATTGCTACTATGGTACATTTTTAGTCTACTTTATACCTGCATTATCCTTTCCATCCTTACCCTTTCCATCCTTTGTAACTGAGCTACTGTGTGGAACAATTTCCCTTGTGGATCAAAAAAGTTTGTCGAAGTCTAAGTGTCAGGTTCAAACACTGATGACATCTATTAAACAGACAAGAAGCAAGGAATCATGCCGAGACAGAATTGACCGTGAATTGATTAACGTGGACCCCGACTTAAACAAGTTGAAAAACTTATTCGGGTGTCACCATTTAGTGGTCAATTGTACGGAATATATACTGTACTGTGCAATCTATTAATAAAAGTCTCAATCAATCAATCAATCAAAGAGTTAAACTTTGCTCAATTGAGGTGGGATGTTTTTTGGGCTACTACTACGCTCTAAAGTCCAGCCCACGTGCTTCCTCTATTTATTTGGGAGGTCCCTGGTTACATCACTGAAGCTGCCGCTGAAGGAAAGGGTTAATCTCAGCAGCTCCAGTTAGACACAATATATGACTATTAATGAAATGCAAATGTGCTGACACTCGTGATATCGCCCCGTCTCTGCTTTGTCTGCGTCCCGGTACTCGATGTTCGGCCTTGGCAGTCAGCAGGCTGACTTTCTTTGCACAGAGAGAAAAAGTACAACTTCAGCACAATTGATAATAACTATAGCAACGGCCCTTAAGCATAATTATTCTAACATTTACATTCATGTGCTTTGTGGACTTGGAGAAGGCATTCGACCGTGTCCCTCGGGAAGTCCTGTGGGGAGTGCTCAGAGAGTATGGGGTATCGGACTGTCTGATTTTGGCGGTCCGCTCCCTGTATGATCAGTGTCAGAGCTTGGTCCGCATTGCCGGCAGTAAGTCGGACACGTTTCCAGTGAGGGTTGGACTCCGCCAAGGCTGCCCTTTGTCACCGATTCTGTTCATAACTTTTATGGACAGAATTTCTAGGCGCAGTCAAAGCGTTGAGGGGATCCGGTTTGGTGGCTGCAGGATTAGGTCTCTGCTTTTTGCAGATGATGTGGTCCTGATGGCTTCATCTGGCCAGGATCTTCAGCTCTCGCTGGATCGGTTCGCAGCTGAGTGTGAAACGACTGGGATGAGAATCAGCACCTCCAAGTCCGAGTCCATGGTTCTTGCCCGGAAAAGGGTGGAATGCCATCTTCGGGTTGGGGAGGAGACCCTGCCCCAAGTGGAGGAGTTCAAGTACCTCGGAGTCTTGTTCACGAGTGAGGGAAGAGTGGATCGTGAGATCGACAGGCGGATCGGTGCGGCATCTTCAGTACTGCGGACGATGTATCGATCCGTTGTGGTGAAGAAGGAGCTGAGCCGGAAGGCAAAGCTCTCAATTTACCGGTCGATCTACGTTCCCATCCTCACCTATGGTCATGAGCTTTGGGTTATGACCGAAAGGACAAGATCACGGGTACAAGCGGCCAAAATGAGTTTCCTCCGCCGGGTGGCAGGGCTCTCCCTTAGAGATAGGGTGAGAAGCTCTGTCATCCGGGGGGAGCTCAAAGTAAAGCCGCTGCTCCTCCACATCGAGAGGAGCCAGATGAGGTGGTTCGGGCATCTGGTCAGGATGCCACCCGATCGCCTCCCTCGGGAGGTGTTTAGGGCACGTCCGACCGGTAGGAGGCCACGGGGAAGACCCAGGACACGTTGGGAAGACTATGTCTCCCGGCTGGCCTGGGAACGCCTCGGGATCCCCCGGGAGGAGCTGGACGAAGTGGCTGGAGAGAGGGAAGTCTGGGCTTCTCTGCTTAGGCTGCTGCCCCCGCGACCCGACCTCGGATAAGCGGAAGAAGATGGATGGATGGATGGCATTTAGTCTAAAAAAAGGGGGCGGTACCAAGCGTCTCTTGGCGGCCTTCTCGCCATTTCTGTATCTAAATGGGATGCCAAAGTTGACCAACTCGTTGGATTATGTCCTCATCTTTCCACTATTGAGGTTAGAGGCATTATTTATGGTCTAAAATAACATTTCACAAATGATGTCAACATAGCCACACAAGGTAGTTAGCTCCGTCTGATCACGGCACTGCTAAAAATAATATAATAACAATAATCATCGCAAAGAGGATTATTGGTCTGTTTGTGCCTTTTTGGGGTCTAAATTGGATGTCAAAGTTGATCAAGAGAAGGCAAGATTGCTTGATAAATATCTCTGCCATGCCTCCATAGTTGGATTTTTAGATGTATGGAACTTCTAGGGATCCCCATGACATAAATAAACGTTTATTTTCGACATAACGACATAAAGAAAGTTTTGCGTAACAGGGACCCTTTAAAGGCTCTTCCACTTGATTGCAGAAGGTATAACGTTTAACCTGAGTATCTGATGCTATTCAAAATCAATAAACCGTTGGAAGACATTACCCTGCAGGGGATAACTGCATTACCCCGTGCATATGTCGCATCCGTTTGCCGCTTTTTAAACCTTACATCACGTCTCATCATTGACGCTTGTGGCACATTGTCTTAATTGTCTTGGCTCTTTCTGGCTGCAGCGCTTCAAAAACATACTTGGCATGCAGCCACTCCACAGCTGGCATCCAGCTTGGTGTCACGGGCACTCTTCAGTGAGTGCCAACGACGGATTACAGCGGCAGATTCTCTGTGAAATATAACACTTTATCTTCAAAATGACAAGAGGAACAATCAACTAGTGTGTTTAACTGAGCGTCTGATTCCTTGCAGTATGTGGTTGTGTTTTAAAGAGAATGAGTACATGTTACAAATAGTGATTCCCAGAGCCCAAAAAAAGTCTGCGGGCTATAGAGCGTTTTTCTATTCGGGCTCCAGTACTCTGGAATGCCCTCCCGGTAACAGTTAGAGATGTTACCTCAGTAGAAGCATTTAAGTCCCATCTTGTATACTCTAGCCTTTAAATAGACCCCCTTTTTAGACCAGTTGATCTGCCGTTTCTTTTCTTTTCTCCTCTCCCTTTTGAGACACTTGTGATGTAGGGCTATATAAATAAACATTGATTGATAAACATTGATGTTGAGTACCGTAATTTCCGGGCTACAGCGCGCACCTTAATATAAGCCGCACCCACATGATTTTTGGACAGTTTTAAATGTGTACATATTTTGGCCCTACAAGTCTATAAGTTGCAGGTGTACACATGCTTGTGTTCATTCACAAACGTAACAAAAGGCAGTGCCTGTAACACGGCATAGAGTAAGTAGCCTACCGGAGCGCGGTCTTCGTCCTTCTCGTTCTGCAGTGGTCCAACCTTTGGGTTAGTGGTGGTGGATGTCCGTTCCGTGCGGTGAGTTTTCCCCTTTCAGTGACTGGGTCGATCGTCTTTGGCTTTGGGGCTGTGTCTTGTGCTTGTCGTTGTTTGATGAAGGTGAGGGCCTTTAAATTAATGTGAACAATTTAATTGATCCACCATGACCCGTTCGGAAATTTCATTGAAATTAGGGTCACTAAGGTTTTTATTAGAGATGTCCATAATATCGGACTGCCGATATTATCGGCCGATAAATGCTTTAAAATGTAATATCGGAAATTATCGGTATCGGTTTCAATAAGTAACATTTATGACTTTTTAAAACGGTACACGGACGTAGGGAGAAGTACAGAGCGCCAATAAACCTTAAAGGCACTGCCTTTGCGTGCCGGCCCAATCACATAATATCTACGGCTTTTCACACACACAAGTGAATGCCATGCATACTTGGTCAATAGTCATACAGGTCACACTGAGGGTGGCCGTATAAACAACTTTAACACTGTTACAAATATGCGCCACACTGTGAACCCACACCAAACAAGAATGACGCACCGTAACACAACATAAACACAACAGAACGCTACAATATACACCCCCCGCTACCCCCTACCCCACCACCTCAACCCTGCCGCCCCTAACCCCGCCCACCTCAATCTCCTCATGCTCTCTCAGGGAGAGCATGTCCCAAATTCCAAGCTGCTTTTGAGGCATGTTAAAAAAAATAATGCACTTTGTGACTTCAATAATAAATATGGTAGTGCCATGTTGGCATTTTTTTTTCCATAACTTGAGTTGATTTATTTTGGAAAACCTTGTTACATTGTTTAATGCATCCAGCGGGGCATCACAACAAAATTAGGCATAATAATGTGTTAATTCCACGACTGTATATATCGGTATCGGTTGATATCGGAATCGGTAATTAAGAGTTGGACAATATCGGAATATCTGATATCGGCAAAAAAGCTATTATCGGACATCTCTAGTTTTTATTTCACCTTTAACACTAAAACTTTTTGCAGTACTTGGTGCATACTGCAGGATGTACTGAAAATAGTGAAATGTTATCAGGCGTTACATAGAGACATACTTCCAAGCATATACACTACGGCAGGGGTACTCATTACGTCGATCGCGAGCTACGGGTCGATCGCCGAGGATGTGTCAGTCGATCACCAGCCAGGCATTAAAAAAATAGTCCTAAAAATGAGCGATCATAAATCTTCACTATGACGTCACTTTCGTCACTTGATTGACATTCACGGCACCCGAGGGCCTTCTGAGATGACACTGGCCGCCGCCAGCTCATTAAAATTACCGACAGGAAGGCGAGAAACACTTTATTTCAACAGACTCTGGCGCCGTACCTGTCGTCAAAACTCCAAAGACCGACTGCACAGTTGCACAATAAAAGCTCTGCTTCATCCTGCCTGCGCTAACAAAATAAGGGTCTCAGAAAGCTGGCGTGCACAAGCTAGCAAGCTACGGAGTTTCCCGACAATGTATTTCTTGTAAAGTGTGTACAAAGGAGTACGGAAGCTGGACAAATAAGATGCCAAAAACCAACCACTTTCATGTGGTATTGGACAGAACGGAGGACTTTTTTTCTCCTCCATTCGAAAATGCGGACGTTATCAGCACCACTGTCTGATTCCAATCAATGCAAGTCATCACAATCAGGTAATACACCAACTTATATTCTTGTCTTCATGAAAGAAAGGAATCTATATGTGTTAAACATGCTTGTATTATCTTGAAACACTTTTAACTTATTAACAATATTAACTATGTGTGTTAAACATTCTTGTATTATCATTAAACACCTTTCATTTATTAACAATAATAACTATATGTGTTAAACATGCTTGTATTATCATTAAACACCTTTAATTTATTAACAATATTAACTATATGTGTTAAACATGCTTGTATTATCATTAAACACCTTTAACTTGTTAACAATATTAACTATATGTGTTAAACATGCTTGCATTATCTTTAAACACCTTTAACTTGTTAACAATATTAACTATATGTGTTAAACATTCTTGTATTATCATTAAACACCTTTAACAATATTAACTATATGTGTTAAACATGCTTGCATTATCATTAAACACCTTTAACTTGTTAACAATATTAACTATATGTGTTAAACATTCTTGTATTATCATTAAACACCTTTCATTTATTAACAATATTAACTATATGTGTTAAACATGCTTGTATTATCATTAAACACCTTTAACTTGTTAACAATATTAACTATATGTGTTAAACATGCTTGCATTATCTTTAAACACCTTTAACTTGTTAACAATATTAACTATATGTGTTAAACATTCTTGTATTATCATTAAACACCTTTCATTTATTAACAATATTAACTATATGTGTTAAACATGCTTGCATTATCTTTAAACACCTTTAACTTATTAACAATATTAACTATATGTGTTCAACATGCTTGCATTATCATTAAACACCTTTAACTTGTTAACAAAAACATATATTTCATAAATAAGTACCGTAAATATAAATTATATATATGAATGAGGTAGATCCCCACGACTTGATCAATTGAAAAGTAGCTCGCCTGCAGAAAAAGTGTAAGCACCCCTGCACTACGGTATATATACAGTTGTCATACTTTGTGTAGCACATTTAAACCTGGCAATAAACACAACCAATTTTTTTATCCAGAGGGTTTAGTGCACAACCATTTCAAGTTATGTAACTGCTAGTAAGCCTCTGTAATGCTACTGGGGTTGATATTGTTTAATAGTGAGCATCATATACTGCTATCATTCAAGCTCTTTTGATGTACAGTAGAGATATTTGCTTGTATAATTTGTAGATTACCGCATTTTATTTTGTTCATCACTCTTCACAGTTTAGTTTCCGATTGTGTTTATTACTGTTGAGAGCAAGCATGGCATCTAGAGCAGTGGTTCTTAACCTGGGTTCGATGGAACCCTAGGGGTTCGGTGAGTTGGCCTCAGGGGTTCGGCGGAGGTCAAGACACACCCGACTCATCGTGTAAATACGGATACGGCAACAGCAGAAGTCACACTGATTTGCAGGTGTGTAATTTGTTGTGAGTTTATGCGCTGTGTTGGTTTTGTTCTTTGAACAAGGTGATGTTTATGCACGGTTCATTTTATGCACCAGTAAATAAAACATGGTAACACTTTAGTATGGGGAACATATTCACCATTAATTAGTTGCTTATTAACATGCAAATTAGTAACATATTGGCTCTTAACTAGTCATTATTAAGTACTTATTAATGCCTTATTCGGCATGGCCTTATAATAACCCTATCCCTAACCAAATAACTCTAAATTAAGTCTTTGTTACTTAGAATATGTTCCCCTAGTGTCCAAAAAACTCTATATTAAGTCTGTTACTTAGAATATGTTCCCATACTAAAGTGTTACCAAAAACATATAACTTTGTCTTGAATTTGAAAAAAACTAAACATTTTATTTTTCACTAAAGAAGGGTTCGGTGAATGCGCATATGAAACTGGTGGGGTTCGGTACCTCTAACAAGGTTAAGAACCACTGATCTTAAACATACTGTGTAGCGCTTTTGACAGAAGCTTACACAGATAATGTGTACTTGTTTGTCCCAGGTCTTGGGGAGCTGAAATAACAGAAGTCAAATATGGAACTTGTAATCCAATTTGATAAAAAGCATTAAGGAAAGGAATGAAAAGAGGTCTTAAACCGGGCTCTTTACACATTGTACATGAGTAAGCACTGAGTCAAGGAAAACCTCAGAACACATACTCAGTGACAAACACACACGGTATATATACCGTATTTTCCACACCATAGGCCGAACCGGATTATAAAGCGCACTACCGATGAATGGTCTACTTTCGATCTTTTTTCACATATAAACCACACCGGATTATAGGGCGCATTAAAGGAGTCATATTATTATAATTTTTTTTCTAAATGGAAAACACTTCCTTGTGGTCTACATAACATGTAATGGTGGTTCTTTGGTCAAAATGTTGCATAGATTATGTTTTACAGATCATTTCAAGCCGCTTTCTGACAGTCGCCGTTTTACGTGGCTCACCTTCGGCAGCGTCTTCTCCCTGTCATCTTTGTTGTAGCGGTGTAGCGTGCAAGGACGGGTGTGGAAGAAGTGTCAAAAGATGGAGCTAACTGTTTTAATGACATTCAGACTTTACTTCAATCAATAACGGAGCAGCATCTCCTCATCCGGAAACAACAACAAGGCCGGAAATGTGTCCTGTAAAAAAAACGTCCGACCGGAACTCTCTAATAACTAAAGTTCCTTGGGTGAATAATGTAAACTCACTACACCGGTATGTTTTAGCACTTTCATGGCGAGTTTACTGACAGATATAAGTAAGAAATTTATATTAGAAATGGCAACAGCAAAGGATGAATGTCCCATAACAAGAATATAGAGAAAAAGAAGAAGCTTATCGACTACCGTGTCGGCACGGACTACAAAGGCGGACTCGCGCAATTTTTCAGGATTTATGCAGATCCCAAATACAGATCAGCAGGTACCAGAAAGTAAGAAAAGTTGCTTTTGCATAATATTGCGAAACAAAACGCCGGATAATATGTCTTACCTTATACACACACCATAATAATACTCGTATGTTTAATGCGCCGACAATCCATCAAGCGGTGCGGCTTCATAGCTTACCAAAGTCGTACTAAAAAATGTTGATAGATTTTTGAGCGCCGTGTGTAATGTTCTATATTTTCAATGGAACATATAAAATGTTGGTGTTGTTTACTTGAGACATATTGCTATCATAGTGCCATCTACATGTATCTCTTATGTTTGACTGCCATCGACTGGTCACACTTATTAATACACCATGTACCAAATAAAATTGCTTCGAGGTCGGTAAGCAAAACCAGAATTGATCCGTGCATTAGGCGCACTGGGTTATAAGCTCGAGTTTTGAGAAAAAAAAATAGTATAGTCCGGAAAATACGGTACAGTCACACGCATTTGATACATACTGTACATACGCACAAGTAGGGAAGAGTGCCGAATCTGGTACTGATCCAATTCTGTTGGTATTACCGGGTATTGATTCATTTAAAATCAAAGAGTACCATTATTTTAAACCTTTGTTGCACGGGGTAAATCTGCGTAAGGTTGCAAACAGCCCCTTTAATCTGTCTTGGTCAAAATTTAAAAATGTATATGTTTTTCTAATTAAATAGTAGTTATTTGGTATTTCATTATTGTAAATGTTATTAATATGTGAGCTATGTTAATTACAAAAATAATATAATATTTAGTCCAAGAAATGTTAGATCACATATATATATATATATATATATATATATATATATATATATATATATATATATATATATATATATATATATATATATATATATATATATATAAATAATATAGTATAAAAGTATCAAATTCTGTACCCTTCCCAACTTGTGCGCATGTACAGTATGTATCATATGCATTCGGGTATGAATTAATATATACTTTGTTTATTTGTCACTGAGTATATGTTTGAGGTTTTCTTTGCCTCTCTCACTATAAGTGCTTACTCATGTAAAATGTGTAAGCAGCCTGGTTCAAGACCTGTTTTCATTTCTGTCCTTAAGGCTTTTTATCAAATTGGATTACGAGAACAACATTTGAATTGTGTTATTTCAGCCCCCCCAAGACCTGGTACACACAATTACCCATTATTACACATTATCTTTCTAAGCTACTCTCAAACGCTTGTTTGTCACTCAGTATGTGTTTGAGGGTTTCATTGCGTCATAGACATATATGTGTATGTATATATGTGTATGTACATATGTGTGTATTTGTATATATAAATATATATATACATATATACATACATATATGCATGCATATACATGCATATACATATATATATATATATATATATATATATATATATATGCATATTACATATATATGCACATATACATCTATAAATACATATACATATATATATATATATATATATATATATATATATATATATATATATGTATGTATGTATATTACATATATATGCACATATACATCTATAAATACATATATATACACACACATATATATACATATATATATATATATATATATATATATATATATATATATATATATATATATATATATATATATATATATATATACACACATAAATACACATACAGTATATGTATGTATTAAAAATGTCCGATAATATCGGACTACCAAAATTATCGGCCGATAAATGCTTTAAAATGTAATATCGGAAAATATCGGTATCAGTTTCAAAATTATCGGTATCGGTTTCAAAAAGTAAAATTTATGACTTTTTAAAATGCCGCTGTGTACACGGACATAGGGAGGAGTACAAAGCGCCAATAAACCTTAAAGGCACTGCCTTTGCGTGCCGGCTGAGTGACATAATATCTACGGCTTTTCACACACACAAGTGAATACTTGGTCAACAGCCATACAGGTCACACTGAGGGTGGCCATATAAACAACTTTTCAAATATGCGCCCCACTGTGAACCCACACCAAACAAGAATGACAAACACATTTCGGGAGAACATCCGCACCGTAACACAACATAAACACAACAGAACAAATACCCAGAACCCCATGAATTGATTACGTGGACCCCGACTTAAACAAGTTGAAAAACTTATTCGGGTGTTACCATTTACTGGTCAATTGTACGGAATATGTACTGAACTGTACAATCTACTAATAAAAGTTTCAATCCATCAATCAAACCTTGCAGCACTAACTCTTCTGGGACGCTAAAATATATACCCCCTGCTACCCCCTACCCCCTCACCTCAACTTAAATATGGCAGTGCCATGTTGGCATTTTTTTTCCATAACTTGAGTTGATTTATTTTGGAAAACCTTGTTACATTGTTTAATGCCTCCAGCGGGGCATCACAACAAAATTAGGCATAATAATGTGTTAATTCCACGACTGTATATATCGGTATCGGTTGATATCGGAATCGGTAATTAAGAGTTGGACAATATTGGAATATCGGATACCGGCAAAAAAGCCATTATCGGACATCTCTAGTATGTATGTATATATGTACACTCGGGCTGTCAACCTTAAGGCCATGTGATTAATAAACAAAAAAACTATCCTGTAATCAAATATGAATGATGATTAATCACTTCCGTGTTAAGGCTAAACCCACATTTGTTACACAATCTGTGATCACAAAGAGAGGCGGCCAATTTCGCTTCAATACAGAACTTTGGATAAAACTAAGGTAACTTGTTTGGTATTGCAGCGACAAACATGTTTATCATCGCCGCACATCAAGCTTAAAATACTTGATGGCGTCAACAGTGTTGCCAATCCTTTTGGTGACTTCTCTTGTAAACAGCTACTAGCGACAAATCTAATGACTTTTCATGGTGATATTTTTGTGTCTTGGGGACTTTTTTTTTTTGCTAAATGGACATCTAACATCTGTGAAGACCAAGTCCTGCTAGAAGATGACATGCCTATTACCACAGCTGATCTGTTGTACATACCTTGAAGAGGCACAATTACAGCGAGGATAAACCAACCATGCTACACAAACAAGAGCATCAACTTGCACCTACTGACTAAATGGGAATTTATTTTTGCTTCCTGGAGAACGTTGGACATCTGTAAGCATAATCACAACGAGCTGTGGTCGCATTGTACCAAAAAAAGAGATCGGCATAGTCATTTGAAAAAGGTAAACAAGCTTGGTTAACAACTGTTTAAACTAAAGAAGGGTAAATGGTGCACTATGTTGTTTATGAGTGTGTTTACTACATTATCAAGTAGTAACTGTACATTGTTTGCAAGATTATTGCAAAATGCAAAGACTTTCAAAATGTGCACTTAATTTTTATTATACTTATTTTCATCAAGTTTTTAGCAAATCAATGACTTGCAGTTCAGGAATACATTTAAAGGCCTACTGAAATGCGATTTTCTTATTTAAACGGGGATAGCAGGTCCATTCTATGTGTCATATTTGATCATTTCGCGATATTGCCATATTTTTGCTGAAAGGATTTAGTAGAGAACATCGACGATAAAGTTCACAACTTTTGGTCGCTGATAAAAAAGCCTTGCCTGTACCGGAAGTAGCAGACGATATGCGCGTGACGTCACAGGTTGTGGAGCTCCTCACATCTGCACATTGTTTACAATCATGGCCACCAGCAGCGAGAGCGATTCGGACCGAGAACGCGACGATTTCCGCATTAATTTGAGCGAGGATGAAAGATTTGTGAATGAGGAAAGTGAGAGTGAAGGACTAGAGGGCAGTGGGAGCGATTCAGATAGGGAAGATGCTGTGAGAGGCGGGTGGGACCTGATATTCAGCTGGGAATGACTAAAACAGTAAATAAACACGAGACATATATATACTCTATTAGCCACAACACAACCAGGCTTATATTTAATATGCCACAAATGAATCCCGCATAACAAACACCTCCCCCCTCCCGTCCATATAACCCGCCAATACAACTCAAACACCTGCACAACACACTCAATCCCACAGCCCAAAGTACCGTTCACCTCCCCAAAGTTCATACAGCACATATATTTCCCCAAAGTCCCCAAAGTTACGTACGTGACATGCACATAGCGGCACGCACGTACGGGCAAGCAATCAAATGTTTGGAAGCCGCAGCTGCATGCGTACTCACGGTACCGCGTCTGCGCATCCAACTCAAAGTCCTCCTGGTAAGAGTCTCTGTTGTCCCAGTTCTCCACAGGCCAATGGTAAAGCTTGACATGTCATCTTCCGGGAATGTAAACAATAAAACACCGGCTGTGTTTGTGTTGCTGAAGTCGGCCACAATACACCGCTTCCCACCTACAGCTTTCTTCTTTGCTGTCTCCATTGTTCATTGAACAAATTGCAAAAGATTCACCAACACAGATGTCCAGAATACTGTGGAATTTTGCGATGAAAACAGACGACTTAATAGCTGGCCACCATGCTGTCCCAAAATGTCCTCTACAATGCGTGATGTCACGCGCTGACGTCATCATACCGAGACGTTTTCAGCAGGATATTTCGCGCAAAATTTAAAATTGCACTTTAGTAAGCTAACCCGGCCGTATTGGCATGTGTTGCAACGTTAAGATTTCATCATTGATTTATAAACTATCAGACTGCGTGGTCGGTAGTAGTGGGTTTCAGTAGGCCCTTAAGAAACGTTTCTGTTTGACATTCTGACTACTAAATTGCATTTGTATTTTCTTCAGCAATTTTTTTTTTCCAAGCAAATAACTCGTGATTGATCATGACTATTCACAAGTTTAGAGTGTGATTAATCTGATTAAAATTTGAGATAATGGCTTTTTTGCCGATATTCCGATATTATCCAACTCTTAATTACCGATTCCAATATCAACCGATACCGAAATATACAGTCGTGGAATTAACACATTATTATGCCTAATTTTGTTGTGATGCCCCGCTGGATGCATTAAACAATGTAACAAGGTTTTCCAAAATAAATCAACTCAATCAACATGGCACTGCCATATTTATTATTATAAATAATATATAATATAAGTCACAAAGTGCATTATTTTTTTTAACATGCCTCAAAACAGCAGCTTGGAATTTTGGATATGAGGAGGTTGAGGTGGGCGGAGTTAGAGGGGCGAGGTTGAGGTTGGATAGCGGGGGGGTGCGGGGGTGGGGGGTATATTGTAGCATCCTGGAAGAGTTAGTGCTGCAAGTGTGGCGCATATTTGTAACAGTGTTAAAGTTGTTTATACGGCCACCCTCAGTGTGACCTGTATGGCTGTTGACCAAGTATGCCTTGCATTCACTTGTGTGTGTGAAAAGCCGTAGATATTATGTGACTGGGCCGGCACCTTTAAGGTTTATTGGCGCTCTGTACTTCTCCCTACTTCCGTGTACCACTCCGTACAGCGGCGTTTTAAAAAGTAATCATTTTTACTTATTGAAACCGATACCGATAATTTCCAATATTACATTTTAAAGCATTTATCAGCCGATAATATCGGCAGTCCGATATTATCGGACATCTCTAATTAAAACATTTACTCAATTGACAGCCCTAATGTATATGTGATACGGCGGGGTCGCATGTTAATTTCGCGGATCGTTTTCTCAGGATGCAGACGGAACTCCGGAGGCAGTGTGCAGGTAGGATAATGATTTATTCTCCATAAATCGGTCAAAATACAAACTTATAGGAAAGCGTGCCAATAGCACGGGAAGTTTAGAAAAAAGCTGGCGCAAAAGCTTAGCGTAGAAACAGGCAAACACATGCCAAAGCTTAGCTCAGGAATCAAAAAAGGTATTCAACGTAACCGTTGCGTGAAGCAAACAAGACAGCCGGACCGAGTGTGGCGAAAAGCAGGAATAGATAGCTCTCTGATTAGTGCCCGGTAGCAGGTGAGCGTTCCGAACACTAATCAGAGGCAGGTGAAAATAATCAGCACCCATGGCAACCAAGAAAACACAAACCCAGGGGTGCTGAAACAGAACTAAGGGACTCTTTAACTAAACAATGTGTATGTATGTACAGCAGGGGTCACCAACCTTTTTGAAACCAAGAGCTACTTCTTGGGTACTGATTAATGTGAAGAGTTACCAGTTTTATACACACTTAAATAAATTGCCAGAAATAGCCAATTTGCTCAATTTACCTTTAACTCTATGTTATTATTAATAATGAATGATATTTATCTTTGTGGAAACACTGCTCATCTTAATGATTTCTCACAATAAATATATATAGAACCAGATAAATATCAATATGCAACACTTTATTTTTATATTTTCTCTAAGTGCACATTTTTCAAATTGAACATTTTCAAATGATCACTTCTAAGACAGTCTTGTGAAATCACAATATCCCATTTTAACTAGCTAGCCACTAACATTTTTTTAACAAATCATGAATTACTTTGCACCATGTTTGTACGAATAATAACTCATGTAAAATACAAAAGTCAGTCAAAGTTGTTAGAATATATAACACATTGGACCAAGCTATATTTCTAATAAAGACAAATCATTATTTCTTCTAGATTTTCCAGAACAAACATTTTAAAAGAAATTCAAAAGACTTTGAAATAAGATTTAAATTTGATTCTACAGATGTTCTGGATTTGCCAGAATATTTTTTTTGAATTTTAATCACAATAAGTTTGAAGAAATATTTCACAAATATTCTTCGTCGAAAAAACAGAAGCTAAAATAAAGAATTAAATTAATTTTTTTTTTATTATTCTTTACAATAAAAAAAAAAAAATGCTTGAACATTGATTTAAATTGTCAGGAAAGAAGAGGAAGGAATTTAAAAGGTAAAAAGGTATATGTGTTTAAAAATCCTAAAATCATTTTTAAGGTTGTATTTTTTCTCTAAAATTGTCTTTCTGAAAGTTATAAGAAGCAAAGTAAAAAAATAAATGAATTTATTTAAACAAGTGAAGACCAAGTCTTTAAAATATTTTCTTGGATTTTCAAATTCTATTTGAGTTTTGTCTCTTAGAATTAAAAATGTCGAGCAAAGCGAGACCAGCTTGCTAGTAAATAAAAAAAAATAAAAAAAATAGAGGCAGCTCACTGGTAAGTGCTGCTATTTGAGCTATTTTTAGAACAGGCCAGCGGGCTCCTCATCTGGTCCTTACGGGTGACCTGGTGCCCGCGGGCACAGCGTTGGTGACCCCTGGTGTACAGTATATGAATGTATAAACTAGGTGTGTCAAACGTACGGCCCGAGGCTTGGATCAGGCCCGCGAACAGGTTTTATCCGGCCCGTGGGATGAGTTTGCGAAGTATAAAAATTAACCTGACATTTTTTTAATGAAAGAAACAACTGTTCTAAATGTGTCCACTGGATGTCGCAATAGAAATTCTTTGTATCTTTGTAGATGATGCTACATATGTACAAAATAAACCACATGATGTTGGTGCACCAGTCGAGGAACATGATCAAACTACATAAATAACATCCTGTAATTTAATTTTGATATATATTTTTTTAATACCAATGAGTTGACTGATGAACATTATCACATAATGTATTCAGAAAATATAAATAACGACAAATAAATGATAAACCGCAACATGTAAGTGTAAAAAAACAAAACATTATGATTTGTTCATTTTCAGAATGTGCTTGTTCTATTTTTAAACAAATTGTCATGACTAGAACTATGGCGTTATTTGTTCTCCCTTGGTGCAAATGATTTGGACCATACGTGGCGTGAAGGGGAGTACATGATTTATTAAATATTATCAAAAAAGAACAAACGAAAAGCGCGCACAGTGGCGGAGAACAAACTATGAAACCAAAAGACTATAGCATAAAGGCAGAAACTGTGAACAATGAAACAAAAACTTACTTGGCATGGGACTGTGAACATGGCATTTGGCAGAGTGACGATAAAGAGTGTGTCAGGGAGACTTCCTGGCCACAATCGGTTTGAATAATAGTGACATGATTAAAGACGTCGTGAGGGCAGGTGAAAACTAATGGGTTGCTATGGTGACAAACAAGAGTGCACAATGAGTCCAAACGTGGAACAGGTGAAACTAATGGGTAACCATGGAAACAAGGCAAGGGAGTGAAAAGCAGCAACTAAAAAGAGTCCAAAACCAAACAGCACATGGCCAAACAAAAACATGATCAACACAGACATGACACAAATAAAGCAATCTGAAGTTGTCTTTATTTTTAAGTTATCGTGCCGTGATTTTACCAGTCCGGCCCACTTGGGAGTGGATTTTTCTCCATGTGGCCCCCCCATCTAAAATGAGTTTGACACCCCTGGTATAAACTAATAAATATAAATGGCTGGACAGGACAGTTTGAAAAAAAAAAAAAAGAAAATTCAATCCATATTTATAAGGAAAATATTGTTTTGAAGTCATACACAAATATACAGGTTAATGTTGTCATGCCAAAAATGTCACCAAAAATGGCAAAGAAGAACATTTGAAATGCATCTTATAGAATGTGAGGGTTGGGCTGCTTCCGTCCAGTTAAAAAGGATGTATCATTTATGTATCAAGTAGGCTTACTACTTGTTTATTGCTATGACACTTTATACAGGACTTCACTACAGAAATATGCTATAACTCTATTAGCTGTCGGTGGCAGAAATCTAAACGGATATATATATTTTTTTATTACATTTCTCCAAAAATAATTTCTCTCACAGGACTTGATATCAGTAGCAGCACGTTCCTCTCTTTATTGTGTCTGCCACACGGACAAAGCCATTGCACCTTCCCACTGATCCTGTTTGTCACATTGAGCGTGCGATAGCGCCGATGTCCGCTTATCCATCCAGCGAAAGATAATGCTGCGCTCCCAAGGGAACGCTCTGCTATTGTGAGTTTGGAATCATTGATCTTCCTGTGGTGGTGTACAGGAAACCTAGCCACTGCTGTCAAAGCAATATCACAATGACACTTTCCTGCAGATATTAGATGAGGCAAGGCATCAAATGACCAGTGAGGTTCGACTGGTGGAGCAACTGTTTAGTAGTTGAGTAGTTAGGGCTAACAATCACAAACCGCTTCTAAAAACAAGTGGAAATCCATCTGGACGGAAATGAAAAAGTCAGGTATAAAATGGACTTAGTTTTTATGGACAGTTTGGCATTAAAATGACCCTTGTGCATGATTAAAATTGACTATACACACTTACTCTTAGGACCCAAAAGGGACCCACTTATAGAAGTGTCACAAGTCAGCAATAAATATACCGTATTTTACGGATCATAGGGCGCACCGGATTATAAGGCGTAATAAAGTGGTCATATTATTATTAGAGATGTCCGATAATGGCTTTTTTGCCGATATCCGATATTCCGATATTGTCTAACTCTTAATTACCGATTCCGATATCAACCGATACCGATATATACAGTCGTGGAATTAACACATTATTATGCCTAATTTTGTTGTGATGCCCAGCTGGATGAATTAAACAATGTAACAAGGTTTTGCAAAATAAATCAACTCATTTATTATTGAAGTCAAAAAGTGCATTATTTTTTTCCAACATGCCTCAAAACAGCAGCTTGGAATTTGGGACATGCTCTCCTTGAGAGAGTATGAGGAGGTTGAGGTGGACGGGGTTGAGGTGGGGGGGTAGGTGGTAGCGTCCCGGAAGAGTTAGTGCTGCAAGGGATTCTGGGTATTTGTTCTGATGTGTTTATGTTGTGTTACGGTGCGGATGTTCTCCCAAAATGTGTTTGTCATTCTTGTTTGGTGTGGGTTCACAGTGTGGCGCATATTTGTAACAGTGTTAAAGTTGTTTATACGGCCACCCTCAGTGTGACCTGTATGGCTGTAGACCAAGTATGCCTTGCATTCACTTGTGTGTGTGAAAAGTCATAGGTATTATGTGATTGGGCCGGCATGCAAAGGCAGTGCCTTTAAGGTTTATTGGCGCTCTGTACTTCTCCCTACGTCCGTGCACTACTCCGTACAGCGGCGTTTTAAAAAGTCATACATTTTACTTTTGGAAACCGATACCGATAATTTCCGAACAGATACTGATAATTTCCGATATTACATTTTAAAGCATTTATCGGCCGATAATATCAGCAGCCCGATATTATCGGACATCTCTAATTATTATTATTATTTTCTAAATGTAAAACACTTCCTTGTGGTCTACATAACATGTACTGGTGGTTCTTTGGTCAAAATGTTGCATAGATTATGTTTTATGGATCATCTTTAAGCCGCTTTCTGACAGTCGCTTCAGGTCTTATTTACGTGGCTCACCTTCGGCGCTGTCTTCTCCCCGTCATCTTTGTTGTAGCGGTGTAGCGTGCAAGGACGGGAGTGGAAGCAGTGTCAAAAGATGGAGCTAACTGTTTTAATGACATTCAGACTTTACTCAAGTCAATAACGGAGCAGCATCTACTCATCCGGAAACAACAACAACACCGGAAATGTGTCCGTTGAAAAACCGTCCGGCCGGAAGTCTCTAATGACTAAAGTAATTTGGGTGGATAATGTAAACTCACTACACCGGTATGTTTTAGCGGTTTCATGGTGAGTTTACGGACAGATATAAGTAAGAACTTTACACTACTTTATATTAGAAATGGCAACAGCGGAGGATGAATGTCACATAACAAGAAGATAGAGAAAAAGAAGAAGCTTCTCAACTACGGCATCGGTACGGACTACAAAGGCGCACCGCGCACATTTTCAGGACTCATGCAGATCCCAAATACAGATTAGTAGGTACCAGAAGGTAAGAAAAGTTGCTTTTGCATAATATTGCGAAACAACACGCCAGATAATATGTCTTACCTTATACACACACCATAATAATGTTGAAGCACAGTACAATCCATCAAGCGGTGTGGCTTCACAGTTTACCAAAGTCATACTAAAACATTTGGATAGATTTTTGAGCGCTGTGTGTATTGTTCTATATTTTCAATGGAACATATAAAATGTCGGTGTTGTTTACTTGAGTCATATTGCATTCTACACATATCTCTTATGTGTGACTGACATCTACTGGTCACACTTATCATTTCACCATGTACCAAATAAAACAGTTTCGAGGTCAGTAAGCACAACCAAAATTATTCCGTACATTAGGCGCACTGGGTTATAAGGCGAGAAAATGAAATGAAAGTGCGCCTTATAGTCCAAACAATACGGTATATATTTTTTACTTCCAATGCTTGAAATATTTTAACAACTTCAGGTCTATCTATTGGTATACATTTTTTTAATAATTACATTTTTATTTATTTATTTATGTTTATTCATGTTGATGTTTTTTCTATAAACTGAAAAGGCAAACTTTGCAATATTTCCTAAATATAAGACAAAAAAATACATGCAACATGGTTTGCACTCCCCATTTTTCTAATTCAAATGATGCAATCCTCTGCTCTTGAGCTTAGTAGATCAGCTTTGCGTGCGCTTTCAAGTTTGCACGTGTTTGAATACACCTTTAGCAGATCAGGGGCCTCGCGGATTAGGCTTGCGTGGAGGACTGGGCCGACTCTCTGTCACGTGGTTGCGACAGCAAGTCCTCTCCTGTGTTGTAATAATTAATTGAGTAAAGACGCGGACAGTGGAGGACTGGGCCGACTTTGAGTAACGTGGCTGTGGCAGCAAGTCCTCTCTTGTGTTCTAATAATAAATTGAGTAAAGACACGGACAGTGGAGGACTTGGCTTGACTCTCTAACGCGTGGTTGCAACAGCAAGTCCTCTCCTGTGTTGTAATAATAAATTGAGTAATCAAACAAGAGACAAAGTATTTCATATTCTTTGCAATATGCTGGCATGTTTACATTTAAAAAAGATTGCAAACTAAATATTACATAATTTGGTCATTAAACTCTAATCTGGCTGTGAGCAGGCTACTGTATGAACACATTTTGTTGTAAATTACATACATTATATAATATATATATAAATATATAATCAGAGTCCCACACATCTTCGAAAGTTTTACATATCATTGCAGTGACATCATTTCAGAGCTCAGGTCCATGGGTAATTTCAAAATGGTTTGCATATGTATAAGGGGGCGTGGCCTGGGACAGACATCTAGGATCAACCTTGATTGCGATTAAACAAATAATTGTGTTTGCGCGTGCGCACACTTTAGTACCTCTGATTTCTTTTTCTTTTTCGGCGTACCATTGTTTTCTGGATTTGAACATACGCCTGTTTTTATTTTTATAGGCCCTTTGGCTCCATTTAACGTCTCATGCATGCAGACTGAAACCGGGCGTTGTGTGCTGCCGTCATAAAATGTAAGAAGTAACAATGAAACAAAGCCCAATTTAAAAAAGGAATAGTGCACTCGTGTTTAATATGTGTTAAAGCATGCAAACATAGCAGCTGTGTTATTTATTAATAGACTTTGAGTTTTAATAATTGCATACAAGGCTTGCAGCACATCATTTTGCATGGTTTGTTAGCCTATTATGTAAACCATTACAGCTGTTTAAATCCAATTTCACATGCCTACAGGCTACATTTTAAAAGGTTACTTATTATGTTGTCACTTCTATCTCTGAAGAGAAGAACAGAAGAGCGTGGCTGGTTTAAGCTGTTCGATCTATTTTGAAACAAGCTTTGGTTCGTTGCAAATGTGGACAGGTCACTTTAAGTAGATAGTTATTATCCTGTCAGTGTCTCTTAGAAAAATGCTCCACTGGGCTGTTCTTGTATTTTTTTTTTTATGCTTTTGCTCATACAGTTGTGGAAGTATTAGGTTTCTTTTTAGGCCTGGAAGCAGTTAAGTGCACACTTTAGCTGCTTTTGCATGAGGGAAAAGAGCATTTTTTGCTGACTTTACATGTATATTTATATTAGTGCTGTCAAAAAAACATTCTTAAAATTAAATTAATCACACTTTTGAATTTTAAATAATCAAAATAAAAATTCCCTTGCTTAATTAAAAAAACAATATATATAGTCCAGAAAATACGGTATTTTATATATTTTCTAAAGTCATGTCAGTCAAGTTTCACATTAGTGTAAGCAGTTGTTTGTTTGGGTTTACCTTTTTCTGGGCTGACACGTAACTATTGAACAAACTGGCATATGACAGACTGTTTAAAGGGGAACATTATCACCAGACCTATGTAGGCGTCAATATATACCTTGATGTTGCAGAAAAAAGACCATATATTTTTTTTAACCGATTTCCGAACTCTAAATGGGTGAATTTTGGCGAATTAAACGCATTTCTATTATTCGCTCTCGGAGCGATGAATACATCGGGAAGCAATCCGCCATTTTCTCACTTTTGTCGGTGTGTTGTCGGAGGGTGTAACAACACGAACAGGGACGGATTCAAGTTGCACCAGTGGCCCAAAGATGCGAAAGTGGCAAGAAATTGGACGAAATTTGTTCAAAATACGAGGGTGTGGGGAAAGCCGACGAAATGGTCAGTCGTTTGTTCCGCACACTTTACCGACGAAAGCTATGCTACGACAGAGATGGCAAGAATGTGTGGATATCCTGCGACACTCAAAGCAGATGCTGACATCAACACCAAAACTGGACAGATCAGCTTTCAGGAAAAGAGAGCGGATGAGGGTATGTCTAGAGAATATATTAATTGATGAAAACTTTATTCATTACTCGCGGTTTTACGTAAATTATTATACATAAACTGTGTTTACCAATAATTTAGCTTAAAAACATTTATTTTTTTCAATCATTCGAGTACATTCGGGTAGTCTTGTGTAATGCAGTATTTTGTGTCTATTTAGGTATGGTTAACCTGAGTGCTGAAATCGTGGAAAAATATATGTTCTTAGCGCGCCTGAAATGGGCTGTCTGCACTCTCAAAGTGCATGTTGTTGCCAAATGTATTTCATATGCTGTAAACCTAGTTCATAGTTGTTAGTTTCCTTTAATGCCAAACCAACACATACCAATCTTTGGTTAGAAGGCGATCGCCGAATTCGTCCTCGCTTTCTCCCGTGTCGCTGTCATTTTCGTCGGTTTCACTTGCATACGGTTCAAACCGATATGGCTCAATAGCTTCAGTTTCTTCTTTACTTTCGTTTTCGCTACCTGCCTCCACACTACAACCATCCGTTTCAATACATGCGTAATCTGTTGAATCGCTTAAGCCGCTGAAATCCGAGTCTGAATCCGAGCTAATGTCGCTATAGCTTGCTGTTCTATGCGGCATGTTTGTTTGTATTGGCATCACTATGTGACGTCACAGGAAAATGGACGGGTGTATATAACGATGGTTAAAATCAGGCACTTTGAAGCTTTTTTTTAGGGATATTGCGTGATGGGTAAAATTTTGAAAAAAACTTCGAAAAATAAAATAAGCCACTGGGAACTGATTTTTAATGGTTTTAACCCTTCTGAAATTGTGATGATGTTCCCCTTTAATAGTGTTAATTTGCAACCTGACATGAAGAAGTCTCCATATATTGTATACATTAGGTTTGTACAGTATATCGCTACTAATAAAGCACCGTGGTACTAATAAATAAAATAGAATAGAAAGTACTTTATTGATCCCTGGGGGAAATTCAGCACCACAGTTCGCTCACAATAAACAATAAACACTTAGGTATTTTTTACATGTTAATAATATAAATACAGTCTATTATACAGCATTATTCACATGTGAATAATATAAATACAGTCTATTATACAGCATTATTCACATGTGAATAATTGAAATACAGTCTATTATACAGCATTATTCACATGTGAATAATATAAATACAGTCTATTATACAGCATTATTCACATGTGAATAATTGAAATACAGTCTATTATACAGCATTATTCACAAGTGAATATTATAAATACAGTCTATTATATAGCATTATTCACACGTGAATAATATAAATAAAGTCTATTATACAGCATTATTCGCATGTGAATAATATAAATACAGTCTATTATACAGCATTATTCACAAGTGAATAATATAAATACAGTCTATTATACAGCATTATTCACAAGTGAATAATATAAATACAGTCTATTATACAGCATTATTCACATGTGAATAATTGAAATACAGTCTATTATACAGCATTATTAACATGTGAATAATATAAATACAGTCTATTATACAGCATTATTCCCATGTGAATAATTGAAATACAGTCTATTATACAGCATTATTCACAAGTGAATAATATAAATACAGTCTATTATACAGCATTATTCACAAGTGAATAATATAAATACAGTCTATTATACAGCATTATTCACATGGGAATTGCGTGGTGGGTAAAATTTTGAAAAAACCTTCGAAAAATAAAATAAGCCACTGGGAACTGATTTTTAATGGTTTTAACCCTTCTGAAATTGTGATAATGTTCCCCTTTAAAATGGCAAACCGGGGGCTGGCGGATGTTTTTATTTATACACGTTAAAATCTCAGGTGAATACCGAATCTCAAAAATCTCTACTGTTATTTTATCTTGATAAAAGAAAGAAGGCCGGTTACAGGCCATTAGGCCAGAAGAGCAGTAAACGTAGACAAGAGGAAGATTCAAAGCAGCAAAAGGGACATCAAGCATTTAATGGGCAACCATACAGAATCTCTCAGCCTCAACTAATATGATTTGAGGCTTGATGAATCCTTGTGTTGACCCAATGAGTTTGTGGCCGCGAATCATTACCCTAGACTCGCTTCCTATAGTTGATTGTACCTCACAACTCCAACAATAACCCTCTTTTGGGCTCCTCGGTGCCATGTCAGGATTTTGTCCTGACTTTGAACCCATTTTGTTTTCCAAGTTCATTGAGCAAGTGTTAGGGGTTGGCAGTTTGGAAAGGCATCCTTGTTTGTGGACATGTTGTGGATGTCACGCTAATGGCTACTAATGGATTCTATTAATGGCACTGTCTTGCTGTGTGGTACAAGCCTTGTGAATGGACCATGCTGTGCTCAGGCACGCTTGACCAGGAGGTTTGGGCCCGGACTACCCACCCAGCAGGCAGAGGAATTTGATACAACATTGATTATACATACATGGTCTCTAAAACTAACTTTGAAACAACGTTGCAAAATAGTTGTATTTGTAAATTGAGACAATGTTGGTGTCCGACGTTGGATCCACGTTGTTGGTCGGGAAATTACCAAATATCCATGGTCAAATCAATGTCACAACCTGACATTGAAGAAAATATCGTCAAAAAGCATGTTGTTTCAACGTTGTATTTGTGTGGTAAAATTTGGGTTGGGAAATGACCAAAATTCAATGGTCAAATCCACGTCACCACGTCACATTGAAGAATGTCAGAAGTATGGGGGTTGTGGAAAGAAAGGATGCAGATATGATTAAGAGTTCTTTCTTTTTACATTGCCATGTTTAGAGTAGCTAGAACTTCTTCATTGGATATTCTACCAGTTTCTTTGCCTGGTCGTAAACCATCAGGAATGTGAAGACAACCCCCACGACTCTCTTCTTATCAGTGTTGAGAGAGGGGGAGATGGGGGCTTTCTTTGTGTGAAAAGAGTTGTCTTTTTCATTGGAATGCCAGAACAACTTAGGAAGCCGGTATGAATGTATTTGTGTAGGTGGTTCTCTTGAAACTTTCAGTAAAACTTGATAATATTCCAAAACTGTCTTGACGGTCCTTCTTACTCAGCATATATGTCATCTAAAGAACTTGGGATTGACCAGTAACTTGGATTCCCTTGGAGGAAGAACTGGTCTGACGCAACAGGGTGCTATTTTGATATTTTTTAAAATAAAAATAAGTGCTAAAAACAGATATTATATATATTTAAAAAGAGAACGTTGTGTTATAGGTGACTACCGGTAGGTATATGATTAATAATTGTTAGTTTAAAAACAATTTTTTTTGGTCATTATATTTAAGTTTTTTTAGTTTTATTTTTTTTTTACATTTTTACTGTTGTTTTTTAGAGACATATGTTAATATTTGAAAATACACAACTTTTCAAATTGTAGGTATATTTGAACAAAGTATCTGTATCGGATCAGTATCGCCAATACCAGCCTGAATTTTACTCGTATCGGATTGTAAAGAAAATCAGTGGTATCGCACATCACAAGTGAACAGCCCTTTAATATGAATGCTGGAAAGATGCAATTTAAATATTTTACTGTAGAGGTTGCCCTCTAGTGGGTTCTTCGGACCACCACACACTGCCAGGAGAGCCCGGAATTCAGGGTATAACACTGTTTTATTTTCATCAAATAGTACAAGTCTTTTGCTTTCCAGCAAACTGTCTTTCTCTCCTGCGTCCGCTCAGCAGCGCCTCCGACTCCAACTACTTGTCTCATCCCGGCTGCTGCTAATAAAGGCGACAGGTGATTAGATAACAAGGCCCACCTGGGCCATCTACGCACCTGTCGCTGTCTTCGAGGCCGGTCCTGGCACAACCCGTTCCGCGGCAGGCCCGCAGGCCACGCCCCCCCTCCACATATACATTCTGTGTTTTTACATAAATTCACATACAGTAGAAAGGGGATTCTTATGGTACGATCTGTCGCGGTTTACCTGACACATGAAACGTGACAAACATCTACATGCCTGAACATGCACTCAAGTTGTTTCATTACAGCATGTCCGGAAAGGAGTAGGAAGGGTTTAATTTTACCCCTTTTCGTACCATAGCAATTTTATCCCATTTTTTGGTTCTCTGTTTGGAACAGAACAGAACAGTGAATAAATACATGAGCAAATACATTCATATACCATTATTAAGTAAACAAATGGAAGTAGAGTGTTGAATATCTTAAAATGTGTTTCGTGGCAATTTCAAATTTGACCACAGCGCCAGGTGCTATGTAGAGTGGCGCTTTCCTTCATTTTCAGCAGACTGCATTGCAAAAAATGATTGACCCCGCCCGCCCCACCCACCTTCTTCTCATACTAGATCCATCCAGGAATGGGGCCATTTGAATCCCTAGATCCCAACCTAAACCAGTAAAGATGACATACTGTAGATATACAGCACCAAGGACACAAAATATGATATTTTTTATGCACATGATGATTTCTATCTCCATATGGTCTCTTCAATTCTCTGGTCTCTGTATTGCACATGGAAGAGCGATCACATTAATGATACGACACATCTTTATTCAAGCGAGCTTCCCTTGAGAATATCATGGAGTCGCTGTTTTAAAAAAAACACAATACAATCTTTATTGGTTTACAGTCTGCAGACACCCTGCCTCTTTGTTAGTCTTCTTTTTTTTCATGTGGAGTAAAACTAGTATGGTGCTCCAGAGTTGTTTACTTTTGAGCTGCTGCATGGTGAAAGACGTTTGTATTTCCACATTTAGCAATAACATGGTATGCAGACATGCTGGTTATCTCTCTCTCTCAATGATGATGTCACTACAGTGGTTCCCTCAGGTTCAGTTGGTTCCATGACTGAGCTTGTCAATCAAAACACTCTTATCTAAAATCAGCGCCTCCCATTGAAATGAATCAATCAATTTTATCCGTGCTCGGCCCCCCCAAGACAGCACAATTTTAACATGTAACTTGCCTGTAACGTCCTCAACAATGAGCATTAATAGTGTTAATTTGCAACCCGACATGAAGAAGTCTCCATATATTGTATACATTAGGTTTGTACAGTGTGTCGGTATTAATAAAGCACCGTGGTACTAATAAATAAAATAGAATAGAAAGTACTTTATTGATCCCTGGGGGAAATTCAGCACCACAGTTCGCTCACAATAAACAATAAACACTTAGGTATTTCTTTACAAGTGTATAATATAAATACAGTCTATTATACAGCATTATTCACATGTGAATAATATAAATACAGTCTATTATACAGCATTATTCACATGTGAATAATTGAAATACAGTCTATTATACAGCATTATTCACAAGTGAATAATATAAATACAGTCTATTATATATCATTATTCACACGTGAATAATATAAATACAGTCTATTATACAGCATATTCACATGTGAATAATTGAAATACAGTCTATTATACAGCATTATTCACAAGTGAATAATATAAATACAGTCTATTATATAGCATTATTCACACGTGAATAATATAAATAAAGTCTATTATACAGCATTATTCACATGTGAATAATTGAAATACAGTCTATTATACAGCATTATTCACAAGTGAATAATATTAATACAGTCTATTATACAGCATTATTCACATGTAAATAATTGAAATACAGTCTTTTATACAGCATTATTCACAAGTGAATAATATAAATACAGTCTATTATACAGCATTATTCACAAGTGAATAATATAAATACAGTCTATTATACAGTATTATTCCCAAGTGAATAATTGAAATACAGTCTATTATACAGCATTATTCACATGTGAATAATATAAATACAGTCTATTATACAGCATTATTCACATGTGAATAATATAAATACAGTCTATTATACAGCATTATTCACATGTGAATAATTGAAATACAGTCTATTATACAGCATTATTCACAAGTGAATAATATAAATACAGTCTATTATACAGCATTATTCACATGGGAATAATATAAATACAGTCTATTATACAGCATTATTCACATGTGAATAATTGAAATACAGTCTATTATACAGCATTATTCACAAGTGAATAATATTAATACAGTCTATTATACAGCATTATTCACATGTGAATAATATAAATACAGTCTATTATACAGCATCATTCACAAGTGAATAATATAAATACAGTCTATTATACAGCATTATTCACAAGTGAATAAATAAATACAGTCTATTATACAGCATTATTCCCATGTGAATAATTGAAATACAGTCTATTATACAGCATTATTCACATGTGAATAATATAAATACAGTCTATTATACAGCATTATTCACATGTGAATAATTGAAATACAGTTTATTATACAGCATTATTCACAAGTGAATGATATAAATACAGCCTATTATACAGCATTATTCAAATGTGAATAATTGAAATACAGTCTATTATACAGCATTATTCACAAGTGAATAATATAAATACAGTCTATTATACAGCATTATTCACATGTGAATAATTGAAATACAGTCTATTATACAGCATTATTCACAAGTGAATAATATTAATACAGTCTATTATACAGCATTATTCACATGTGAATAATATAAATACAGTCTATTATACAGCATTATTCACAAGTGAATAATATTAATATAGTCTATTATACAGCATTATTCACATGTGAATAATATAAATACAGTCTATTATACAGCATTATTCACATGTGAATAATTGAAATACAGTCTATTATACAGCATTATTCACATGTGAATAATATAAATACAGTCTATTATACAGCATTATTCACATGTAAATAATTGAAATACAGTCTATTATACAGCATCATTCACATGTGAATAATATAAATACAGTCTATTATACAGCATTATTCACATGTAAATAATTGAAATACAGTCTATTATACAGCATTATTCACAAGTGAATCATATAAATACAGTCTATTATACAGCATTATTCACATGTGAATAATTGAAATACAGTCTATTATACAGCATTATTCACAAGTGAATAATATTAATACAGTCTATTATACAGCATTATTCACATGTGAATAATATAAATACAGTCTATTATACAGCATTATTCACAAGTGAATAATATTAATATAGTCTATTATACAGCATTATTCACATGTGAATAATATAAATACAGTCTATTATACAGCATTATTCACATGTGAATAATTGAAATACAGTCTATTATACAGCATTATTCACATGTGAATAATATAAATACAGTCTATTATACAGCATTATTCACATGTAAATAATTGAAATACAGTCTATTATACAGCATCATTCACATGTGAATAATATAAATACAGTCTATTATACAGCATTATTCACATGTAAATAATTGAAATACAGTCTATTATACAGCATTATTCACAAGTGAATCATATAAATACAGTCTATTATACAGCATTATTCACATGTGAATGATATAAATACAGTCTATTATACAGCATTATTCACATGTAAATAATTTAAATACAGTCTATTATACAGCATTATTCACAAGTGAATCATATAAATACAGTCTATTATACAGCATTATTCACAAGTGAATAATATAAATACAGTCTATTATACAGCATTATTCACATGTGAATAATATAAATACTGTCTATTATACATATGTAAATGTATTCAGTTATAAACATTCATTCACTTTCTTCTTTCCTTCATGGATCCAAACTTTACCGCTGCTGGTAATTTTTTCTATGTTTTTATTTAATAAGTTGTAGGTGTATTTATTTCAGTATAAAAGTGTAAAAAGTGTTTTGCTTGGGTCATGAAATGATGATTATGGTGTGCCAGGGCATACATACATTTTATATTTAACGCTTAAATCTCTGGAGTCTACAGCAACTTCAGATCTATCCCTCATTTCAAAATGTTTTAGTTTTTTTAACGTTTTTGTTTTTTGTTTTCCGCCCTTTTTTGTCAAACAAAACTATGTTTTTTTTCAAAGTGGAATATTTGATGTGAAGTAATCGAAACCTTGGATAGGTCATTGATTTTGATTCAATATTATGTTTTGAGCAATGACAGTTTGAAAAAAAAAAAAAAACAGCTTTGTTTTAATTAGTCAACATTGCAACTTTTTCTAAATTACATTTCACCTTTAAGCTTTTTTATTTCACTTTTTTTATGTTTTTGTTTATTTTGATAGTATTTTTAGAATGTGCCGTGGGCCTTTAAAACAATCTATGGATAAAAAGCAGAGCCTGGCGACACATGCGCGTTTATCATAACTCTCTCACTCTCTCTGTCTCTGCCCCTTCCTCACGAATGCTGCTGCGCACACCTTCACAATTTCTTTTGTTTTTAACCCCTTCTTAACCCTGAACGTACTTTGAAAATACACGCAATCCTAACTCAAAATGCCGGACTCCACCCTGACAGCCCCGCAAAAGAGGACATGTCCGAGGAAAAGAGGATGTATGGTTAGTCTATTGTAAATATCACTGTATATAGCATTTTTCTATTGTGTCACAAATTACACTTGTATTACCATGGACACTGTGACAAGGCACAAGAACAGTTTGATTTATTTAGTGGATGATCTACAGTTCCAGGTTATCCATTTTTTTCTCCATTAACTAAAAGGCTTTACAGCTCAGCTTAGACCAAGAAGAAAATATTCAAGAACATGCCAGTGAAAACTGCACTGACTTAAATTATTCATAGCCAATTACAGCAAAGAACCTGGGGCCGTCTTCGTGGCAGATGTGCATTTTCAATGATTTACTTCGTGAGTGATGCAAGGAGGTTCCTAATTGTTGTTTACTGCGAGCCTTTCAGCCGCATGTTATTTTCATGCCATTGTTATTTCCCCCATGCAGAATACGTGCTTGGGAAATAACGTCGATTTAGAGCCGGTCCTGTATTGCTGCGCTGCAACCTGGAGGGACAGGAGCTCCCGTTCATTTAGTAACAGCTGTACAAATGTCATAATGCAGGGCTTCCCTGCCATGTACTTGATCCTGGCGGCCCGCCACGGCAAAATAAAAACCGCCAGACCTTAATTTTTTTTTTTTTTTGACGTGAAAAAAACAAAAACAAAAAAAAAAATATATATATATATATATATATATACTATTAAGTAGTGATGCACTGAAATATCGGCCGCTGAAAAAAGACTGATCACGGAAACAACGCTGCCAAAACCGGATGTTGTAATGATGTCGTCATGTCTGTGTGATCATGTTTTGTTTTAGTCATGTTCGGTTTTGTTTTTGGACTTTTTGTGCACTTTTGTTTGTTTTGTCACCATAGCAACCATTAGTTTTCACCTGTCACGTCACGCACCTGTTTCACGTTTTGAGTCACGCACCTGTTTTCACTAATCGTGTCTGTAGTATTTAAGTTCATTGTTTTCAGTTTGTCTTTCTGGCGACATCATACCCCTGTCACACTCTGTTTACCTCTGCGCACTTCATGCCATGTCCAAGTAAGTTTTTTCGATTCATGCCACAGTTAGCGACTTTTGTTCATGTCCTTAGTTTTTTTGCCCACGTGCAAGTATTTGTTTCATTTGTCAAGTTTGTACTTCCGCCATGTGCGCACCTTTAGTTTGTTCCTTTTGTTATAGTAAAATTAAATATGTATTCACCTGCAAGTCATATCTGGTCCAAATCTTTTGCACCTCGGGAGAACAAACCACGCCATAGTCCAAGTCGTGACAGATGTAAGCAATACGCAGGAGGCAGCATGTCTGCGACGTGGACCTACTTCCGGGATATACCCGCAGACAGCGATCTACAAAATGTGCAATGTGCAAATATTAAGAGGACAGTGGGGGCAACGTTCCCTCTAAGGTGCGCGCCTGCGCAATTGCGCACTGCTCACGCGTCCTCTGCGCGCGGCAAATTAATGCCGCGCAGGAAATCAAAAATCCCATCTGAACTCTAAACGAAATAAACACATAAAAATTTATTCTGTATGATTTTGCAATGCAACTCTGTGAGTGACAGGTGACCATACTTGCCAACCCTCCCGGATTTTCCGGGAGACTCCCGAAATTCAGCGCCTCTCCCGAAAACCTCCCGGGACAAATTTTGTCCCGAAAATATCCCGAAATTCAGGCGTAGCAGGAGGCGACGCCCCTTCCAGCTCCATGCGGACCTGAGTGACGTGTGGACAGCCTGTTTTCACGTCCGCTTTCCCACAATATAAACAGCGTGCCTGCCCAATCACGTTATAACTGTAGAATGATCGAGGGCGAGTTCTTGGTTTCTTATGTGGGTTTATTGTTAGGCAGTTTCATTAATGTCCTCGCAGCGCGGCAACAACACACAACAACAGCAGTCACGTTTTTGTCTACCGTAAAGCAGTTTGTCTGCCGTAAACAGCAATGTTGTGACACTCTTAAACAGGACTATACTGCCATCTACTGTACATGCATATGTGGCAATAACATCTAGGGCTTTTAGAGAATGCACAACTGCGCACACAACAAGGAGACGAAGCAGAATGCATCATCAGAGAGGGTGTTCAGCATGGTTAGAAAAATAGTGACAGAGAATAGAACAAGGATGAACAATTCAACCCTTAACTCAACAATGAGTAGATGAGTGTGATGTGTGTATATGTGTAAATAAATGAACACTGAAATTCAATTATTTCTCTTATTTATATATATATATATATATATATATATATATATATATATATATATATATATATATATATATATATATATATATATATATATAATAAAATATATATATATATATAATAAAATATATATATATATATATAATAAAATATATATATATATATATATATATATATATATATATATATATATATATATAGCTATAATTCACTGAAAGTCAAGTATTTCTTATATATATATATATACATATATACATATATATATATATATATACATATATATATATATATATATATATATATATATATATATATATATATATATATATATATACATATATATATATATATATATATATATATATGAATGAAATACTTGACTTGGTGAATTCTAGCTGTAAATATACTCCTCCCCTCTTAACCACGCCCCCAACCACGCCCCCCCGACCACTGCCGCCCCCCCTCCCCCCCTGCCCCACCACCTCCCGAAATTGGAGGTCTCAAGGTTGGCAAGTATGCAGGTGACAACAACAGTGGTCCCAATGAATAAAACAATCTTTGTCTACACAGTTCAATTATCATCTGTTGAGACACTTTACGGACAGGAATTCCATCAATCACTTTATTGAGCAAAACTGTTTGTAACCACACCAAAAACATCAGTAAAACAACTTTTATCTATAAAAACTGGTAATTTTCTGCCAAACAAACCAGGCTTAAACCAACTTTGTCATCCGTCGTTTCAACAGAAGCCGCTCGCTCAGTCTCACCTGCACCAACACACGCACTCATGGCACTTAGCCAGTGCTGCCTTTATGGCCACACAAAAAGTCGGACAACCCCAACGCCACAAAATGAGGTTGTAACACTCTGACTACTCAATCAGAAGTGTGCTTATTTTACTGCCATTTATTAAGAATGTTAATCTAAGGATATTATTCATGAAATATTGTCACTAGATTTCATAAATGCTAATAAAAAGATGTATTTTACAGACAGAAAGTTACAGGAACTAAATGTAATATCTGAAAGGGGTAACATTTATTTTAAAGGCAGGACCCGCAGCCAGACATACAATACTAGCACATAGGTCATGAAAAACATGTTTTTTTGTTATTGTCATCGTAAGAGGGCAAAATCTCTTATATCAGAAAATAATCTTAATAAAACATTTAAATTGTTATGTCAGGTTTGGGACAGGTGTGACGCTGGTGTGGCCACAGTGTGCACGTCTGATGTTGCTCACGTGTTCCACTGAATGCTCAGGGAGTTTTTGCGTTTGCTCACACACATGAAAAATTAGAGGGAACATTGAGTGGGGGCTTTTAAGGAGAGAAAAGGCAGCATCTAGCAAGTGTGACGTCAGGCTCGCTGTTCGTCGCAGACATCGAGCATCGATTAGCTTGCAGTCATGCAGTGACCAAATATGCTTGATTAGGACTCCACACAAGTCAATAACATCAACAAAGTTCACCTTTGTGCCTTCACGCACAGCATAATAAGATTGGTGGACAAAATGAGACATAGAATGAGTGGCATAAAATATGTCTTTCTCTGGCATCGTTTCCATATGAGTTGGGAAATTGTGTTAGATGTAAATATAAACGGAATACAATGATTTGCAAATCATTTTCAACCCATATTCAATTGAATGCACTACAAAGACAAGATATTTGATGTTCAAACTCATAAACTTTTTTTTTTTTCTGCAAATAATAATTAACTTAGAATTTCATGGCTGCAACACGTGCCAAAGTAGTTGGGAAAGGGCATGTTCACCACTGTGTTACATCACCTTTTCTTTTAACAACACTCAATAAACGATTGGGAACTGAGGAAACTAATTGTTGATGCTTTGAAAGTGGAATTCTTTCCCATTCTTGTTTTATGTAGAGCTTCTGTCGTTCAACAGTCCGGGGTCTCCGGTGTCGTATTTTACGCTTCATAATGCGCCACACATTTTCGATGGGAGACAGGTCTGGACTGCAGGCGGTCCAGGAAAGTACCCGTACTCTTTTTTTACGAAGCCACGCTGTTGTAACACGTGCTGAATGTGGCTTGGCATTGTCTTGCTGAAATAAGCATGAAAAAACGGCGCTTAGATGGCAGCATATGTTGTTCCAAAACCTGTATGTACCTTTCAGCATTAATGGTGCCTTCACAGATGTGTAAGTTACCCATGCCTTGGGCACTAATGCACCCCCATACCATCACAGATGCTGGCTTTTGAACTTTGCGTCGATAACAGTCTGGATGGTTTGCTTCCCCTTTGGTCCGGATGACACGATGTCGAATATTTCCAAAAGCAATTTGAAATGTAGACTAGTCAGACCACAGAACGCTTTTCCACTTTGCATGAGTCCATCTTAGATGATCTCGGGCCCAGAGAAGCCGGCGGCGTTTTTGGATGTTGTTGATAAATGGCTTTCGCTTTGCATAGTAGAGCTTTAACTTGCACTTACAGATGTAGCGACAAACTGTATTTAGTGACAGTGGTTTTCTGAAGTGTTCCTGAGCCCATGTGGTGATATCCTTTAGAGATTGATGCCGGTTTTTGATACAGTGCCGTCTGAGGGATCGAAAGTCACGGTCATTCAATGTTGGTTTCCGGCCATGCCGCTTACGTGGAGTGATTTCTCCAGATTCTCTGAACCTTTTGATGATATTATGGACCGTAGATGTTGAAATCCCTAAATTTCTTGCAATTGCACTTTGAGAAACGTTCTTAAACTGTTTGAATATTTGCTCACGCAGTTGTTGACAAAGGGGTGTACCTCGCCCCATCCTTTCTTGTGAAAGACTGAGCATCTTTTGGGAAGCTGTTTTTATACCCAATCATGGCACCCACCTGTTCCCAATTAGCCTGCACACCTGTGGGATGTTCCAAATAAGAGTTTGATGAGCATTCCTCAACTTTATCAGTATTTATTGCCACCTTTCCCAACTTCTTTTTCACGTGTAGTTGGCATCAAGTTGTAAAGTTAATGATTATTTGCAAAAAAAAAATGTTTATCAGTTTGAACATCAAATATGTTGTCTTTGTAGCATATTCAACTGAATATGGGTTGAAAATGATTTGCAAATCATTGTATTCCGTTTATATTTACATCTAACACAATTTCCCAACTCATATGGAAACAACAAAATACGCTGAGTCAACAGCCATACAGGTCACACTGAGGGTCCAAAATTAGTAGGACAAAACGGCACTCGCCAAATACTCTCATCAGAGAATCATGTTTAATATAAACAGTGCGATTTATAACAATTAGGAGGTTTGTGTCATGTTATCCTCCTACAGAAACCCTATTAAAACAAAAATATATTTTTCCCCCCATCTTTTTCTATTTTCATACATTTTTGAAAAAGCTCCAGGGAGCCACTAAGGCGGCGCTAAAGAGCCGCATGTTGCAGACCCCCGTCCTAAACAAATAGGTGATCTGTATGACCTCAAATGAGTTAATGACTCTACTTGCAGGTCAAACGTCTGCGTCTTTCCACCAGACAGTCAGAAATTGAGAAATTCCCAACTGCGGGCCAACATTAATAAAAGACCATTTGCTCATTCAGTGCATAGCTTCATTTGACTTACTCAGCCTGTGGCATAAAACGCTTGCTGAGGCCTTCTTCTTTTGGTCTTGAATTGTACATAAGGTTTCATTTTTTACCCTCACAGTTGATCCACAGGTCTGTGAATGCTGATGCACCAACATATCGGCGACTTTCACATTTATTCAACCGCCTTGATGGCAATTTTGCCTATCAATACATAGGCAAAATTTTAGGAGAAAAAAATATTTTTCCATATATTAGGCGCACAGGCCACAGATATATAGAGGGAGCCATCTGCATTTGGGGTTATTGGCCGTGCTGTGTGGGCATTTTGTGTCAGCGTCCTGGTGGCCGTGGTCTGATGACCTCCTAGGATAGTGTTTACTCACCTGGCTCCTCTGTACTCAGCCATGTATTCATTTGTTCGGGTGTGCATGTGTGTGTGTGCGTTGATGTGGGTCATCGGGGTATTGTTTTAATTAGAGATGTCCGATAATAATTTTTTTGCCGATATCCGATATTCCAATATTGTCCAACTCTTAATTACCGATTCCGATATCAACTGACACCGATATATACAGTCGCGGAATTAACACAATATTATGCCTAATTTTGTTGTGATGCCTCGCTGGATGGGGCTGATGTATATTGTAGCGTCCCGGAAGAGTTAGTGCTGCAAGGGGTTCTGGGTATTTGTTCTGTTGTGTTTATGTTGTGTTATGGTGCGGATGTTCTCCTGAAATGTCAATCAATCAATCAATCAATCAATGTTTATTTATATAGCCCTAAATCACAAGTGTCTCAAAGGGCTGCACAAGCCACAACGACATCCTCGGTACAGAGCCGGGCAAAGAAAAACTCACCCCAGTGGGACGTCGATGTGAATGACTATGAGAAACCTTGGAGAGGACCGCATATGTGGTTAACACCCCCCCCCCCCCCCCTCTAGGGGAGACCGAATGCAATGGATGGCGAGTGGGTCTGACATAATATTGTGAAATGTGTTTGTCATTCTTGTTCGGTGTGGGTTCACAGTGTGGCGCATATTTGTAACAGTGTTGAAGTTGTTTATACGGTCACCCTCAGTGTGACCTGTATGGCTGTTGACCAAGTATGAATTGCATTCACTTGTGTGTGTGAAAACCCGTAGATATTATGTAATTGGGCCGGCACGCAAATGCAGTGCCTTTAAGGCACGCCCCCGATATTATTGTCTGGGTGGAAATCGGTAGAAATTCGGGAGAATGGTTGCCCCGGGAGATTGTCGGGAGGGGCACTGAAATTCGTGAGTCTCCCGGGAAAATCGGGAGGTTTGGCAAGTTGACTGGGAGACGCAACTGCTCTGTACTTCTCTCTACGTCCGTGTACCACTCCGTACAGCGGCGTTTTAAAAAGTCATAAATTTTCCTTTTTGAAACCGATCCCGATAATTTCCGATATCACATTTTAAAGCATTTATCGGCCAATAATTTCGGCAGTTCGATGTTATCTCTCGTTTTAATGACTGTGGGGGATTGTTTTTAAATCAGATTTTTTCCAACTGACTGTTTACACTGCAAGTAAAATGTGATTTTCCTATTGTTACTATAACAATCTACAAGGTTAATGTAGGTTGCTTCTCTTTCTCCCCCTCCATTTTTCTGCATTCTTTAATATCTCAAGTTATCATTACGTATATGTATTGTTGCATTTGAACAACTGTATTGTTGATAATAAAAGTAAAGTATTGGTATTGTTCATTATCAATAGCGCTATTTCTATTGGTATTTGTATTGCTCCATTTGTAGTGTAATACTGTTCATTGTCATTTCTGTATTATTTTTTATTTTCGCTAACTGCTTATTTGCTATTACTTTTACCATCATATTTGTACATGTCATATTTGCTGATGTTGCTCTATTGTTGTTGTTGTTATTGTGTTTACTGTTGTTGTTTTTGTCTCTCTGTCTAATCCCCCTCTTGTCCCCACAATTTGCCCCTCTGTCTTCTTTTTTTTCTCTTTCTATCCCCTCCTGCTCTGGCCCGGCTGCATCAAATGATAATATAAATACATTTAATAAAGTCAAATACAAATAAGGCAACAAGAGAAGTATCCTACACTTCGCTTTTGTAAAGAAAATCTGAACAGCCGATATGGGCATCTACATCAACTATATGATTTGCCTGAGAAGCTGGACAGGACAAAAAAAAACAAAAAAAAACGTGATTTTTATCAGACTCCAATGTAAACATGCACAGGCCCCAATGTGGCCCCAACGTGGCCTCAACGCCACTTGCATGCGCAGTTCGATAAAGTGAAAACACAGGAAGTTGACCGGGAGGAAGTTGCTACTACTACAAAATAAAATAAAAGTCACCATCATAAATATGGTCGCCAAACCTTAAAAAAAAAAAAAAAAAAAAAAAAATTATATATTTATATATAAATTTATAGTGTAATATATTTGGGAGGGTTCTAATAATTTTTTGGCTGTTAAGTAGAGGCAACAGCGTGGATTGACGGGAGCTTCATTTTTTAAAACTCACATGTAAGCAAATGCGCCACAGCGCCAATTCCGGTCCTTCAACAATCGCTCTTTCTTCGGAATCAAAATATATACATTTATTACATATAGCCTATTATTTGCGCACTATCCGAAACCGGATGTTGTGATGTAGTATCCGCTTCCGCTGGCTGGCTTCATTCACCAAGGCTGACGAAAAAGTCGCATTTCGTTTAAACTAAAGTTGCATTTGAAAAGATCAGATTCCAATCGTATCTCCAATAACTCCTGATGTGGCCCTGAACCTGATGCGAAAATATTCAATTTGAAGCTTTTTGAAACGTTGAGACTAGCAAAAAAAAAAAAATCCAATCCGTCACTTGAGAGCCAAAAAAAAATCTGATTTGATGTGCAGTGTAAACGGGGCCTTTATGTATGAAAAGTGCTTTAAAAATAAAGTTTGATTGACTGATACGTTGTCAAATGAGTTATTTATACAGAAAGAAGCGACATCAGTGTGTAAAGGATATCACCACATGGGCTCAGGAACACTTCAGAAAACCACTGTCAGTAACTGCAGTTTGTCGCTACACGTGTAAGTGCAAGTTAAAACTCTACTATGCAAAGCGAAAGCCATTTATCAACAACACCCAGAAACGCCGCCGGCTTCGCTGGGCCCGAGCTCATCTAAGATGGACTGATGCAAAGTGTAAAAGTGTTCTGTGGTCTGACGAGTCCACATTTCGAATAGTTTTTGGAAAATGAGGATGTCGTGTACAAAGAGGAAAAGAACCATCTGGATTGTTATAGGCGCAAAGTTGAAAAGCCAGCGTCTGTGATGTATGGGGGTGTATTAGTGTCCAAGGCATGGGTAACTTACACATTTGGGAAGGCACCATTAATGCTGAAAAGTACATACAGGTTTTGGAGCGACATATGTTGCCATCCAAGCAACGTTATCATGGACGCCCCTGCTTATTTCAGCAAGACAATGCCAATGTTACAACAGCGTGGCTTCATAATAAAAGAGTGCGGGTACGAGACTGGCCTGCCTGTAGTCCAGACCTGTCACCCCGGACTGTTGAACAACTTAAGCTGTACATCGAGCAAGAATGGGAAAGAATTCCACCAGAAAAGCTTCAAAAATTGGTCTCCTCAGTTCCCAAATTTTTACTGAGTGTTGTTAAAAGGAAAGGCCAGTGGTAAAAATGTGCCAACTTTTTTGCAAGAACACAAGACGTGTGTTCTTGTCTTACATAAGAATTGTAAGTGATAGGGAAAAATACATTCAAAAGTGCAGTTCCCCTTTAACAAAGTGGTACAGAAGTTTGGGTGGTTTATTCATATAAAAACAAGTCCAGGTTAACGTTTTAACTGCCAGATTTCCCCCTTACCTTGTTTAGATCTAAAATTAGACATAGCTTTTAATCTTTAATGTCATGCAATACACTGATCCAGTTAGCGCCTCGTTTCCAATGTTGCCCTCCAGTTTTTTTTTTTGGTTTTTTTTCAGACAGCAATGCTCGAACCCCTCTTCGTTCAGACAGACATGACAGATCACCATTTCCCTTTCTCAAATGCCATGTGTACGGCAGTAAAGGGGCCTTTTGTGTGCTTTCGAACTTGGGTGGCAAAGGCTGGCATGTTGAAATGCTACTTGGCATTAAGGAACCATGTTTATGGCCTTGGATGCCGGAGTTAGAACACACACACACACACACACACACACTCTCTCATTGCCCTCCATATGCCAGGAGCAGTAATGGGTTGTGGGTCTTGGCCAAAGGGGATCTTGCATCAATAAATAGTGATGCAGCGTGACACCTCTGCCTGAGCACAGAGACAGAAGCCTTGTGTAGCGAGTTCGGGCTTTGAAGTCCGAGCAAAGTGAGCCGGCTTGCAGGGTTAAGTAGATGATACTATTGTACTGCAAAAATTCAGTTTTCAAAAACAATAAAAAAAAAAATAGGGGTATTTTATTATTTATTTATTTATTTATTTATTTATTTTATTTATTTTTTTTGTCCTGTCCAGCTTCTCAGGCAAATCATATAGTTGATGTAGATGCCCATATCGGCTGTTCAGATTTACTTTACAAAAAAGAAGTGTAGGATACTTCTCTTGTTGCCTTATTTGTATTTGACTTTATTAAATGTAGGGGTATTTTATTTGAACTAAGTAAAATTATATAGAACAAGAACATTTGGCTTGTCAAGACTTTCCAAAACAAGTAAAATTAGCTAACCTCAATGAACCCAAAAAATACCTTAAAATAAGTATATTCTCACTAATAACAACTGTACTACTATATGAGTACGTATTTTCTATTGTTTCATTGAAAATAAAACAGCAAAGTCCATTTGGCTGTCATCTGTTTTAATATGAGACACAATTGTGTCAAAGTCTTTTTTTTTTTTTTTTTCATGCTTGAAATAAGAAATTATTACTTTAAAAAAGTACTTTTATACTTGTGAGTGTTGATGACACAGCTTTGCAACACTTGATATTCTAGTTTCAAGCATGTTTTACTCAATATTGTCAAGACTTAGTCCTGGGGTTTAGTTTTTCTAGAAGGCAACGGAAAGTTGGCTCGGGCGAGACGGGAATGTGAGAACATATTTATTTAAACTTATCAAAAAAAGTACAAACAAAAAGCGCGCACAGTGGCGGAGAAACAACTTGGCTATGAAAACAAATACTTGCACAAAGGCAGAAACTATGAACAACAAAAAAACACTAACTGTGTCATTAATAAACAAAACTTACTTGGCATGGACAAAAGGAGCAGCGTGAACGATGGACATGAAAAAAGTGTCAGAAATGTGCAGAGCATAAATGTGGGATGTCACCAGAAAGACAAACTGAAAACAATGAACTTAAATACTACAGACATGATTAACGAAAACAGGTGCGTGACTCAAAACGTGAAACAGGTGCGTGACGTGACAGGTGAAAACTAATGGGTTGCTATGGTGACAAACAAGAGTGCACAATGAGTCCAAACGTGGAACAGGTGAAACTAATGGGTAATCATGGAAACAAGACAAGGGAGTGAAAAGCCAGAAACTAAAGAGTCCTATAACTAAACAAAACATGACTAAAACAAAACATGATCACACAGACATGACAAATATAAGTCATCAAATCTCAGCAACAAGCGGTAATATCTTACTGAGATCATTTAGGAGCAAAACCCTTAAAACAAGTAAAACACTCTAACATAAAATCTGCTTAGTGAGAAGAATTATCTTATCAGACAGAAAATAAGCAACTATTACCCTTATTTGAGATATTTAATCTTACTTAGATTTCAGTTTTAGCAGTGTGGTCTTTACTGCTTCTTTATTTCTATGCCATGTTGATATTGTCAAGTTGTAAACTTAGGTTTTTTTCCGTCTGACAAATCAGTAGCTCAATGCCGCTGCTGTATTTAAAAAAAAAAGTTTTCACTTCAAGATGTTGAAGCACAGTGATCTTCAATATTCGACAATTGGAAACAATTTTTATTAAAGTACCGTATTTTCCGGACTATAAGGCGCACTTAAAATACTTTTTTCCCCTCAAAACTCGACAGTGTGCCTAATAACCCGGTGCGCCTAATGTACGGAATACATCTGGTTTTGCTCACCGACCTCGAAGCAATTTTATTTGGTACATGATGTAATGATAAGTGTGACCAGTAGATGGCAGTCAAACATAAGAGATACGTGTAGACTGCACTATGATGGCAATATCACTCAAGTAAACAACACCAACATTTTATATGTTCCATTGAAAATATAGAACATTACACACGGCGCTCAAAAATCTATCAAAATGTTTTAGTCCGACTTTAGTTTATTAAGGATCCCCATTGGTCTACACCGCAGTGGAGACTATTCTTCCTGGGGTCCAGGCAAAAAACATCACACAATCACCAAACAAAAGATCAAATAATAAAATGTTGCAATACAAAAATAGCAACAACAAAGAACCAAAAAACAAAACAAAACAAAAACTTCAAGTTTACATAATAATGTTCATACCGAAGATAAAAAGAGCAATATAAAAATATATATATATATATTTTTGCAAAAATAAAACAAAGAACCAATGGCCTAAAATATACACATTAGTGTACCAAAGACAAACAATAAGTGACGAAAAAGTACCATCCATCCATTTTCTACTGCTTGTCCCATAATCAATAAAATTGTCAATAATCAATAAAACCAGTCATGACATTAGGTACAATCTAGAATAATCTCTTTGGTAAGCTATGAAGCCGCACCGATTGGTGGATTGTCGGCGCATTAAACATACCAGTATTAGTATGGTGTGTGTATAAGGTAAGACATATTATCTGGCGTTTTGTTTCGCAATATTATGCAAAAGCAACTTTTCTTACCTTGATCTGTATTTGGGATCTGCATAAGTCCTGAAAATATGCGCGCGGTCCGCCTTTGTAGTCCGTACCAACGACGTAGCCGATAGAGAAAAAGAAAAAGCCTATCTTCTTGTTTTGGGAAATTCATCCTCCGCTGTAGCCATTTCTAATATAAAGTAAAGTAAAGTTCTTATTTATATCTGTCAGTAAACTCGCCATGAAAGCGCTAAAACATACCGGTGTAGTGACTTTACATTATTCACCCAAGGAACTTTAGTTATTAGAAAGATCCGGTCGGACGTTTTTTCACGGGACACATTTTCCGGCCTGCTCCGTTATTGATTGAAGTAAAGTCTGAATGTCAATAAAACAGTTAGCTCCATCTTTTGACACTTCTTCCACTCCCGTCCTTGCAAGCTACACTGCTACAACAAAGATGACGGGGAGAAGACGCTGCCAAAGGTGAGCCACGTAAATAAGACCACCCAACCAAAACGGCGACTGTCAGAAAGAAAATTTAAAAATAAAAAAAAATAAAATAAAAATATATTTTTTTATTTTTTTATTAAATCAACATAAAAAACACAAGATACACTTGCAATTAGTGCACCAACCCCAAAAACCTCCCTCCCCCATTTATACTGATTCACACTCATTCGCACAAAAGGCTTGTTTCTTTCTGTTATTAATATTCTGGTTCCTACATTAGATATCAATATATATCAATACAGTCTGCAAGGGATACAGTCCGTAAGCACACATGATTGTATTTTTTTATGACAAACCCCCCCCCCCCCAAAAAAAATGAAAATATGGTAGTGAATTTTTTTATTCTAGTATCAAGTAAATCACATCAAAATTCACTGGTATCTGTATTGACTATTGACATATGGTATCATATTGTGACAACCCTAAGTGTAATTGATGACTAATTCCAAAATGTTCATCTATAAAAACAAAATAATTGAAGTTATGGCAAGCAGAAAAGTATTTATTTCTGCGATTTTCCCTAAACTACGCATTAAGGCTATAAGGTGTGTTTTAGCCAATTATTTGATTTAATCCAGCATAGTATTTACTCGAGTACGAAAATAATCGAAAGCTGCTGCCCTGGGTTTAATGCCTGGGTTGACCATTTTAAAACTGCAAAGGAAAAAACAACAACTTTTGTTTGTAAAAAAAAAAACATCTTGAAAAGAGGATTTTAAAATGTTGCGGTAAATGGAAAGATTTTATACATTTATCCATTGATTTTCTCTACCGCCACTGACCATTCGGGTCATAAGAGCGCTGGAGCAGTTGTTAGAATAATTGTATCTAAGTTATCACAAAACTTTGTGTTTCAATGAGTTCCCGGCGAGCAGACAAAAGCTGTCTTTAATCCTACCAAACAGAAGGCTTGTAAAACTCCACTGTGTAGGATGGGAAGCAACATGAAGGTGTTCTGTTTCTTTCATGTACTGTAATCAACAGAAATATATTGTCTTGACCCGAGAACTACAAAGCGAAGAGGAAGCAGGACCCGACTCCCCTCCAGGGACCTTTTTGTGAACTGTTTTACGACCTTTTCTTTGAATCAAAGGCGATGGCTGTTTACGACCCCCGTCCCTTAGAAACAGCTGTTGCCATGTAATCAGGGAAAGTCCAAATAAAAGAGGAGGTGTGCAATCTTTCGCCAGAGCGTAGTTAAGACTGTAAAGAGTACAGCCCAGACGTCGCTCCTCAATTGAGCCAAATTTAATTCTGTCTTTGTTTAATTCCTTGCTTCTTGTCTTGTTTAATAGATGTCATCAGTGTTTGAACCTGCCAGCAGTATTTACAGTCGCCTTTGGATAAAACTAGTCACATATATGCTGTAAATTGTGGAATAAAAGCAGCTGCTTTTTTCCCTATGCTTTGATCCCTGGGGCTTACAAAGCGGTACGGCTAATTGATGGATTCTTTTTCGCTGACAGCCATAATGCTAATAGTTATGCTTTTTTTTTTAATTTTTTTTTTAGCAAAAACACAGAGAAGGTGTGTTATTGTTTGTGCTATAGCGGCATCTTTTGGACAAGTTCGCTCCCTGCAAGTGCTGCAATGTCCTTCTGTTTGAAGCTTTCAACCGGAGGTAGAAGTGCTGTTCCGTCTTTTAGCCTACTCGTATGGATTCTTCATTCATCACTCCAAACAACGTTTGTAAGTTTTACAATATAACTAAAACAATACTTTCTTACTAAACTGTCCCATGTGTGATGTCGGAGTGTTTTCATGCATATTTGTACGTGCTATCGTTATATATGTCGTTAGCATCAGCTAATATGATAACACAATTACGAGTGTCTGTATTAGTATTATTAACCTACAATGGCGTTCTTTTTGTATTGTTTCAGTTTCACAAATTCCTCAGTAAATTCACCAAAATGTCACTGTGAAGTTATTGAGTCTGTTAAGCTGACGGACAGATAGCTTCCGCAGCTAGTGGGTCCATGACGATGACTTCTGTTTTGTTTAATCAGCCGTTTTACTGCCGTGTTACAGGCACTGTTTGGAAACAATTAAGGTATGTAAATAAACATTTACAAAATCTTTTTGTGTAATAACTCATTATGCAATGCATTTACCTGCAACTCATAGTTTTATATATATATATATATATATATATATATATATATATATTAAAAACAAATATATATATATATATATACATATATATATATATATAATCAAAAAAAAATATATATATATTTAATTTAAAAAAATAAAAAAAAATAAAAATAAATATATATATATATATATATATATATATATATATATATATATATATATATATATATATATATATATATATATATATTATTTTTAGTTTTTTCCTAAAATTTGGTGGGTGCGGCCTTTATATACCGGTTGGCTCTTTAGTTGAAAAAATATGGTATATTGTATTAATTAGAAGAAATTTTGTTTCACTTCATTACCAACATTTGGTTGCCCAGTAAATGGAGAACAGCTTCAACTGTTTAGAATGTGTACACACGTGTTAAGTACTCTTTCAGTCGCTGCAGCAGCTCAGGCAGTGGGAAAGCACAAAGCATAAAAAAATAATAATTAAAAAAATAGACGGAATAAGGAACTTTTTACAATCATATTCAAAACAGTGATCCGTGACAGGTGGTCGTGAATTATTCATGTGAAGCTTTGGGGAGCTGAGCAGGGACGTTGCGTGTAGGTTTTATCGCAGGGTGTGTTTAGTCTCAGAAAAGGAAGTGAATAAATTTAAGAGGGTTGGCATTAACTTTTGTCCTCCTGTGAGCTGATCACAAGTGTGCGCCTTTTGGATACGCACGTACACACATGGCGCTGGATTGTCTTTTCACATGCATTAGGTCTTCAATGACTGATTTCCATTGGCCCTCTCATCAATGCTTGATGGCAAATGAACACATATACGAATACATATATATATATATATATATATATATATATATATACATATATATATATATATATATATATATATATATATATATATATATATATATATATATATATATACTAGAGATGTCAGATAACATCGTACTGCCGATATTATCGGCCGATAAATGCTTTAAAATGTAATATCGGAAATTATCGGTATCGATTTCAAAATTATCGGCATCGGTTTCAAAAATTAAAATTTGTGACTTTTTAAAATGCCGCTGTGTACACGGACGTAGGGAGAAGTACAGAGCGCCAATAAACCTTAAAGGCACTGCCTTTGCGTGCCGGCCCAGTCACATAATATCTACGGCTTTTCACACACACAAGTGAATGCAAGCATATTTGGTCAACAGCCGTACAGGTCACACTGAGTGTGGCCGTATAAACAACTTCAACACTGTTACAAATATGCGCCACACTGTGAACCCACACCAAACAAGAATGACAAACACATTTCGGGAGAACATCCGCACCGTAACACAACATAAACACAACAGAACAAATACCCAGAACCCCTTGCAGCACTAACTCTTCCAGGACGCGACAATATACACCCCCCGCTAACCCCTAAACCAATACCCCGCCCCCCAACCCCGCCCACCTCAACCTCCTCATGCTCTCTCAGGGAGAGCATGTCCCAAATTCCAAGCTGCTGTTTTGAGGCATGTTAAAAAAAATAATGCACTTTGTGACTTCAATAATAAATGAGTTGATTTATTTTTGGAAAACCATGTTACATTGTTTAATGCATCCAGCGGGGCATCACAACAAAATTAGGCATAATAATGTGTTAATTCCACGACTGTATATATCGGCATCGGTTGATATCGGAATCGGTAATTAAGAGTTGGACAATATCGGATTATCGGATATCAGCAAAAAACCGTTACCGATAATTTCCAATATTACATTTTAAAGCATTTATCGGCCGATATTATCGGACATCTCTATCCAAAATTAATGTAAAGTATCTAAACAACAGAAGAATAAGTGATTATTACATTTTAACAGAAGTGTAGATAGAACATATTGAAACAGAAAAAAACAGATATTAACAGTAAATGAACAAGGGGATTAATAGTCCATTTTTGCTGCTTGTCCTTTGACAACAAAATTATTCTGATTCTACTTTATAATCGGGCTTCACGGTGGCAGAGGGGTTAGTGCATCTGCCTCACAATACGAAGGTCCTGAGTAGTCTTGGGTTCAATCCCGGGCTCGGGATCTTTCTGTGTGGAGTTTGCATGTTCTCCCCGTGACTGCGTGGGTTCCCTCCGGGTACTCCGGCTTCCTCCCACTTCCAAAGACATGCACCTGGGGATAAGTTGATTGGCAACACTAAATTGGCCCTAGTGTGTGGATGTGAGTGTGAATGTTGTCTGTCTATCTGTGTTGGCCCTGCGATGAGGTGGCGACTTGTCCAGGGTGTACCCCGCCTTCCGCCCGATTGTAGCTGAGATAGGCTCCAGCGCCCCCCGCGACCCCAAAGGGAATAAGCGGTAGAAAATGGATGGATGGATGGATACTTTATAATCACCTTTTTTCTTTTCAAATCATTTTCAGTAGAATGGTCTTTGTCAACACAAAAGTAATGAGATTAAGTAAGTTAACATAGGGGTGTCAATGTCACGGCCAGGGCGCATTCTAATGCGCCCTCATCTTTGCGTCCTGATGAGTGCACCGCGGGCCACACCCACAGGCGCTCTCTCTCCGCTGCGGGCGTGCCTCCTCGCGCCTGCAGACAATCTGCAATCATGCACCTGCCCGTGATGAGCGAGCTGCCTTAATAAGCCAGCACAACCTGCCATCCCGGGCCGGAATATAAACCTTCTGTTTGCGTACATACCCTCCGTCGCCTGGAAAGTGAGCTGTGCGTCTCACTTTTCCCTGGATCTCCCTCTGGACTCTGACTGCCTCCCTCGATCCTTGACTTCCCCCGCTTTGGACTCGGACCTGTGGACTTCTCTCTCCCCTGGACTTCCTTGTCTCTCGTTCAAAATTTACGGTAACACTCAACAGCTAATCTACACACATTGTCTTACACCATACACACTCTTGGATTTTGTCACACTCCAGTTCCTAAGTTAGTTTATTTAGTATTTTTTTATTATTATATATATATTATAATATATATAATAAAATACTTAGAGCTATGCTGCCCCCTGGTGTCTGTGTCGTCATCTCCCCTTAGTCAAACATAACAGTCAAACTCATTTTAGATCGGGGGCCACATGGAGAAAAATCTACTCCCAAGTGGGCCGAACTAGTAAAATCATGGCACGATAACCTAAAAATGAAGACAATTTCAGATTGTTATCTTTGTTTTAAAATAGAACAAGCACATTCTGAAAATGTACAAATCCTAATGTTGGTTTTTTTATAAACTTACATGTTGTGGTTAATAGTATTCCATATTTATTTGTAGTTATTTATATTTTCTGAATACATTATGTGATAATGTTTATCAGTCAACTCATTGGTGTTAATTTTCAATCTATCAAAATAAAAAATATATATCAAAATCAAATTACAAGATGTTATTTATGTAGTTTGATCATTTTCCTCGACTGGTGCACTAACATCATGTGGTTTATTTTGTACATATGTAGCATCATCTACAAAGATACAAGGAATTGCTATTGCGACATCCAGTGGACACATTTAGAACAGCAGTTTCTTTCATTTAACAATTTCAGGTTAATGTTTCTACTTAGCAAACTCATCCCACGGGCCGGATAAAAACCTGTTCGTGGGCCTGATCCGGCCCTCGGGCCGTACGTTTGACACCCCTGAGTTAACAGCCACATGCTCCTGCATCTTGATGAGTTTTTCTCATCTTTCTGTTTTGCATCGCGTCTCTTCTGTTCCGGTCTCAGTTATATTAAGTAAGTGTGGTACAGAGTCACAGTGGGATCCAATAAAGCCCCGCAGAGAGTGACTGGTGTCTGGGCCAGCGCCAGCATAGAAGCATAATCTCTAAAAAAGGAATCTTAACCCTTTGGGCCCCCTTTCTCACTTACAGGTTGTGCTGTTTCATTGAAATAAAGTATGGTATTTTACTCTGAAAGTCCAGCAATTTTAATACAAATGATTGATGCTGATGAAGGAAAAGTGAAAGGAAGTGTATTGTAGGTATATCATCTTCACCTTCTACTTTACAGATACTATTCATCGGCGCAGGTTTTTTTCCAAATATTTTTTTATTTTTTTTATTATAACGATAACATTTTTGTTATTTTCTTAGTTGAAAGAACATTTTTAACCCTTTCAATACTTTCCATCCCTATCCTTTCCATTCTTCGTTACTGAGCTACTGTGTGGAACAATTTCCCCTGTGGATCAATAACGTTTGTCTAAGTCTAAGTCGCATTGTCTTTATGAGTGTTGATAAAGAAATATTTAAGACATTTCATATTGGTTACAAAATTTTTTCGGTGACACTAATGTGTTTTTTTTATTTAGTAGCACCGGTGCTACGATTGAAAAAGCTAAGTCGGAAAGCAAACGATGCATGTGTTCGGAAATTAATGATTGATTTGATGATTGATAGGTTCCAGTGACCCCGAGATGGACAAGCGGTAGAAAATAGTTGGATGAATAATTGTCAAAATAATTGTCATAGGTTACATTTACATTTTCTGCTATATCTATTTCTATTGTTGTGTTCCCACAATTGGGGGGAAAGTGCGATCAGCGCGCCTGCAGGAGCAAAGGTCACCGCCTCTGTCAATGGTGTCGAGGGCGGAGCACCATCGGCTAGTGGCGGGGCATGTGCGGGATGGGGAGACACAGCTGGCAGGTGATTAGATTTCACAGTTGGTACGTGTTAATCTAATCATCTGTTGTCTTTAACAGTGAGCGGCTAGCAAGGAGGAAGTATTGGGAGAGACTGGAGAGAAAAGCTTCTGAAATGATTGTGCTTGAATATACATGGATAGTAAAACTCTGTTAAAACGGCACGCCTGGCTCCTGTGATGTGGTATCTGTGGAACAGGTAGGGATCGACTTCCACACTGATCATCAGGCTTAAAACACTACTTATTGTGCCTGTGTTACTAGCTAACCATACTTGCCAACCCTCCCGGATTTTCCGGGAGACTCCCGAAATTCAGCGCCTCTCCCGAAAACATCCCGGGACAAATTTTCTCCCGAAAATCTCCCGAAATTCTGGCGGGGCTGGAGGCCACGCCCCCTCCAGGTTTATTGTTAGGCAGTTTCATTAACGTCCTCCCAGCGCGGCAACAACACACAACAACAGGAGTCACGTTTTCGTCTACCGTAAAGCAGTTCGTCTGCCGTAAACAGCAATGTTGTGACACTCTTAAACAGGACAATACTGCCATCTACTGTACATGCATATGTGACAATATCTAGGGCTTTTAGAGAGTGCAGTGCACAAATGCGCACACAACAAGGAGACGAAGCAGAATGCATCATCAGAGAGGGTGTTCAGCATGGTTAGAAAAATAGCGACAGAGAATAGAACAAGGATGGACGATTCAACCCTTAACTCAACAATGAGTAGATGAGTGTTATGTGTGTGTATGTGTGTAAATAAATGAACACTGAAATTCAAGTATTTCTTATATATATATATATATATATATATATATATATATATATATATATATATATATATATATATATATATATATATATATATATATATATATATATATATAATAAAATAAATATATATATATAGCTAGAATTCACTGAACATCAAGTATTTCTTATATATCTATATATATCTATATACATATATATATATATATATATATATATATATATATATATATATATATATATATATATATATATATATTTATGTAATAAAATAAATATATATTTATATAATAAAATAAATATATACAGGTAAATATATATATATTATATATATATATATATATATATATATATATATATATATATATATATATATATATATATATATAGCTAGAATTCACTGAAAGTCAAGTATTTCTTATATATATATATATATATGTATGTATATATATATATATATATGAAATACTTGACTTGGTGAATTCTAGCTGTAAATATACTCCTCCCCTCTTAACCACGGCCCTGACCACGCCCCCCGCCAACCTCCACCTCCCACCTCCTGAAATCGGAGGTCTCAAGGTTGGCAAGTATGTAGCTAACTAACCAATTCAAGATTGCACTTTTGAAACCAAAGCATATAAGACTACCACCAACAGTTAGCATATACTACCAATAGTTGTCTAAGAGAACTACCGCAAATTCCGGACTATAAGACGCTACTTTTTTTCCCTAGATTTTGAACCCTGCGCCTTATAAAAAAGAAGCGGCTAATTTATGGATTTTTTTTTGTGCTATTGCCCATAAAGTTTTGTGTTCAATAGTATGCATTAAACCCAAGCAGAGGTGTGTTATTGTTTGTGCTATGGCGCAGTTTTTAGACGGGTTGGCTCCCTGCAAGTTGTCACGTCGGGGTTTTCGCAGCTTACTGCGGGGTTCGTTCTCCCGAAATGCAGACGGACCACTCCGGACAAAGCGTGCACCTCGGAACATGATTTATTCCTCAAAATATCAAAGTAGTACAAAAAAGCGGAACACAAGGCGAAGGCACAACATGCATAGACTATGGACAAGGAGTACTCACGAAACTGTGGCATGAAACAAACAAATCTTACGTAGACAAGGCATGAAGCAAACAATGACACCAGGCCGACTGAGCAGCAAAGGCAGGCTTAAATAATGCCTCTGATTAGTGCTCGGGAAGCAGGTGAGCGGGCGAACACTAATCAGAGACAGGTGGAAATAATAAGTAACCATGGTAACTACAACAAACAAGGGTGCACAAAAACAGGAACTATGGAGTCCAAAACTAATAACAAAACATGATCACGACACAAGTATGACGGGTTGAAAATGCACTTCGTGTTTTGACGCCGTAAACGGGGAATAGGCGTCCATAGCGTGTTTGCTCGAAATAATTATTAATTTATTACTCCAAGCAATGTTTGTAAGTTTCACAGTTTAACTGAAACAATTTTTAACTTATTATAGCATTCCATGTTTGATGTCTGGAGGAGTGTTTTCATGCATATTTGTACGTGCTGTCGTAATGTAATGAAGCTGGTGTCGTCAACATTAGCAACTTTCCTAACAAACACGTATACGAGTGTCTGTGTTAGCATCATTAACTTACAATGGCATTATTTTTGTATTGATTCGGTTTCACAAATTCCTCAGTAAATTCACCAAAACGTCATCGTGGAGTTATTGAGTCTGTTTAGCTGATTGAAGAGCTAGCTTCCGCAGCTGCTGAGTCCATGATGGTGACTTCTGTTTTGTTTGATCATCTGTTTTACTGCCGTGTTACAGACACAGTTTGGAAACAATTAAGGTATGTAAATAAACATTTACAAAATATTTCTCTGTAAATAAGTAATTTCACAACGTATACATCTGCAGCTTATAGTCCAGTGCGGCTAATATATGGAAAAATATTTTTTTCTTCAAAAATTTTGTGAGTGCGGTTTATTTCCCGGTGCGCTCGATAGTCCGGAAAATGCGGTAATCTAACAAACAAATGTTTATATTTGTCTTGATTAGCTGCTGTTGAACGGGTGAGCGACACTATATATCACTCCAAACTAGAGATGTCCGATAATGGCTTTTTTGCCGATATCCGATATTCCGATATTGTCCAACTCTTAATTACCGATTTCGATATCAACCGATACCGATATATACAGTCGTGGAATTAACACATTATTATGCCAAATTTTGTTGTGATGCCCCGCTGGATGCATTAAACAATGTAACAAGGTTTTCCAAAATAAATCAACTCAAGTTATGGAAAAAAAATGCCAACATGGCACTGCAATATTTATTATTGAAGTCACAAGGTGCATTATTTTTTTTTAACATGCCTCAAAACAGCAGCTTGGAATTTGGGATATGCTCTCCCTGAGAGAGCATGAGGAGGTTGAGGTGGGCGGGGTTGGGTTACTGGGTAGGGGGTATCGGGGGGTGTATATTGTAGCGTCCCGGAAGAGTTAGTGCTGCAAGGGGTTCTGGGTATTTGTTCTGTTGTGTTTGTGTTGTGTTACGGTGCGGATGTTCTCCCGAAATGTGTTCGTCATTCTTGTTTGCTGTGGGTTCACAGTGTGGCGCATATTTGTAACAGTGTTAAAGTTGTTTATACGGCCACCCTCAGTGTGACCTGTATGGCTGTTGACCAAGTATGCCTTGCATTCACTTGTGTATATGAAAAGCCATAGATATTATGTGATTGGGCCGCCACGCAAAGGCAGTGCCTTTAAGGTTTATTGGCGCTCTGTACTTCTCCCTACGTCCGTGTACCACTCCGTACAGCGGCGTTTGAAAAAGTCATACATTTAACTTTTCGGAACCGATACCGATAATTTCCGATATTACATTTTAAAGCATTTATCGGCCGATAATATCGGACCGCCGATATTATCGGACATCTCTACTCAGTGCCGGCCCAAGCCTCCATGGGGCCCTAAGCAAAATTTGATTTTGGGGCCCTCTATTTCTGCCAATAATATATAAATAATATATAAACTCATTGCGGCTCTGGCAGTGTTGTTTACATGATCCTATTGTCAGCCTGGCATGTCTTTACAAATGACATGTCATTTATAAAGATATGGGGGTGGCCCAGTTAAGAACATAAATAATACCAATGAATGAACGAATGATGTCCAGAGTGCCACATATGGTTCCTAATCTTAAAATGTAGAAAACATTCAGCTACAAGAGTGGCCTGGGGTTGAACAGTCCAAGTGATCAAGCTTTGTATTTACAGTAAAAGTGTCATCTTGTCTCATCAGTCTTGTACATATTAGTCTTTAATTACTAGTTTATATTTTTAGTTAATTGTTCATATTTAATGTTTACTTTGTACAAAGAGAGCGCAGTCTACTGAAGTTAAATTCCATGTGTGCTAAACATAACTGGACAATAAAGCTGATTCTGATTCACTTTATTATTTTTGGTAACAAAAACCTGAAACAGCAATGTGCAAAAATGTTGACCTAAAATTGTGTTTTTGTACAATAATATATCTTTGATCATTTAGAAATCATCAGTCAGACTCGTACATGCAAAAAATAAAAAATAATAATTTTTTGTTAATTGCTTTTGGGGGCCCCCTGGTGGCCGCGGGGCCCTAAGCAAGCGCTTAGTACGCTTATGCCTTGGGCCGGCTCTGTCTCTACTCCAAACATGTGCCGTTGTTCTTTTTCTCCGTGTGTGTGCCGATCTACAGAAGTTTAAATAATGAAGGTGGTGGGTCACAATTATCAAACACAAGCACTCATGACACATACCAGCTATAATTAGGGATGGGTACAGACTGCAGTACTTTAGCAAACACAATTTGTTGGTACTACCGAGTACCGATTTATGCAAAATCAAACTTTACTGATTTCCGATATCTGTCATGTCTTTTACCATGAATTGATTAACGTGGACCCCGACTTAAACAAGTTGAAAAACTTATTCGGGTGTTACCATTTAGTGGTCAATTGTACGGAATATGTACTGTACTGTGCAATCTACTAATAAAAGTCTCAATCAATCAATCAATCAATGGTTGTAAACTCACTGTATTGCAGACTGCTGTTTCAGTTTTCCGGCAAAGCAAGCATTGCTTTGATAGAAAGTGCAAAAAGTGAAGCGCTACTTAAAGAGTGGGTTAGCGCAGCGATAATCTGGATAGGCCATATACTGGACATGCTACTGATTAGCATGGATGATTTTTCATGCCGATTTCAACACCTCCAAATTTGGTAATCAAAAAGACAACCAAGCTGGTTTGTAATTAATACTATGCTTACAGTACAAACACTTTGTAGGGCTCAACAAAAGACAAGACTGGTATGTTCATGGCATGCCGGTAGGCTACATCCTGATTACTGGAACACACTGAGGACAAACTGAAATAAATGCATACAGAAGTCCCGTGGAGAGTGCTCAGAGAGTACGGGGTATCGGACTGTCTGATTGTGGCGGTCCGCTCCCTGTATGATCAGTGTCGGAGCTTGGTCCGCATTGCCGGCAGTAAATCGGACCCATTTCCGGTGAGGGTTGGACTCCGCCAAGGCTGCCCTTTGTCACCGATTCTGTTCATAACTTTTATAGACAGAATTTCTAGGCGCAGTGAAGGCGTTGAGGGGATCTGGTTTGGTGGCTGCAAGATTAGGTCTCTGCTTTTTGCAGATGATGTGGTCCTGATGGCTTCATCTGGCCAGGATCTTCAGCTCTCACTGGATCGGTTCGCAGCCGAGTGTGAAGCGACTGGGATGAGAATCAGCACCTCCAAGTCCGAGTCCATGGTTCTCGCACGGAAAAGGGTGGAGTGCCATCTCCGGGTTGGGGAGGAGACCCTGCCCCAAGTGGAGGAGTTCAAGTACCTTGGAGTCTTGTTCACGAGTGAGGGAAGAGTGGATCGTGAGATCGACAGGCGGATCAGTGCGGCGTCTTCATTAATGCGGACACTGTATCGATCCGTTGTGGTGAAGAAGGAGCTGAGCCGGAAGGCAAAGCTCTCAATTGACCATCCTCACCTTACCATGAATTGATTTACGTGGACCTTAACTTAAAGAAGTTGAAAAACTTATTCGGGTGTTACCATTTAGTGGTCAATTGTACGGAATATGTACTGAACTGTGCAATCTACCGTATTTTTCGGAGTATAGGTCGCACCGTAGTATAAGTCGCACCTGCCGAAAATTCATAATAAAGAAGGAAAAAAACATATATAAATCGCACTGGAGCCCGGCCAAACTATGAAAAAAACTGCGACTTATAGTCCGAAAAATACGGTACTAATAAAAGTTTCAATCAATCAATCAATCAAGTCTATGGTCATGAGCTTTGGGTTATGACCGAAAGGACAAGATCCCGGGTACAAGTGGCCGAATATCTTCACTATTGTTGGTGGAGATTTATTCTTACAGTTCTCAAACTAGTCCAGATGTCCATTGCTAAAAATAAAAAGATTACAAAGACACAAAACCTTGAAGATTAATCCACAAAGTTTCACATCTGCTCCAAAGATTACGGTATTAGTGAAAGACCAGCGGTCAGGTTTACCTTCATTCATTTTTAACTTTTACACGGTTTGTCCTGTGCGTTGCTGGTCGGGTGATGATGTAAGCACATCTGTATTTAACATCTGCCTGGGGGACGGGTTCAGCAGGGGACAGCGGAGAATAGGGAGCCCAGTCAGGTGGGTCTATGAGGATATAATCCCACTGCTTCTATAACCAAAACAACATCTGAAGTTTCCAGCAGTTACACAATCCAGTTTAGCGGAGCTTAGTGGACCCCGGGTCTCCAAAGGCAGAATGAACTTTTTGCAGGCACTAATCTTTGACTAAGACGTGATATTGAGGTCTCACAAATCTGGTGTAATGTGTGTACTAAAAATGGACGAACTGATCTAAGTAACTATTGTCACGATAAATATTCCCATCGCCTGGGTTTTAGTTTCAGCGTTATGTACTAGTAATTAAGAATTTAAATATACGTTCCAAATAATTTTTTTTGTTGTTGCCAAAATTCCAACAACCTAATCTTCAAAATATAGGATAGCAAAATGTTTGGTACCTAAAATCCCGTTGGTACACTATTTGCACTCTTGAGTCCGACTTAGTGTTGTCCCGATACCAATATTTTGGTACCAGTATCGGTACCAAAATGTATTTCGATACTTTTCGGTACTTTTCTAAATAAAAGGGAACCACAAAAAATTGCATTGTTGGCTTTATTTGAACAAAAACATCTTAGGGTACATTAAACATATGGTTCTCACCACTTTCTACAGAGGCACTATAGAGAGCCTACTGACCAACAGCATCTCTGTCTGGACTGGAGCCTGCAAGGCCTCAGACTGGAAGTCTCTCCAGAGAGTGGTGAGGATGGCGGAAAAGATCATCAGGACTCCTCTTCCTCCTATCCGGGAGATTGCAAAAAGCCGCTGCCTGACCAGGGCTCAGAAAATCTGCAAAGACTCCTCCCACCCCCAACAAGAACTGTTTTCACTGCTGGACTCTAGAAAGAGGTTCCGCAGCCTCCGAAGCAGAACCTCCAGGTTCTGTAACAGCTTCTTCCCTCAGGCCGGAAGACTCTTGAACGCATCATAATTAAATTAAATTATCCCCTCAACTCCCCCCAAAATGGATCAACTCGCTGGAATAAAAAAGACAATATAACATACATCCATAAACGTGGACGCATGTGAAAAAGTGCAATATATTTATCCGTACAGTAATCTATTTATTTATTTATATATATTTATATATATTTATTTATTTTATATATATATTTTTATATTATTTATATATATTTATTTATTTATATGCACCGTATTGCTTTTTTATCCTGCACTACCATGAGCTTATGTAACGAAATTTCGTTCTTATCTGTGCTGTAAAGTTCAAATTTGAATGACGATGAAAAGGAAGTCTAAGTCTAAGTTTAAGTCTAAGTCTTATTGCAAGTTTGTCCTTAAATAAAATAGTGAACATAGTAGACAACTTGTCTTTTAGTAGTAAGTAAGCAAACAAAGGCTCCTAATTTAGCTGCTGACATATGCAGTAACATATTGTGTCATTTTTTATTCTATTATTTTGTCAAAATTATTAAGGACAAGTGGTAGAAAATGAATTATTAATCTACTTGTTCATTTACTGTTAATATCTGGTGATTTTCTCTTTTAACATGTTCTATCTACACTTGTTAGATACTTTACATTAGTTTTGTATGATACCACAAATTTGGGTATCAATACGGATACCAAGTAGTTACAGGATCATACATTGGTCATATTCAAAGTCCTCATGTGTCCAGGGACATATTTCCAGAGTTTATAAACATACATTATACAAAAACGAAAGGAGATTTTGTGATGCTATAAAATATCGATGTAATCATAGTATAGTATCAACTAGATACGCTCCTGTAAAAGGGACCACAAAAACCTGAAAGTGTATGTCATACATTTTTTTTAAACTTTTTTTAAATGTACCCATGATTGTCACACACACACTAGGTGCGGCAAAATTATTCTCTGCATTTGACCCATCACCCTTGATCATCCCCTGAGAGGTGAGGGGAGCAGTGAGCAGCGGCTGTGGCCGCGCCCGGGAATCATTTTTGGTGACTTAACCCCTAATTCCAACCCTTGATGCTGAGTGCCAAGCAGGGAGGTAACGGGTCCCATTTTTTATAGTTTTTGGTATGACTCGGCCGGCCGGGGTTTGAACTCACGACCTACCAATCTCAGGGCGGACACTCTAACCACAAGGTCACTGAGCAAGTCCACTAGGCCAGTAATTTTCAACCACTGTGCCGCGGCACACTAGTGTGCCGTGGGAAATTATGCAACTTCACCTAATTGGTCCAAAAAATATTTTTTGCAAATCAATAATCATAATAATGTGCCATTGTCTAGTGCCTGTGCTGTGTAGAGCTTGGCAGGGTAATCTTGTAATACTCCATATCAGTTGGTGGCAGCAGGTAATTCATTGCTTTGTAGAAGTCGGAACGCGTTGAGGATGGTTTGTCGTGATCCCAATATGCAGAGCACAGCGGGAGACAGCGTGCAGGTAAAAAGGTATGTAACGCATAAACCAAAAATGAACAAAAGGCAAATCCCGCTATGAAAATGCACTGAAGCATAGGTAAAACAAAAACAAAAGTAAAACTGAACTGGCTACAAAGTCAACAAAAACAGAATGCTGGACGACAGCAAAAACTTACAGCGTGTTTAGCAAAGACGGCGTCCACAAAGCACATCCCGTACATGACATGACAATCAACAATGTCCCCACAAAGAAGGATAGCGTACGCACAACTTAAATAGTCTTGATTGTGAAAACAAAGCAGGTGCGGGCAATAGCGCTCAAAGGAAGGCGTGAAGCTGCTACAGGAGAACACCAACAAAACAGGAAAGGTCACCAAAATAACAGCGCAAGACAGGAACTAAAAGCACGACACACAGGAAACAACAACAAACTCAAAATAAAGCACGACCACCTGGTGGAGTTTCATTTTTTAACCTTTTCTGCTGGTGGTATGCCTCTGTATTTTTTTTTTATGAAAAAAATGTGCCTTGGATCAAAAAAGGTTGAAAAACAATGCACTAGGCCACTGAGCAGGTTTTTAATGTATTGGTTAAAAATGGCCCCATGAAAAATGAATTCTACATTTTTGACCTTGAAAAGTCAGACCCGAGAATCGAAACGAGGAACTGGAATCGGAAGTGGACTCGAAACCGAAATCAGAACCAGAATTATCCAAATTCAAACAATTCCTAAACTTAGTCTCGTGTAGTCGTTCGTCCTTCATTTTTTTTTTTTTTTTTTTTTCCCCCTTTGGCTAATTTACTTACACATGTAAAATGGTATTAAGAAGTTAAAGCAGACTCAATTACTTGTTAAAATAATTATTTCTCTGAAATGTGATGTTATTCTGTTCAATTGAAAACGTCCTGTGAGCTATTTAAAGGTTGTTGCTATTGAGAGCCGGTTGATGGAGAGAGTGCCGTCTTGTTATGTCAACATTGTGGGCTCACGTGTGGCCTCAGCTGTGTTTATTTATGGCTTCAACTGTATCACATGGATATGCTACTTGCCACGGTCCTGCTTTGGCTTTGCAGCTTCGCCAATTTGAACTTCTCATTGTTTTCATTCTATTCTTTTTTCGTATACAAACAATGAGTCTGATAACAATGATGATAATAACAATTGTAAAAACTGTGATTCATTAAAACAAAAGCACATGGCCTTACACTGTTGCCAACTTTCTCGTTAAAGGCCTACTGAAATGCGATTTTGTTATTTAAACGGTGATAGCAGGGCCATTCTATGTGTCATACTTGATCATTTCGCGATATTGCCATATTTTTGCTGAAAGGATTTAGTAGAGAAAATCGACGATAAAGTTCGCAACTTTTGGTCGCTGATAAAAAAGCCTTGCCTGTACCGGAAGTAGCAGACGAGTAGCGTGACGTCACAGGTTGTGGAGCTCCTCACATCCGCACATTGTTTACAATCATGGCCACCAGCAGCGAGAGCGATTCGGACCGAGAAAGCGACGATTTCCCCATTAATTTGAGCGAGGATGAAAGATTAGTGGATGAGGAAAGTGAGAGTGAAGGACTAGAGGGCAGTGGGAGCGATTCAGATAGGGAAGATGCTGTGAGAGGCGGGTGGGACCTGATATTCAGCTGGGAATGACTAAAACAGTAAATAAACACAAGACATATATATACTCTATTAGCCACAACACAACCAGACTTATATTTAATATGCCACAAATTAATCCCGCACAACAAACACCTCCCCCCTCCCGTCCATATAACCCGCCAATACAACTCAAACACCTGCACAACACACTCAATCCCACAGCCCAAAGTACCGTTCACCTCCCCAAAGTTCATGCAGCACATATATTTCCCCAAAGTCCCCAAAGTTACGTACGTGACATGCACATAGCGGCACGCACGTACGGGCAAGCGACTCAAAGTCCTCCTGGTAAGAGTCTCTGTTGTCCCAGTTCTCCACAGGCCAATGGTAAAGCTGGACTGTCATCTTCCGGGAATGTAAACAAAGAAACATCGGCTGTGTTATCCGGCTGTGTTATCAGGGGGTGCATTCTACGGCGGGGGTGCGTTATCCGGCACAACACCTGCCGCAATACACCGCTTCCCACCTACAGCTTTCTTCTTTGCTGTCTCCATTGTTCATTGAACAAATTGCAAAAAATTCACCAACACAGATGTCCAGAATACTGTGTAATTTTGCGATGAAAACAGACGACTTAATAGCTGGCCTACTATGCTGTCCCAAAATGTCCTCTACAATCCGTGACGTCACGCGCAGGCGTCATCATACCGAGACGTTTTCAGCATGATATTTCGCGCGAAAATTTAAAATTGCACTTTAGTAAGCTAACCCGGCGTATTGGCATGTGTTGCAATGTTAAGATTTCATCATTGATATATAAACTATCAGACTGCGTGGTCGGTAGTAGTGGGTTTCAGTAGGCCTTTAATGTCTTTAACGAGGAGCGGGAGCTTCCTTAGTAAGGCCCTCCTCACAGGCAGTCAGGTTGACAGTAGTCTCACGCGGCAGTCCCAGCTGCAGTCAGAGCAGAAAGACCAACACCCTTTTAACATACATCCATAAACGTGGATGCATATGAAAAAGTGCAATATATTTATCTGTACAGTAACTTATTTATTTATTTATATATGCACCTTATTGCTTTTTTATCCTGCACTACCATGAGCTAATGAAACAAAATTTCGTTCTTATCTGTACTGTAAAGTTCAAATTTGAATGACAATAAAAAGGAAGTCTAAGTCTAAGTCTAAGTCTTTGGCGTTCACACTGCAAATAAAATGTGCAAAACTGTCGCTGTTTTTCACCTTGGCTTAGAGACCGAGACATAAATGTATTCCCTTTCCCACTAAAAATAAAACACCGCAATGTCTCAGTTCTATCGTTCATGTTTATGAGCCAGTCAATAGATGTGGTTTGATCGTGAATAGCACAACCCTCCAGTCTTTTGATCAAATTTGATACTTTTAACAATGCAGAGCAATTGAATTTAAATAATTAAAAAATAAAAAATAAAGTAAAGTTATTTTTAATATATAGCATTTTTAAGTCACTTTTTATTTTTTCTACAATGTCTTTCCTGTCTGGGCGTGGCCTGTGCCTGTTGCATCAGACTCGGGTTGTCCCGATACCAAAAATTTGGTACCGGTACCAAAATGTATATTGATACTTTGCGATACTTTTCCGAATAAAGGGAACTACAAAAAATGTCAATATTGGCTTTATTTTAACAGAAAATCTTACAATACTATAAACATTTGTTTCCTATTGCAATCATGAAAGGGCATTAAACACATTGTGCTTTTCTTGTTGCACTCAATTTACAATTTTCCATATTACATATAGTCTGCCATAATCAAGGATTAGATTAGAATACAATAAAAAGCTTTATTGACCTTACATTAAATTATTCATGATTTATGATCGAAAAAACCGAGATATATATTGTATATCGCCATTCAGCAAATGGAGCGGAAAACACAAGCAAAAGTTGTAGGCTTTTTCACGCGACGAAGCCGGCCTACTTCACCGCAGTCTGTAGTCTATTGCCCCCCAGGCTGTGGTGGCAGCGACGAGGTGGAGACGTGATGGCGACAGGCCGACTTACACCGATCCTTACACCCACCCGCCCCCTTCCCTGGTCCCCTCCCCCTGGAGAGTCACTACCTTAACTACCACATTTTCTGGGGGAAACACTGATATATATACATATATATATATATTAGAGAACGATAAATGCGTTAAAATGTAATATGGGAAATTATCGGTATCGGTATTTTTATTATCAGTATCGTTTAAAAAAAAAAAGTATTTTAATTTTTTTATTTTTTTTTATTAAATCAACATAAAAAACACAAGATACACTTACAATTAGTGCACCAACCCAACAAACCTCCCTCCCCCATTCACACTCATTCACACAAAAGGGTTGTTTCTGTCATGTCTGTGATCATGTTTTGTTTAGTTATGTTTTGCTTGGTTTTTGGACACTTTTTAGTTCTTGTCTTCACTCCCTTTGTCACCATAGTAACCATTAGTTTCACCTGGTTCACATCGTCATGTCACGCACCTGTCTCATGTTTTCACATTTTGAGTCACGCACCTGTTTTCACTAATCATGTCATCACTATTTAAGCATGTAGTTGCCAGGAAGTCAGCCTGGCGACATCACTCTTGACACACTGCTGACACCAGTGACGTGCGGTCACTAGAGGCAGGTGAGGCAGGGCCTCACCTGCCATCATGGAAAGAAAAAAAATGTAAAAAGAAAAAATAATAACTAAATTGTTATATGTATCCAGTGATTAGACTATAAAGTTATTTTCCATTTAACTTCACCAGTTTTAGATTATTTTTTATTCAAAATCGCTGAATTTTCACATTTGCCGTTCAAATACTGAGAAGAGACGATGCGGTGATCAGCAGCCAGTTGAGGCACGTCACTCAGTTGTGCCTCACCATGGATTGTGGACTCGGCTATCTGCTGGCCTGCTGTGCAGTGAGACCGTATTGCTATATGAATTATATTATACATTTCCATAGTTTAGTTAGCTGAGGTATATAATGTACAGTGTATTTTGTCAACAACTGTATGTGTGTAAAGTATTTCTTGTGCTGAGCGATCATAAAACTGCTGCAAAGACGCACTGTGTGAGGCTCGCGTAACCCCGCCTCCTGGTGCCGGTTAAGGCACCTCCGCCGCAAACTGCACCCCCCGACGAGAGCGCCACACCAACCAAAGCCCACACCCAAACCCTCCACGTGCAAGACCGAATCCACCCAAAAAAAGTCACTTAAGAAGCCAAAAAGTGCAAAAACAACATTGCTCGCGCCGGAGGAGCCGTGAACGACTGCAGGGACACAACATTAGGTACACCTGCAGACTGCAGCACGGATTTCATATTTCATTCATTCACAACTCCTCCAACACCAACACCACTGTTCCCGCACTTATAAGTAAAGGTAAGACCATAATAACGTTTTTTTATTAAATGTGCTTTTTTGTGTGCTACAGTTTGTATGTGTAAAGTTAAAGTTAAGTTCAAGCAGGGGCGTCACTAGCTTTTAAGGACAGGGGGGGCTTTGCCCCCAGGAGATGCACAGGATGCGAGCGAATGTTACGCACGAGCACAAAACTTCACAAACGGCTAACAAAGACTTAGAAATTATTCATTGTTATTATTATTATTTAAAAAAAATGCACGGGACGAAATGAAATGCTCCCCGGGACGATGGCTTTTAACCATATATTTTCTTTTTCTTTTTATGTATTTATTCATTTTACATTTTATATTAAATGTCTTGGTTTTACCTCCCTCTGAAAATCCTATTAAATGTTTAACAAGCCATCCTATAATAATAAAACAGCTATTAATGTAACAATACAATAAAACAAATATATTTAATTATGTTTTTTTCATTATTTTAACAATAGGCTTATGTATATTACTTTATACAGATTCTACAAGAAACACAAAACTTAAAAAATAAATGATTTACAATTGCACACACAAGGTTTTGTGCAGCTTCACTCATTGTAAAGGAAGATAATGTGCTTCGTACACCTGCAGGACCGCAAGCAAGGTCGCAGAGAAAATGCGGGCTGGAATTTGAGTGATGTGGGCATTTTCTATATGAACAAGTGGAATGGATTGGATACCGACGCACGAAAGGGGCTCTCTACCTTACGCTACGAAGTGAGGGGAAACTGAGTGAATAATAACAGGTTATATGATTATTTATTTAAACTCATATTTGGGCCACTTTATAATGAATATGTCGGCATTTATTTGTAAAAAAACAACAAAAAAACAACAAATTATTTAGGGGGGCTTAAGAATATTTTAGGGGGGCTTGAGCCCCCCTAAAATAGGCCTAACAACGGCAATGTATATATATATATATATATATATATGTATATATATATATATATATATATATAATGCGGTATTCCCTATGTGCACCACAGTAGAGATGGCCGATTTGTTAGAACTAATGTGTCTCCTCTTTGTCACCCTGGCACTCTTTTTTCCCCCCAAAAAGTAAACAGATTGTCTTGTGTCGGCATCCATCAGGCTCATTGTCATTCTCACATGAGTGCACTGGGGGCTAACACTCTAATGAGCCTCCGTGCAATGACAAGCCGCACACCAAGCAGCAAAGGCAATTGAAGATGCTGACACACTGTGTAATACACGCAAACGTCGGTGCAACCGTGGGAATGTTTATTTGACCTGACAAAGATGCGCTCTCACATAAGTGTCCGGACTGAAAAAGCAAGCACAGGGGGTGGCATAAAGCGACACTTGGCCACTCAGCATTGATTGGAGTTTTTTTTTTTTCCAGCCCGAGTTAAATTGAGCTTGGAAACCAAGTGGGTTTAATAAGCGTTATTCACTCTCATTATCCTGGATGAATTGTTTACAGTGTAATTCCTTAGAATATGCTATCACGCACTTACATAACACACAATCTGAACGCATGACAAGTCATTGGACATACACTATATTGCCAAAAGTATTTGGCCACCTGCCTTGACTCACATATGAACTTGAAGTGCCATCCCATTCCTAACCCGTAGGGTTCAATATGATGTGGGTCCACCCTTTGCAGCTGTTACAGCTTCAACTCTTCTGGGAAGGCTGTCCACAAGGTTGCGGAGTGTGTTTATAGGAGTTTTCCACCATTCTTCCAAAAGCGCATTGGTGAGGTCACACACTGATGTTGGTGGAGAAAGCCTGCCTCTCAGTCTCCGTTCTAATTCATCCCAAAGGTGTTCTATCCGGTTCAGGTCAGGACTCTGTGCAGGCCAGTCAAGTTCATCCACACCGGACTCTGTCATCCATGTCTTTATGGACCTTGTTTTGTGCACTGGTGCACAGTCATGTTGGAAGAGGAAGGGGCCCGCTCAGAACTGTTCCCACAAGGTTGGGAGCATGGAATTGTCCGAAATGTTTTGGTATCCTGGAGCATTTAGTTCACTGGAACTAAGGGGCCAAGCCCAACTCCTGAAAAACAACCCCGCACCATAATTCCCCCTCCACCAAATGTACCGTTCTCCTGGCAACCTCCGAACCCAGACTCGTCCATCAGATTTCCAGACGGAAAAGCGTGATTCATCACTCCAGAGAACGCTCTAGAGTCCAATGCTTTACACCACTGCAACCAACGCTTTGCATTGGACTTGGTGATGTATGGCTTGGATGCAGCTGCTCGGCCATGGAAACCCATTCCATGAAGCTCTCTGCGTACTGTACGTGGGCTAATTGGAAGGTCACATGAAGTTTGGAGCTCTGTAGCAACTGACTGTGCAGAAAGTGGGCGACCTCTTTGCACTATGCGCTTCAGCATCCGCTGACCCCTCTCTGTCAGTTTACGTGGTCTACCACTCCGTGGCTGAGTTGCTGTTGTTCCCGAACTCTTCCATTTTCTTATAATAAAGCCGACAGTTGACTTTGGAATATTTAGGAGCGAGGAAATTTCACGACTGGATTTGTTGCACAGGTGGCATCCTATGACAGTTCCACGTTGGAAATCACTGAACTCCTGAGAGCGGCCCATTCTTTCACAAATGTTTGTAGAAACAGTCTCCATGCCGAAGTGCTGGATTGTATACACCTGATTCTGATCATTTGGATGGGTGGCCAAATACTTTTGGCAACATAGTGTATGATGAAAAACAAGGGTGTCAGATGTGTTTTTATTGAGGGCCACATCACCGTTATGGCTGCCCTCAGAAAAACACCAACAAATGTTTGATCCAGTGAGAAAATATATCAAATCGAACCCTTTTACACAATGGTCCTAAAAAAATTGACGCTGTACTTTGTATAATCATTCCACCCGATAATAATACAATGGGAATCTATTTGCAGACACTATTAATAGACGTATTCACACATTAATTTAAATGAACAAAGAGCATTTTGTTGAAAGCACGGCTCTAAAGGGGCCCCTAATGTCTTTTGTGTACGGCAAATAAACCGAGTAGAGCAGGGGTGTCAAACTCATTTTAGATCGAGGGCCACATGGAGAAAAATCTACTCCCAAGTGGGCCGGATTTGTAAAATCACGGCACGATAACTTAAAAATAAAGACAACTTCAGATTGTTTTCTTTGTTTAAAAATAAAACAAGCACATTCTGAAAATGTACAAATCATATTTTTTTTATTTATTTTTTTTACACTTATATGTTGCGGTTAATAGTATTTGTGGAAGTGGATCCCTACCCGTTCCACAGATACCACGTCACAGGAGCCAGGCATGCCGGTTTAACCGAGTTTTATTGTCCATGTATTTTCAAGCACAATCTTTTCAGAAGTTTTTCTCTCCAGTCTCTCCCAATCCCTCCTCCTTCGCTGGCCGCTCACTGTTAAAGACAACAGATGATTAGATCACCACGTACCACCTGTGAAATCTAATCACCTGCCAGCTGTGTCTCGCCGTCCCGCACATGCGCCGCCCTCAACACCATTGACAGAGGCGGTGACCTTTGCTACTGCAGGCACGCTGATCGCACTTTCCCTCCACAGTATCCTATCTTTATTTGTCGTTATTTAAACTTTCTGAATAAATGATCTGATAATGTTTATCAATAAACTCATTGGTGTTAGTTTCCAATCCATCAAGATAAAAAAATAATATCAAAATCAAATGACAGAATGTTATTCATGTAGTTTGCTCATTTTCCTCGACTGGTACACTAACATGTGTTTTTTTTTTTTTTTTTTTTTACATATGTAGCATCATCTTCAAAGATAAAAATAATTGCTATTGCGACATCTTGTGGACACATTTAGAACAGCAGTGTCTTTCATTTAAAAATTTCCGCTCGTTTTTATACTTAGCAAACTCATCCCGAGGGCCGTATGTTTGACACCCCTGGAGTAGACTATGAAACCGCAGCAATCTATGCTTGTTTTGACACTTTAACGCTCAGTCCGCATGGTTGCTGACTATCGCTGTCAGGTAAGGTGCCCACATTTCCAAAGTCATGTGATTCAAGAAGGAGGAATAGGTGTCAGTGGTGTTTATTTGAAAAAGCTTGTGAGGTGAGAGATGAAAAGGCATTTTTTAATTGTCACTGTCGCAGGCTTAAATAATGTAGTTTAGTCCCACTTTTGTCGCATCAATTATGAAATAAGCTCTTATATCATCTGTTCCCGAGGCAGATCGAGTTTATCTCGTCGCCGCCTTATCAGCCTGACTTGTGCCATTTTCTCTCTTTTGATAAATATGCAGCTCATCTCCTCAGAGAAGTTTTATTGCCAAATACCACATGAAATATTTTCAAATTGTTGGGGTGATATGGAAACAAATATGAATTAAATGTCAACCTTGTGACTTTTAAATAGGACTTAAGACACGGGTGTCAAACTCAAGACCAAGGGGTCACATCTGGCCCGCCACATCACGTTATATGGCTCGCGAATACCTGGAAATAAAATGCGTCAATAAAGTACCTTATTCTTTCTTACTGGATGTATTTGTTCTTTTCATTTTAACCGGTAAAAAATGTTTAATAATACTTATGTTTAATAAAACTTTAATAATATCCAATATTGCAACAAATATGATATTATCAAACTTTCCAAACAATATTTTTTGTTAAAATAAAAATGTCAGGTTCAAACACTGATGACATCTATTAAACAAGACAAGAGGCAAATAATTAAACAAAGACAGAATTCAATTTTGACTCAATATTGAGGAGAGTCGTCTGTACACTGTACCCTTGGACAGTATCTCAGCACGCTCTGCCAAAAAAATTGCACGCCTCCTTCTTTTATTTTGGACCGTCCCCGATCACATGGCCACCGCTGTTTCCAAAGGACAAAGGTCGCAAAAAGTTCACAGAAAAGGTCGTAAACAATTCACAGAAAAGGTCAGTTCAAAAAGACGTTCGTAAACCAGTTCAAAAAGGAGGTTCAAAAAGAGGTCGTCTGGAAATTGGGCAGATCCTGTCTTCTCTCCGCTTCGAAGTCCTTGGGTTAAAACAATATCTTTCTGTTGATTACCATACATGAAAGAACACAGGAACACCTTCATCTTGCTTCCCCCCGCCCTACACAGTGGAGTTTTACGAGCCTTGCTCTTGGTCGGTTTCAAAGACAGCTTTTGTCTTCTCACCAGACCCTCAATGTAACACAAAGTTTTTGTGATAATTTGGAAACAATTATTCTAACAAAAAATACAAGTTGTACAACAAAGTGTACACTGTAAATATGGCAGTAGATTTGACAGGAAAAGCTACGGTGGACTTTACAGCATTTTTCTGTAAATTGAAAAAAACTCTACCACGGTTCTTACTGTAAAATTCTGGTGATTGAGCGCACAGTTTTTTTTTTACCCTAAAATCTACGCTTGTTGTTTTTACGGTATATTACTGTAAATGGCAAACGGTACCAAACGGTGAGAAACTGGCAGGTCAGTTTCCAGATAAAAAAACAAACAAACTGTGGTATTTTTTTCCATTTACAGTCGAATTCTGGCGACTAAGCTGCCAGTATGATACCTTAAAAAAACTGGTACTATCTTTCCATTTACTGTACTATGTTGTATAAAACACTGCATATTTTACAGTAAAATTGTGGTAGCTGAGTTGCCATTTTTTTGCCATTTTTTTTACAGTGTAAGTAAAAAATATATACATAATAATCAAATGCATAGGGAAAATTCAAATATTGTGTGGTTCTCAATGAAAACCAGTTTGACACCCCTGACTTAAGATGCGTTTTGTCTTTTCTGACTTATAAATACTTATAAATGCCAATGTGTCAAATCTATGGCTGCAATAACTAATCGATTAAATCGATTAAAATCGATTATAAAAATAGTTGGCGATTAATTTAGTCATCGATTCGTTGGATCTATGCTATGCGCATTTTTTTAATATTGTTTTTTTTTTATAAACCTTTATTTATAAACTGCAACATGTACAAACAGCTGAGAAACAATAATCAAATTAAGTATGGTGCCAGTATGCTGTTTTTTTCCAATAAAATACTGGAAAGGATAGAAATGTAGTTTGTATCTTTTATCCGGTTATTAATCGATTAATCGAAGTAATAATCGTCAGATTAATCGATTATCAAATTAATCGTTAGTTGCAGCCCTAGTCAAATCATCAGATTCATGCATTTGAGCGTGAACCTGCATGCAGTTTTGAACGCCTCTGAATGATGTGTTTAGTATTTTTTTCCCTCTTTCTCAATGGGCCATTTGATTGACATATGTATTAATATGGGTATGCTCGTACAAGGGTTCTTAATCTTTTTGACCTCAAGGCCCCACTTGTATCCACTACAGAGGGGCCCGGAGCGCACTGATATAATAACACCGAATCTTACGCTTGATTTTAATCATATTCAATAATTATAATCAACCTACTTATTTTTACAGAATAAACCTTGTCGAATGATATAAAACTTGCCGTCAATGTTGGTCAATTTTTTTAGGGCCTTACGGCAAGTCACAAGGGCGGTTGCGGCTTTTGCCGTGGTTAAATTCGAGCCCTGTGTATGTATATATATATATATATATATATATATATATATATATATATATATATATATATATATATATATATATATATATATATATATATATATATATATATATATATATATATATATATATATATATATATATATATATATATATATATATATATATGTGTATATACAGTATATGTGTGTGTGTATATATATATATATATATATATATATATATATATGTGTGTGTATAAATGGGTTGTACTTGTATAGCGCTTTTCTACCTTCAAGGTACTCAAAGCGCTTTGACACTACTTCCACATTTACCCATTCACACACACATTCACACACTGATGGAGGGAGCTGCCATGCAAGGCGCTAACCAGCACCCATCAGGAGCAAGGGTGAAGTGTCTTGCTCAGGACACAACGGACATGACGAGGTTGGTACTAGGTGGGGATTGAACCAGGGACCCTCGGGTTGCGCACGGCCACTCTTTCACTGCGCCACGCCGTCCCATATATATATACAGTATGTGTATATATATATATATATATATATATATATATGTGTGTATATACAGTATGTGTATATATATATATATATATATACTGTATATATATATATACATATATACTGTATATATATATATATATATATATATATATATATATACATATGTGTATATACAGTATATATATACAGTATATATATATATATATATATATATACATATATACTGTATATATATATATGTATATATACATATGTGTATATACAGTATATATATACAGTATATATATATATATATATATATATATATATATATATATATATATATATATATATATATATATATATATATATATATATACATATATACTGTATATATATATATATAAAATCTCCTGATGATTGAGGGAACCCCTCATGAAACAGGCCTGAAGAGATGAAGTAGTCTTGTGATTTTTTTCCCACACATACATATATTGCGCTCTACCACGGTATCGAGCACTATTTTTTTGGATAATCTTATTAAGACATATATATATATATATATATATATATATATATATATATATATATATATATATATATATATATATATATATATATATATATACACACGTGTACATATTATATTAATATAACGGATATATAATTAATAATTTAATCTATTAAATATTAAGAGTATGTGAAACGTTTGACTCCTACTTTGTTTACTTCCGTGACTACCTTAAAGTTTTGTAATCAATTAGAAATATCAAGCAGCTAAAATGCGCCAAACATTGATAAGTGTGGAGAGTTTTGCATTTTTCACATCATGCATTTTATTGGGTTTAAATGGCTGTAATTTTAAACTGTTTATGGTGCGCAGGTTGTGTCAGGTGTGACCAAGTGTGTTGATTTGTTTGGACTGTGTCATATAAGTAAATGCTGTGCAGTGTGCACTTCAAGGTACAATTCACGGTCATTGAACTGATACAAAGTCCGCAAGATGGAGGGAAATTTGCAGCAATCAGATATTTAAAATTAAATTGGATACGCGCCAACGGCCAGATTCTTTATTAACCTCATGACGTCTTGCGGGCCGCACTAAAGCATATCCAAAACATATCATGTTATACTATATATTTATATTATAATAAAGGGATGTTGCAGTCTCTTTCAAACAGAGCCCAACTCCCTGCCCGCCCCATCATTTGTTTTAGTCAAATGATTTACGTCTAATTACTGGTTAGAAGCATTCCTCTTCCTCTGAAAGCCTCCATATTAGAAACCAAATCTTACAATTAACCAATCCTCATATGAAAGTAATGGCAGTCTACTGGCTCGTCAGGGGCACATGTTGACAGTTGTGTCATCTGAGCACGCGCACACACACACACACACACACACACACACACACACACACACACACACACACACACACACACACACACACACACACACACACACACACACACACACACACACACACACACACACTCACACACACACACACACACACACGCACACACACGCACACACACACACACACACACACACACACACACACACACACACACACACACGTCTTGCCTACTTTGTGTGGACCCACGTTTGGTTAGTAGGTTGTGAGAGCCCCCCTTTCCACTATAGCTAGAATGATGGAAAAAAATATATCAAGCACTAGATGGGAGTAGAGAGTGGCAACCTCACTTCAGAATGCAAAACACACAAAGTAAAACACATATTTTACTTATGTAGTTGTGAGGACCTGGCAAATGTCCTCACAAGTCAAAAGGTCCTCACAGAAAGGGTGGTTTGTCAAGTGTATGTCCACACAAGGATGGTGAGACACGTGCACACACACACACACACACACACACACACACACACACACACACACACACACACACACACACACACTGGTTATCATTTGGAATGGGGACCAAGTTTTTGATCATCACTTGTGGGGGCCACCCTTTCAACAGGTTGTGGAGGCATAACATTTTTTTGGGTAAAATGGCCACTGCCCAGTTAGCTCATACACGTCTTTAAATCTCTGGATTGATAAAGTAATGTGCTGATCATTCTTACTGGGGACCCTGGGGAAAAAGAGTTAATATGGTTCATGGGGACCAAATTTAAATAATTTTGTATAATTCACACACATTTGTATGTGACTACTGAGGACCATTTAACAAAAAAAGTTCAAATTAGATGTTAAACATGTTTACTTTTCAGTAAACATGTTTTGTTTGTTTTTTTTGTCATAAAAAAAATACAATCATGTGTGCTTACGGACTGTATCCCTGCAGACTGTATTGATCTATATTGATATATAATGTAGGAACCAGAAATATTAATAACAGAAAGAAACAACCCTTTTGTGCGAATGAGTGTGAATGAGTGTAAATGGGGGAGGGAGTTTTTTTGGGTTGGTGCACTAATTGTAAGTGTATCTTGTGTTTTTTTATGTTGATTTAATAAATAAAAAAAATAATATATTTTTTTATTTTTTTATTTATTTTTTAATTTCTTGTGCGGCCCGGTCCAATCGATCCACGGACCGGTACCGAGCCGCGGCCCGGTGTTTGGGGACCACTGCTATAGGGGACCTCTGACGGTATAGGGACAAAAAAACAGGTCCCCTAAAGCAGTGGTCCCCAACCACCGGGCCGCACTGCGACCCGGTGGTTGGGGACCACTGCTTTAGGGGACCTGTTTTTTTGTCCCAGTACCGTCAGAGGTCCCCTAAAGCAGTGGTATTTTTTTTGTATTTTTTTTTGTCTTAAAGAAATACAATCATGTGTGCTTACGGACTGTATCCCTTGCAGACTGTATTGATATATATTGATATATAATGTAGGAACCAGAATATTAATAACAGAAAGAAACAACCCTTTTGTGTGAATGAGTGTAAATGGGGGAGGGAGTTTTTTTGGGTTGGTGCACTAATTGTAAGTGTGTCTTGTGTTTTTTATGTTGATTTAATAAATAAAAAAAAAAAATTTTTTTTATTTTTTTTATTTTATTTTAATTTTTTTAATTTCTTGCGCGGCCCGGTCCAATCGATCCACGGACCGGTACCGAGCCGCGGCCCGGTGGTTGGGGACTACTGCTTTAGGGGACCTGTTTTTTTGTCCCCATACCGTATTTTATGTATTTATTTTTTATTTTCATTTTTTTGTCATAAAGAAATACAATAATGTGTGCTTATGGACTGTATCCCTGCAGACTGTAGTGATCTATATTGATATATAATGTATATATTGTGTCTTTTATGTTGCTTTGATAATAATAATTGAAAAACAATTTTTATTTTTTATTTATTTTTATTTCTTGTGCGGCCAGGTACCAATCGGTCCACGGACCGGTACCGGGCCACGGCCCTGTGGTTGGGAATGACTGCCCTAAAGGTGACTGTGTAAACAGAGCGATGTCCCCATTATGTAAGCATTGCCAGCACACGCACACACACACACACACACACACACACACACACACACACACACACACACACACACACACACACACACACACACACACTCGTCCTTACTCTGATCCGTCTTGCCAAATCCTTGGCAGTAGACTGAAAGATGAGCTGACTAATGGACGGCATACTGGCGGAAACCAGTGGACAGATTGACCTTAAAGTTGTTTTCCTGGGATAATGGCCTCATCAGGGAGCGCATCTACCAAATTAACTGCAAATGATTTTAGTGGCTCATGGAGGCTGGATTCTTCCATGTATGAATAGTTTTTTTCTTCTTCTGAAAAGGTCCTACCTCGTTTATTTCTATATTTACCATTTGTATCGAGACTCCATGTTCTCCATTTAATGAACCGGTAGATATTACGAGATCAACCATTCAACAAAAATCGACAATGACATTCATTTGTAGACAATTTGTCGATGACGTCATTGCTGGTGTTTTTCCAAACAGAATCAAACATGTGCGAGTTAGCGCAGACTGGACCGGCAGCAACAGCACCCGCCCTTAAGTCCAACCCTTGCCTCGGTGGCAACGTGGTAGTGTCAGAGCTAGTCTGGAACTTCGGTTCCTGGACTGGCATCTAGCGGTATTAGGGCCGCAACCCGGTTAACAGGACTCTGGTGAAAACCCAGGAGACGTCAACCCTCAGGAACCAGTGGCTTTTGGTCATCTTGCCTCGGCGTCTGTGGTAAATTTGTGGCAAGCAAAATTGGCGCCTTCACCAGAGTAAGTGAGGATGACAGGGCTTCCCCTAGATTGCCACCATATACAGTCAAGGCCGAAAGTTTGGACACACCTCATTTCAATGTGTTTTCTTTATTTTCATGACTATTTACATTTTAGATTGTCACTGAAGGCATCAAAACTATGACACCTGTGAAGTGAAAACTATTTCTCGAAGCTCATCCAGAGAATGCCAAGAGTGTGCAAAGCGTTAATCAGAGCAAAGGGTGGCTATTTTGAAGAAACTAGAATACAAAACATGTTTACAGTTATTTCACCTTTTTTTGTTAAGTACATAACTCCACATGTGTTCATTCATAGTTTCGATGCCTTCAGTGACAATCTACCATGTAAATAGTCATGAAAATAAAGCAAACACATTGAATGAGAAGGTGTGTCCAAACTTTTGGCCTGTACTGTATGTGGTGGTGGAGGCGTGAAGGGCACTGCAGCAATGCGCACTTGCAGTGAGCGAACTCGTCCAAAAGCAATGATACACCTGCTATTTTTTTTTTTACTATTTGTATTATGGCCGTCAGCAAAGGAAAATCCATAAATTAGCTGCACCATTTTATAAGCCGCAGAATACAAAGCATAGGAAACAAGTAGCAACTTATTGTCCGGAATTTATGGAAATGAAAATATCTAATAAATAAAAGTCTGATGATCAATCTTGAAATATGAATTAAATATGAATTTAGTACAATGATTGTCAGAATAATTGTATCTAATTTATCACAAAACGTTGTGTGTCAATGAGTTCCCGGCAAAAAGACAAAAGCTGTCTTTGATCCTACCAAGAAGAAGGCTTGTAAAACTCCACTGTGTAGGATGGGAAGCAACATGAAGTTGTTCTGTTTTTTTGATGTATTGTAATCCACAGAAAGATTTTGTCTTGACCCGAGATCTACAAAGCGTAGAGGAAGCAGGACCGTTTCTTTTAACTGTTTTACAACCTTTTTTTTTAAACTGTTATTAATCAAAGGCAATGGCTGTTTACGACCCCCCTCCCTTAGAAACAGCTGTTGCCACGTAATCAGGGAAAGTCCAAATAAAAGAAGAGGCGTACAATCTTTCGTCAGAGCGTGGTGACACTGTGCAAGGGTACAGGTGTACGCGTTTCTCCTCATTAAGTCAAATTTAATTCTGTCTCTGTTTGATTCCTTGCTTCTTGTCTTGTTTAATAGATGTCATCAGTGTTTGAACCTGACAATGATTTGCATCATCAATGAGCTGTTACGACATGGCATGATTTTCCCACTAAAACCTAGGTATGAGTGAAGAACCCCCTCCTTCTCATTACCTCTTTTGATTTGAACTTTGCTGCTCCTCCGGAAGATGCCCGATCTGTGGTACTTTGTGGAGCGGATTAGAGCAGCCGACGAAGCTTGTTGACATCAGATGGCATGGGAACTATGAATCTACTCGCAAGGCTCTGAAAAGAAGCTCAGGCAGACTCACAGCGGGCACGTACACAGTGGGAAAAACAAATAAACTAAACCCAAAGCAAGTATCCCCTCATGTTACCTCGCAGATGGAGGAACAGTTGCGAGAATGATTTTTTCTTGCCAATTCTAGTCTTTAAATGAGCAATTAGCTAATATTGATCATGCTATGTAACAATTACTTGTAAGAGTTGAAATCTCACCAACATGCCTCTTCAGTTGCACTAAAACACGATGACGTCGTCAAACACATTTATTGCCTTACTTATTAGGGCTCAACTACAAACCCCAAAACCAGTGAAGTTGGCACGTTGTGTAAATGGTAAATAAAAACAGAATACCATGATTTGCAAATCCTACATTCAATTGAACAGACTGCAAAGACAAGACGTTCGAACTGGAACTGGAAATCCTTGTTATTTTTTGCAAATATTAGCTCATTTGGAATAGATGCCTGCAACATGTTTAAAAAAAGCTGGCACAAGTGGCAAAAAAGACTGAGAAAGTTGAGGAATGCTCATCAAACACTTCTTTGGAAAATCCCACAGGTGAACAGGATAATCGGAAACAGGTGGGTGCCATGATTGGGTATAAAAGCAGCTTCCATGAAATGCTCAGTCATTCACAAACGAGGATTGGGTGAGGGTCACCAATTTGTCAACAAATGCGTGAGCAAATTGTCGAACAGTTTAAGAACATTCCTCAACGAGCTATTGCAAGTAATTTAGGGATTTCACCATCTAAAGTCTGTGATATCATCAAAATGTTCAGAGAATCTGGATAAATCACTGCACGCAACATTGAATGCCTGTGACCTTGGCTCCCTCAGGCGGTACTGCATCATAAACCAACATCAGTGTGTAAAGGATATCACCACATTGGCTCAGGAATACTTCAGAAAACCACTGTCAGTAACTACAGTTCGTCGTTGAGGCAACATATGTTGCCATCCAAGCAACGTTATCATGGACGCCCCTGCTTATTTCAGCAAGACAATGTCAAGCCACGTGTTACAACAGCGTGGCTTCATAGTAAAAGAGTGCAGGTATTAGACTGGCCTGCCTGTAGTCCAGACCTGTCTCCCATTGAAAATGTGTGGTGTATTAGGAAGCGTAAAATACGACAACGGAGACCCTGGACTGTTAAACAACTTAAACTGTACATCAAGCAAGAATGGGAAATAATTCCACCTGAAAAGCTTCAAAAATTGGTCTCCTCAGTTCCCAAATGTTTACTGAGTGTTGTTAAAAGAAAAGGCCTTGTAACACAGTGGTAAAATGCCCCTGTGCCAACTTTTTTGCGATGTGTTGCTGCCATTAAATTCTAAGTTAATGATAATTTGCAACAACAACAAAAAAGTTTCTTAGTTCAAACATTAAATATCTTGTCTTTGCAGTTTATTCAAGTGAATATAAGTTGAGAAGGATTTACAAATCATTGTATTCTGTTTTTATTTACCGTTTACACAACGTGCCAACTTCACTGGTTTGGGTTTTGTAATTGAATTAAATTAAGTTATTGCCTTTACAGATTAATGCAAATCCTATTTTTCACTAATAACATTAAGATAATATGGTGTTTTATTTTTATTTAATTTTTTTTTACAAATTGCGTCCTTTGGGCAAGTATCCAGTAGAGGGCGCTCTGAATGTGCCGCTGCACAGTCACCACAGCAGAGTGAAGTAGTAAAGACTTACTGTAAAGAGCCGCAGCGCAATTACTTAGCCGAGTGGTTTGCCTCAATGATATGTTTGCAAATAGTTTACGAAATAAATAATAACTCAATACGTTTCCCATTTCCCATGACATGCCTTGTTGTGCCTGTCACTCTTGACTGATATGTTAGTAAGCTAATGTTGGAATAACCTAGCTGAAATGTTACCTGGCTAAACTAAGGCCCCTTTTACACAAGATTATCCAGGGTAAATCCCACTGTTTGAATAATTATGTATATATTATCACACTAACTTTATGCTTAAGGGCCATTGCTATAAATTATTGTCAATTGTGCTGAAGTGGTATTTTTGTATACCACTTCAGCAAAGCTGGCAGTCCAAAAGATTTATCAGTGTTGTGTCCAGACTCGGCCTGCTTCTTGCCAAGGACGAACGCCGCCGTGACGCAGACAGAGCAGAGACAAGGCGATATCACCAGCGTCAACACATTTGCATTTTTGCATAATCATATATTGTGTCTAACTGGAGTTGTCTAGATTACCCCTTTCCCTCAGCGACAGCTTCGGTGATGTAAACAGGGACCTTCCAAATAAATAGAGGAAGCACGTCGGGCTGGACTTTTAGAACGTAGTTTGGATCTGTAACTAGAATACAGCCCAAAACACGTGTCTCCTCATGAGCTAAATTGAACTCTGTCTCTGCATGATTCCTTGCTTCTTGTCTGATTATTAGATGTCATCAGTGTTTGAATTTAACCTTGAAAGGGAACATTATCACCAGACCTATGTAAGCGTCAATATATACCTTGATGTTGCAGAAAAAATACCATTTATTTTTTTAACCGATTTCCGAACTCTAAATGGGTGAATTTTGGCGAATTAAACGCCTTTCTAATATTCGCTCTCGGAGCGATAACATCACAACGTGGCGTCACATCGGGAAGCAATCCGCCATTTTCTCAAACACCGAGTCAAATCAGCTCTGTTATTTTCCGTTTTTTCGACTGTTTTCCGTACCTTGGAGACATCATGCCTCGTCGGTGTGTTGTCGGAGGGTGTAACAACACGAACAGGGACGGATTCAAGTGGCAAGAAATTGGACGTTTGTTCCGCACACTTTACCGACGAAAGCTATGCTACGACAGAGATGGCAAGAATGTGTGGATATCCTGCGACACTCAAAGCAGATGCATTTCCAACGATAAAGTCAAAGAAATCTGCCGCCAGACCCCCATTGAATCTGCCGGAGTGTGTGAGCAATTCAGGGACAAAGGGCCTCGGTAGCACGGCAAGCAATGGCAACAGTTTGTTCCCGCAGACGAGCGAGCTAAACCCCCTGGATGTCTTGGCTCACACCGAAGATGATCAAGAGAAGAATATCAACCCTAGCTTCCCTGGCCTGCTGACATGAGGGTATGTCTACAGAATATATTAATTGATGAAAATTGGGCTGTCTGCACTCTCAAAGTGCATGTTGTTGCCAAATATATTTCATATGTTGTAAACCTAGTTCATAGTTGTTAGTTTCCTTTAATGCCAAACAAACACATACCAATCGTTGGTTAGAAGGCGATCGCCGAATTCGTCCTCGCTTTCGCCCGTGTCGCTGGCTGTCGTGTTGTTTTTGTCGGTTTCGCTTGCATACGGTTCAAACCGATATGGCTCAATAGCTTCAGTTTCTTCTTCAATTTAGTTTTCGCTACCTGCCTCCACACTACAACCATCCGTTTCAATACATGCGTAATCTGTTGAATCGCTTAAGCCGCTGAAATCAGGCACTTTGAAGCTTTTTTTAGGGATATTGCGTGATGGGTAAAATTTTGAAAAAATCTTCGAAAAATATAATAAGCCACTGGGAACTGATTTTTAATGGTTTTAAACCATTCTGAAATTGTGATAATGTTCCCCCTTAACTCGTAATTTTTGACAACCCTCGTTGATACCCATGCAAGGTAAAACATAATTCCATTTCAAATACCGAACAAACATGTCTTAAAAGACAAAACCCAACATATACCCGTGATAAAGGTTTAAAATTCAATAGTCCACTATGATGGATTATTTGAGCAATAATCATAATGACAGCACAATCCACTCAATATCAGATTGCCTGTAATCCCAGAGATAACGTATGGTTTAACTGAAGGGACTCAGTATTAGTACGGTTAATCCCAGAGTCGTATTTCTGTGACATGTGGGTTGACACAGAACTCCAGTACACAGCCAGTATCCCAGCCATTGTTGCACTCTTTGCAGGCATTTAGTTGTCAGCATGGAACAGATAAGAGAATATAAAGTTACCCCGAGTGTTTTGGTTTATTAGTAATCTACAAGACGCATCTGGATGTATGGCTTTACTTACGTCACATTGTTGTGCTCTGTTTCACAGTTTCACAGTACAGTATTGTGCACACATTTTAGGCCACGACTAATTCTATTAATTTAATAGTCCTCATTTTGATAGAGTGAAACAGTAAATGCAAGGACAAACACCTTCAGTGGATTACACAAAACACACAAAACTGATTTCCACACAACACATGCACTACGTAATAACCATAACACTGAAGTGTGGATCTGAATAAAGCGGATAATACAGGAATTTATGAGTACTTTGGCAGCGTGAGTCACTGTGGCATCAAGGGAATGGCCTAGCAGCTAAAATCACAATAACACAACCTGTTTGTTTGTTTGTCATCCTCCAGTAACCAGGAACTAACTCCCAGAAAAAGACACTCAACAATGTATGTTTTATTTTGTCAGGCCTTGGTGAAGGTCTGCCCTGTACCAAGTGACTTTCTACTTTTATGTAGCAATTAAACAACAGTAAGTCCTCGTTTATTGCAGTTTTTTTAGGTTTCAGACTTCACCGCGATAAATGGATACATGCAAAGTAGGAATCATTAATTATTAATCAAATAGTTTCATAGCTAGAGCATAAAAAACTTCTTTACGACCTTCTGAATACATTTTTCAACATTATGAGACCGATTTAGACATACAAATATAACTCTTTATATCTCTTTGATGCCCGAGGCTAAGCCAGTCAGTGGCCACGGTACTGAACAGCACACTCTGATTGGTTTGGTCTCATCCAGTGGCCAATACTTATTATTCTATTGATATTTATCATTCATTTAGTAATTTGTATGTGCAAAAATGCTGCATGATATGCTTGAAAATACGAATAAACCTGTAGGTTCGCATGACGGCAATTACTTCAGTGTTTCCAGGACTGTCTGATTGTGGTGGTCCGCTCCCCGTATGATCGGTGTCAGAGCTTGGTCGGCATTCCCGGCAGCAAGTCAAACCCGTTTTTAGTGAGGCTGCCTTCTGTTCGTAACTTTTATGGACAGAATTTCTAGGCACAGTCAGGGCGTTGAGGTGATCCGGTTTGGTGGCCACAGGATTAGGTCTCTACATTTTGCAGATGATGTGTTGCATCTGACCAGGATCTTCAGCTCTCACTGAATCGGGTGTGAAGCGACATGGATGAGAATCTGAGTCCATTGTTCTCGCACGGGAAAGGGTGAGGTGTCATCTCCGGGTTGGGATCTCGCCCCAAGTGGAGGAGTTTAAGAGCCTCGGAGTTTTGTTCACGAGTGAAGGAAGAGTGGATCGTTGGATCGACAGACGGCTCGGTGCGGCGTCTTCAGAAATGCGGGCGCTGTATCGATCTGTTGTGGTGAAGAAGGAGCTGAGCCGGAAGGTAAAGCTCTCAATTTACTGGTCGATCTACGTTCCGATCCTCACCTATGGTCATGAGCTTTGGGGTATGGCCGAAAAGACAAGATCACGGGTACAAGTGGCCGAAATGAGTTTCCTTCGTTGGGTGGCGGGTCTCTTCCTTAGAGATAGGGTTAGAAGCTCTGTCATCCGGGAGGAACTCAAAGTAAAGCCGCGGCTCCTCCACATCGAGAGGAGCCAGATGAGGTGGTTCGGGCATCTGGTCAGGATGCCACCCGAACGCCTCCCTGGGGAGGTGTTTAGAACACGTCCGACTGGTAGGAGGCCACAAGGAAGACCCAGGACAAGTTGGGAAGACTATGTCTCCCGGCTGGCCTGGGAACGCCTCGGGATCCCCCGGTAGGAGCTGGACGAAGTGGCTGGGGAGAGGAAAGTCTGGGCTTCTCTGGTTAGGCTGCTGCCCCCGCAACCTGACCTCGGATAAGCGAAAGATAATGGATGGATGCAAAGTTGATTTACTAAACGTGTGCACAGAGGATTGGGTCTCTTTGGTGAGTAGAATAAGGAGAACAATTCATTTAGCATGTCAGTCTTCATGAGTATGCAGAACATATGCTGATCATCAGAACGCTCACAGTAATAGGAGGAGAACATGCAAATATATTATACAGCAGACGCAGTTTGATTTATGAAGAATAAAACTCACTTGCAAACACTATTTTGGGTCTTTATTTAGTATGTCTGAAAAGTATGTGCAAACTGATACAGTTACACACACGGTGATATAAGCGACTTAGTGCTTGTTTTTTTTTAAGTCCCAAATTTCGTGGTTGCATTTTTTGGGGCTTTGTTTTTGATTGTGTGGTTGCTTATTTGGGCTTGCTTTTTGTCCCCACAATAAGGCAAAAGACAAGTACGCTAGTAGATATAGCCCAGACTGACAGAGAAACAAGTGATAATACAGAGGGGAAGATAGTCACAGTAATTGAGGAACACTTCACAAAAAAATTCATTAGACCTATGGGCGGAAAATATCTTGAGGGCGTCCTGCCGCTTGAGTGAGACACCTGCTCACAGGTTTAATTTATCATGCTCGGGCTGCCACCTCTTACTGATTATGGGCTGTGCGTAGGGTGCCACAATCCGTAAGTGGGGACGTCCGTTTTACATTAATAAGTGCATATCAAATATTAATTAAAGAATAACAGCGGAATTCGTATTTATAGCCCCTTCCTGCTCCATTAGTGATAAAATACATAGTAATGGCACATTTTTTTGCGCATTTTAATTGTCCCTATTGTTGGGTTGGCAATCAGTTGAATCCAATCCCAGCCAGGAAGATATGCAAATGTATGTATAAGTTATGTCAAATTTTCTTTTTTGCAAAAAAAGTAAATTATTGATGATTTGTTTTAGTATGAAACATACATCAAATTAAATTCAAGTTTGGTTATATTAGTATACTAATTGAGGGTGGCCTCAATTAGCACCATGCTGAGAAGCAAAAAAACAAGACAAAAAATTAAAGCTGCAAGCAGCGAAGGACGGGACCAACTTTGAGGGCTCATAAAATCCAAACCGGAGCAGTAATTAAAACTCTTTCATCAACTTTTAGTCAGAAGGGTTCAATCTCTCTCCTGAGCTAATTTTAAGCCGACACGACAAACACGCTCAGAGGAGATCATGTTTGAAAAAAGGTGACTGTTTTTACACAACTTTTGTTTTGAAGGAGGAATTGCAAACTTCCTGTTGATTTTTGCTGGGGGTTGTCAGTGTATGAAATCTACTTCTAAGTGAGACCTACATAGAGGTTTTTGATTCATGTCTCTACGACATTCCTACTGGGAGTTAGTGGCAGTTTTGTCTGTGTTTTCTTTCTAGGGGGCGCTAGAGCGCAATTTTGAGTTTTGGGGTTTGGTTTTTTGATTAGATTGCAATTTCTGCTAGTCTTGAAGTGTCTGTCCAATTTGGTGAGTTTTGAAGCATGTTAAGGGGGTCAAATTACAGCTCAAAGAGGCGGCGGTATAATGATAAAACGCTAGAAATTCAATAGGGTCCTCTGTCCCAAAGGGACTCGGTCCCTAATTAACGAGCTATAAACAACCACTTTGTAGCTTGTCAAACATCAATAAAGTTAAAGTTAAAGTTAAAGTACCAACGATTGTCACACACACACTAGGTGTGGTGAAATTTGTCCTCTGCATTTGACCCATCCCCTTGTTCACCTCCTGGGAGGTGAGGGGAGCAGTGGGCAGCAGCGGTGCTGCGCCCGGGAATAATTTCTGGTGATTTAACCCCCAATTCCAACCCTTGATGCTGAGTGCCAGTCGAGGAAAATGAGCAAACTACATAAATAACATCTTGTAACTTCATTTTAAAATGATTGTTTTTTCTTGATAGATTGAAAATGAACACCAATGAGTTGACTGATGAACATTATCACATAATTTATTCGGAACGTATAAATAACGACAAATAAAGATAGAATGCTATTAACCGCAACATGTAAGTGTAAAAAAAAAACCCGACAACATTATGATTGTACATTTTCAGAATGTGCTTGTTCTATTTTTAAACAAAAATGTAACAATCTGAAGTTGTCTTTATTTTTAAGTT